>NW_012101499.1:2259616-2271848 GCF_000951045.1 Mandrillus leucophaeus | reverse complement strand
AGTTTCTCTGCAATCTCCCCAGCATTTGGTGGATCACTGCTTTTTAAAGCTGTTCTAATAGGTGTCTGGTGATGTGTCAGTATGGTCTTAATTTGCCTAAAGGAGAGTGAAAAACATCTTTTCATGTGCTTATTTGCCAGACACATAGGCCACTGGAAAAATGTCTATTCATTGTCTTTTGCCCAATTTATTTTCTCTCCTCTTTCTTCTTTCTCTTTTCTCTTTTTTCTCTTTCTCTCTCCCTTTCTTCCTTTCTTTCATTCTCTCCTTCCCTCCCTCCCTCCCTCCCTCCCTCCCTTCCTTCCTTCTTTCCTTCTTTCCTTCTTTCCTTCCTTCCTTCCTTTTCTTTCTTTTCTTACATCTCACTGTGTCACTCAGGCTGAAGTGCAGTGGCAGGGCTCACTGCAGCTTTGATCTCCCAGGCTCAACTGATCCTCCCGCCTCACCCTCCTAAGTAGCTGGGACCACAGGTGTGTGCCTCCATGCCCCGCCGATTAAATTTTTTTTTCTTTTTCTGTGGAGACAGCATCTCACTATGTTTCCCAGGCTGGTCTCAAACTCCTGGGCTCAAGTGATCCTCTCGCCTCAGCCTCCCAAAGCTCTAGGATTATAGATGTGAGCCACAGCACCCAGCCTTGCCCATTTTCTAATTGCATTTTTTTTATGCTTTTGCAGAACAAAAGTTTAAAATTCGACGATGTCCCATTTATAATTTTCCCTTTTATGTGTTGTGCTTTGGGGGCCAAGTCCAAGAATTCTTTACCTAACCCTAAATCCAGATGATTTCTCCTATTTATTTTTCCTAAAGGCTTTATAATTTTACCTTTCACATCTACGTCTGTGATCCATTTTCAGCGAATGTTTGCATAAGATGTGAGGTTTGGGTCCATTCTTTTTCCTGTGGGTGTCCCGTTGTTTCAGCATCATTTGTTGAAAGGTGATCCTTCTTCCATTTAGTTATTTTTTGCACTTTATGAAAAATCAGATGGGCATGGCTGTGTGGGTTTTGTATTCCGTTCTATTAATCTACGTGTCTATACCTTCTCCAATATCACAGTCTTAACAGCTGTAGCCATAGTAAGTTTAACATCAGGTAGAGTGATTTCTTCCACTCCATTTATTTATTTACTTATTTAGAGACAGGGTCTTGCTATGTTGCCTGGCTGTGTTTGAACTGGGCTCAACTGATTCTCCCACCTCAGCCTCCTGAGTAGCTGGGACTCCAGGTATGCACCACTGCACCCAGCTCCACTTCCTAGTTCTTTTTCAAAATGTTTCAGCTATTCTAGGTCCTTTGCCTTTCCATATACATTTAGAACGTGCTTCTCTATGTCCTCCTGCCTCAGTATGAAAAACTGCTGAGGCCAGGCATGGTGGCTCATGCCTGCAATCACAGCACTTTGGGAGGCTGAGGCAGGTGGATCACTTGAGGTCAGGAGTTCGAGACCAGCCTAGCCAACTTGGTGAAACCCCTGTCTCTAATAAAATTACAAAAATTAGCCAGGTGTGGTGGCAGGCGCCTGTAATCCCAGCTACTTGGGAGGCTGAGGCATGAGAATTGCTTGAACCCAGGAGGCAGAGATTGCAGTGAGGTGAGATTGCGCCATTGCACTCCAGCCTGGGCAAAAGAACAAGACTCCATTTCAAAAAAAAAGAAAGAAAGAAAGAAAAAAGAAAAACTGCTGAGATTTTGATAGACATTTTGTTATATCCTCAAATCAGCTTGTGGAGAATTGATGTCTTTACTACGTTGAGTCTTCCAATCCATGAACACAATATGTCTCTGCATTTAACTACGTCCTCTTTAATTTTTTTTGTCAGCATTTTTGCAACATTCAGTATGTAGATTCTATACATCTTTTTTCAGACTTATACCTGTTTCATTAGGGAGGGTACAATTGTAAAGGGCATTGTGTTTTTAATTTTAGTTTCCACATGTTTGTTGCTAATGTATAACAGCGTAGTTGATTTTTGTGTGTTGATCTTGTATTGTGCAAATGTGCTGGACTCTCTTGTTAGTTTAAGAGGTTTGTTGAGAAAAATTCTTTGAGATTCTATGTGTAGATGATCATGTCATCTGTCAACAGGAACAGTTTATTTCTTTTTTTCCAATCTCTATGCCTTTTAATTCTTTTTCTTGCCATGTTGTACTTGCTAGAACTTCCAGTATTATGTTGGCTATGAGTAGTGAGTTTGGACATCTTTGCCTTGCTCCTGATCTTAGGGAAGGGCATTTGGTTCTTCACTATTAACTACGGTGTTAGCTGTAATTCTTTGGGAAAATGCTTTTTGTCAAGTTCAGACAGTTCCTTTCTGGTATTAGTGTCTTGCAAATTTTCATCATGAGTGGATGCTGGATTTTGTCAAAGACTTTCTTGGTGTCAGTTGATATGCTCATAAAACCTTCTTGTTTTTTAGCCTAGTGATATGTTGATTGATTTTTGCATATCGAATTGACTTTGCATAGCTGAAATAAATCCTAATTGATCATAACATGTAATTCTTTTCATTGTTGGATTAAATTTGCTAGTATTTTGATGATTTTTATGTCTAAGTTCATAAGAGATATGGATCCATCTTTCCTTCCTTCCTCTCTGCCTCCCTCCCTGCCTCCCTCCCTCCTTTTCTCCTTCTCTGACTTCCTTCCCTTCCTCCCTTCCCTTGCTCTCTTTCTGTCTTTCCTCTCTTCTTTCTTCTGTCTTTGTCTAATTTTGGTATCAGGGTGATACTTGCCTTACACACAGAGTGGGGAAGGGTTTTCTCTTCTATTTTTCTGGAAGACATTGTGTAAAATTGGTTTTAATTCTTCTTTAAATGTTTGGTAGAATTCACCAGTGAAACTGTCTAGGCCTGGAAACTTTCTCACAGGTGTTTTAGCTATAAATTAAATTTCTTTAATGGTTATATGACTATTCAGGTGATCTATTTTATCTCAGTTGCATTTTGATAGTTTGTGCTTTTCAAGGAATTAGTCTGATTTTCTATATTCTTGAATTTATGGGCATAAACTTGTTCATAGTAGTCCCTTACTTTCTCTTTAATAACTACAATAGATATAGTGATATTCCATCTTGTTCTGACACTGGAGATTTGCATATTCTCTCCACTGTTATCAGCCGCCTTAGAGGTTTTTCAATTACTTATTATATTTTTTTAATGATCCAGCTTTTGTTTCACTGATTTTCTCTATTGTTTTCCTGTATTAACTTCTTTGATTTTTGCTCTTATTATTTCCTCTCTTTCTGCTTGTTTGGATTTAATTTAGGTTTTCTTTTTCTACCTTCTTCTTAAGAACTTAAGATCACTTAAGATCATTAATTTGAGATCTTTTCTGTTTTAAACATAAGCAGTTCATGCTTAAATTTCCTTCTCAGTACTGCTTTTGCTGTATTCCACAAAATTTAATGCATGATATTTTCATTTTTCTTCTTCTTCTCTGTATTTTAAATTTTTATTTGAAAGTTTTCATTGCCCCATGGATTATATAGAATTGTGATGTTTAATATACAAGTTTGGGAATATTTTTATTGACTTTCTATTACCGATTTCTTAGTTGATATTTTGTGATCAGAGAACATACTCTAACTGTGTGTGTCTTTTTCTCTTTTCAGCTCCATCAATTTTGCTTCAGTGTTTTGACACTGTTGTTTGGTGCATGCACAGTTAGGTCTTCTTCGTGTATTAATCCTTTTATCATTAAGTGATATTCCTTTGTCCCTGTGTTTTTCTGTGCTTGGAAGTCTACTTTATCTGATATTAATATACCCATGGCTACTTTTTTAAAATGAATGTTTGCATAATCATTTTACATAATTTTTTTAACCTACCTATGTCATTGCTTTTCAGTTGAGTTTCCTGTAGGCAACATACAGTTAAGTTGTGGTTTTTTTAACCCACTATTCCAATCTCTGTTTAGTGGATTTAGACCGTTTCATTTGAAATACTTATTAAAATATTAGGGCTAAAGTCTTTCATTTGACTGTCTTTTTTTTCTGTTTGTTCTCTCTGTTTCTTATTCCTGTTTCTCTTTAACTTTTTTTTTTCTCAGACAGTCTCACTCTGTCACCTAGGCTGGAGTGCAGTGGCACTGTCTCAGCTCACTGCAACCTCTCCCCAACCAGGTTCAAGTGATTCTCGTGTCTCAGCCTCCCGAGTAGCTGGGATTATAGGTGCACACCACCACGCCTGGCTAATTATTGTATTTTTAAAAATTAGAGATGGGATTTCACCATTTTGGCCAGGCTGGTCTGGAACTCCTGAACTCAGGTGATCTGCCCCCCTCACCTCCCAGAGTGCTGGGATTACAGGTGTGAGCCACCGCACCCAGCCACACCCAGCCAACATTTTCTTTATTTTAATGAGATATATAAATATACATGTGATTTTTTAGCATATTGCTCTGGATAGTTTTCTTAGTGGTTTCTCTAGGCATTACATTATTTAGACATAAATTGTGACAGTCTACTGTCACACAAAGTGTTACCACTTCAGGTGAACTGTAGACACCTTGCTTCTTAGTTTCTTTTACCTTGCCCAGTTTTTAAGTTTAACTGTCTAAGTATTTCCTCTACATACATTAACCACCACATCAGATAGTGTTATATATTTTGTTTCACCCATGAAATATGATTTAGAAACTCACAAGGAAGATCGTCTATTTACTCCTGGTTTTGTCCATTCTGTTATTCTTTCCTTACTGATTTCCAATTCTTCTGTTGTCATTTCCTTTCTGTTTAGAGAATTTTCTTTAGCCATTCCTTAAGGGTCAGTCTGCTAGCCACAAATTCTCTTATTTTATCTTCATCTGAACGTGTCTTTATTTCCTCGTCATTCCTGAAGGATACTTTCACCAAACATACAACTCACAATGAACAGTTTTTTTTCTTCCAGTACTTGAAAAATTGTTTCTACTTCCTTCTGGTATCATGGTTCCAGATGACTATTTGCAAGATATTGTTTCTTTGCCTTTCATTTAATTATGATATGCTTTGGCATGGGTTTTCTTGGGTTTATCTTATTTAGGGTTCACTTAGGTAATTTAGTCTATAAGCTTAGTTCTTTTGCCATGTTTAGATAGTCTTCACCAATTATTTCTTTTTTTTTTGTCTCTCTCTCTCTCTCTCTTTTTTTTTTTGAGATGGAGTCTCTCTGTCACCAGGCTGGAGTGCAGTGGCGCAATCTTGGTTCACTGCAACCTCTGCCTCCCAAGTTCAAGCGATCCTCCTGCCTCAGCCTCCCAAGTAGCTAGGACTACAGGCACATACCACCACGCCCGGCTAATTTCTGTATTTTTTGTAGAGACAGGGTTATCACCATGTTGGCCAGGTTGGTCTTGAACTCTTGACCTCAGGTAATCTGCCTGCCTTGGCCTCCCAAAGTGCTGGGATTACAGGCATGAGCCATTGTGCCTGGCCCATTATTTCTTTGCAAATTTATTCAGCCCTATTCTCTTTGTCTGCTTACAGATGTTAGATATTTTGTTATAGTCTCATAGGTCCTGAAAACTCTGTTCTTTTTTTTTTTTTTTTAAGTCTTTTTCTCTCTGTTGTTCAGATTGAATAATTTTTGTTGCTTTATCTCCAGGTTCATTGATTTTTTTCTTCTGTCATATTCATTCTGCCATTGCACCCATCCAATAAATCTCTTCTTTTCAACTGTTGTACTTTTCAATTCTATAGTTTTCATTTGGTTCCTTTTTATTTCTTTTATTTCTTTAGTGAGACTTCATTTATTTTTTCATTTGCAAAGTATATTTGTCATTGCTCTTTCGAATGATTTTTGTATGAGGGCTACTTTAAAATTTTTGTGAGATAGTTCCAACTTTGATTCACCCTGGTATTGGCATCTGTTGATTGTCTTTTCTCATTCCATTTGAAATTTCCTGGTTCTTGGTATGACAAGTGAGTTTTGATTGTATCCTAAACATTTGGATATTCTATGAGGAGACTTTAGATTCTACTTAAATCTCCTCTTCTAGCAGTCACCCTGTTTAAGTTTAGCGCATAGGTCCTGTTCCTGCTTCTGTGGGCTGTGGTTCTTTTGTGTCTTCTCTGTTTATTTGTTTGTTTTTGTTTTGAGACTGAGTTTTGCTCTTGTTGCCCAGGCTGGAGTGCAATGGCATGATCTTGGTTCACTGCAACCTCTACCTCCCAGGTGCAAGCGATTCTCCTGCCTCAGCCTCCCAAGTAGCTGGGACTACAGGCACCCGCCACCACGCCCAGCTAAGTTTTTGTATTTTTAGTAAAGAAGGGGTTTCACCGTCTTCGCCAGGATGGTCTCGATCTCCTGACCTCAGGTAATCCACTCACCTGAGCCTCCCAAAGTGCTGGGATTACAGGCGTGAAGCACCACGCCCGGCATGTGGGCTGTGGTTCTAATGACGATAGAGTTTTCAAAGCTCCTGCAGTGCTGTTCTTGTCCGTGTCCTTCCCTTGGTCCAAGCTGGTGTAGTGCACTTCCCCGGGACTCTGGGTGTCAGCAGGAGATACCAGCACATGGGCCGAGAGTGCCTTGCTCATTTGATCTCGGCCATCTGGTGCCAGCTTTCATTGTCCAAGCTAGTGTAAATGCACTTCCCCGGGACTCTGGGTGTCAGCAAGAGATACCAGCACATGGGACAAGAGCACCTTCCTCACTTGCTCTCAGCCATCTGGTGCCAGCTTTTGTCATCCGTGCAGGTGAAAGGGAACCTGAGGCATCAGATTCCGCAGGGCAGCGTGCCCCTTGCCCACTGTTCTTTGGGCTGCCAAAAAGATCTCTGCCTGTCCCACTGTGGGAGGAAAGCCCCTGTCTGGGCTGCCTGTGCTCTGGGGTGAGGGGACTGTGATCACATGGGCCTGTGTCACCTTCTACCACTGGGTGAAAGAGGTATGAACAGGCAAATTAAAAATGCAAAGTCAAGATGTGTTCAGAAAATGAAATTTTCTTGTCTCTCTCTCTGCTAAGAGGAATCAATTTTATATTTTAGCTTCGTTTTCGTTCTTTAGTCACTTTCAGTTTTAAAATGCTGTCTCGTTCAGAGAGCTTTTCTGCCAGATCTAATCACTTTCCCCTTATTCTTGATGCTCCTGAGGGAGTCTTCTCCCGCTCTTGGTTCTTCCTCTCCTTCCTCCTGGTGTATGAAAGGCCCATTGCTCATTAGCAGAGGGCAGGGAGGGCCGGTGGGCTCCTGCAATCAGGCACGTGTCTGTGGTCCCCTTCCTCAGCCTGAGATCCCCAGATTCAGCAGCATCCAAGGCTGGCTCCTCTGTGTGGGTCACTGGGTGGCCCTGGGACTCCCTCGTTTCTCCTACAGGTTCCATCCTGCACAGAATTTCCCCAGCCCCAGCTCCCTCCAGCCCCTACCCCTCTTTGCTTCTGTGTGTGACCTATTGTGGGCTGGCACATGGACCATGTTCCCAGGCCTTTTCTACCTCAGCCTTTGGTGCATATGATTATGGAAGTCTTTGCCCTGCCATGGGGACCTGCACAGATACTTTCCTTGGCAACTGGTATCCTCAGCTCCGCTGCTGCTCATCTCTCTCCTGACTTTCTCCCGTGCCCTGGCAGAACTTTTTGCCAAATAATTCACATCCAAGAAGCAAACCCTAGCCACTCTTCCCATACTCTTGTGTCTCCCTAAACATCATTCTGCCTCCTTCGCAAATACCTCAGGTTCACTTTATTTCCTTTCTGCTCTTCCTGATTGTTCTTATATCTTCTCCCTCCCGTCTCTCTCCCTCCCTCCCTCAATGATTAGACATTGTCAGGTAAAGGTCAAGACTGGTAGATCAGTTGGAGTCACTGCCACATTGCCTCAAAAGCTGCACCTGAGGCCTCCACCAGTACTGAGTGACCATCCTGCTCCCACAGCCTCTTCAGTTTTCCATTTAAAAGTGCATTTCTTGCCATCTCCACTTCCTCCCTGTTGAGGAAAGATAGCCCTCCTGGGTCTCTCAGGCCACTGCCCGTCACTCTGATTTCCACAAATGCCAAGCCGTGATCATGCTTTATCTGAGCCTTTTCTCAGGGCTGTTCGCAGCAGGCAACCTTGAGGGATGGGGTAATGCCTCTCTCTGGACAAAGAGGAGGTCTGTTCGCTGCTTGCTATTAAAGTGATGGATTTCTCATGTTCATATTCTTCTCATACAACTTACTTCATGTGCCAGTGTCATCTGGATGCTCCGGACCAGCTCCATAGGAACCTGGGGGACAAGAAAAACGAACACAAACACGCAAATGCTAAAATGAAGCAGAAACTCAGTCATTTGGGTGAGGTTACAGGAATACTTTCCTGCCCCTGAACGATCCATATTAACATTTTCCTATACAGTACCAGATGCTTAGGTAATTGCTTGCCCTCTCCCCTGCTCTTTTTTGCTTTGACTTTGTATTTTTAGCCCAGAAGCCTCCCGCCGACGAGAACAATATGGCACTAAGGAGATTAAAACTTTGACGTGATAAATACTTGGGACTTGAGACCTGTTCTCAGAAGGTACATTATCTCCATTCAAATTGCCCAGGAAGTCTTGTGCAATGATACACATTTTAGCATCTCTTTCAATGCCTGCTCTTATGTCTGATAATATGAAGAAAGCTATATCTAACATAACAAGCTGCTTCCTCTTCTATCCCTGGCTCCTCCCAAGGGACATGAAGAGATGCTAGAAAAATACAAGGGGGGAAAGAACCTTGGCTCTGAGTCAGAACAGAAAAAACAAACAAACAAACATGGAGAGGAAGAAACCCTGAAAATAAGCCTAAGGACCTCAGCACCCACTATAAAAAAAAAAAAAAAAAAAAAGAGTCTGGAGAGGGGACTGGACTGCAGCTTTCTTAACACTAGGCTCCAAATGGCACATTCACTTCTGCTGCTAAGTCACTACTGGTCACCTATCTGCACTGGCAGCGGGTGGGGGAGGGTGGGGGTGGGGGTGGGAATGTTGAGCTGTGTGCCCAGGAAGCAGAGAAAATGGGGTTTTGTCGGACAGCTGGCAGGCTCTGCCATGGTGGAGGAGGAGGAGATATCTGAATCAAGTCTTATTATTTTTCTCTTTCTGAGTCACTTGATCTTTTTTAGAAGATGCCCAAATTATCTTCTCTTTATTTTTGAAGTCTAATTGCTTTACCAGGGTATGGCTGAGTGATGACTTTTCTATATCATTTTCCTCCCTAACATGGTGCACTTTTTAAATCTGCAGATTTGATTCTTCTCTCATTTCAAGAAAAATTTTTGAATCATCATCCTAAATACTTATATGTTACATTTGTTTAGTCCTCTTCTATAGGCACAGAAATCCATTTTTTAAAACAAATACACTTACAAGATTTACTGTTATCACAAGGTCACATTCCTGTAGAATATAGAAATATGTGTAGCTTTCAGTTTACTAAGTCTGCATTTTTTGTTTTTAAAGAGAAGAGGTCTTGCTCTGTCACCCAGCCTGGAGAGCAGTAGTGTGATCATAGCTCACTACAGTCTCTAACTCCTGGGCTCAAGCAATCCTCTCATCCCAGCTTCCTGAGTGGCTGGAACTATAGGGGCATAACACTATTGCCCAGGCTGGTCCCATTCTTTCCGCCTTGACCTCCCAAAGTGCTGGGATTACAGGTATGACCAATACACCCAGCCAAGTCTGTGTTTTCCAAATTGCAGCCTGTGACTCATGATGGGGTCATGAAATCTATTTAGCGGATTGTAATCTGCTGGATTGGTTTCCTATTGTTGCATAACAAATTATGACAAAATGAGCAGCTTATAACAACACATATTTATCATCTCACAGTTTCTGTAGGTCAGGAATCTGCAAACAGCTTTGCTGGGTCCTTTGTTCAGGGTTTCATAGGGCTGCAATCAAGGTGCCATCTGGGCTCCATTCTTATCTGGAGGCTCAACTGGGGAAGAATCCACTTCCAAGCTCATTCAGGCCTTTGACAGAATTTATTTCCTTGTGGCTGTATAACTGAGGGCTCCTGCCTTTTTTTGACTGTTGGTGGGAACCCATCCTTTGTCCTAGAGGTGCCCACAGTTGCTGGAGGCCATCCACAGTTCTTTACCACATGGGCTTCCTCAATGTGGCACTCCATTCACTGAGCCAGCAAGGAGGCTCTCTCACTCCAGTCTGATGACATAATATAGTCCTGGGAGTGGCATATGATCACCTTTGCTGGTCCTATTAACCCATAGGAGCATAAGTCACTGGTCCTGCCCAGAGTTGAGGGGAGGGGAGTAACCAAAGTTGTCAACACCAGTAGGTACAGTTCATTGGGGATCATCTTATGGTCTTGTCACCCCATCTATATTTAGAAAATAGAATAGGATTATGTAGAAGATACCAGAAAGTATCCCTTGTAATAAGAGTATGTATTTCTAAACAAAAATTGTATTTAGGAATGTAAATTTTGTGTGTGTGTGTGTGTGTGTGATGAAAAATGTATTTCTTACTAAATGGTCTAGAGCAAAATAGTCTGAGAGCCCCTGACCTGGGAGGTTTTCTTGCAAACACTGAAGATAAGACTGCTTTTGAATTGTACACCGCCCTGGTGCTACCTGGCTTGCTGCCTCTGTTCAGTGTGCTTTCATGGCAACCAAGACGCAAATGTTCTCCAGCCTGCTCTACTGTATTTCCGCCGGTAGTTGTAGTAGCCATCACAGTTCTTGAATTATCAAAAGACTTAAATCAATGTCATTACTTCCTCTAAAGTTTTTTCACCAGCTCCTCCCATGAGCTCCCATGCCATTCTGGATCTGCACACCATAGGGAGCGCCTTCTTGCTTGTGCCTTTTCCCTGCTCCCCAGCTGTGTACAAGGTCTGGTCCTGTTGTGTGTTCAGGTTTACGAGTTTCCCCTGCCCTTGGCAGCCCTGCTTCAAGCATATTGAAGTTTGGCATTAGAGATGTTCTCTTATTAACACCAAGATTGCCATCCATTTCTGTTCTTAGTCTCCATGTTATTTTCTTATGGTTTAAGAGAAAAGAGGGGTCTGAGAAGACCTTACTTTGCCATCTTTAAGTCCTGCTCACCTGAGGCAGCGAAATAAGTCCCATTATCCTCCCACTACCTCTGAAGCCTCCCTGCGGCCACTCTCACAGGCAGTGAGGCCTGGATATGGCACGTCCTCAGTGTCTTCCCTGCCTTCTTGGTGGTGGCCACTTCAGGATGAGGAGCTCAGCTGGGAATGGGCACAACCTTGACTGCCCTACGAAGACTCCTATTTCTTCTGCAGTTTGGTTACAGTTTGTGTCAGAGATGTTTATTGCTGTGGTTTTGGAGTTGGTTTCCTGTGGCCTGCCATGGGGGGCCTTCGTTTCCACCTGAGTTGGCCCTTATGGCTCAATCCCTCCAGGGCTGTAGCTGACATTTCACCTCCTTTATTCTCCTCCCCCGACCCCCACCATCTCTCCTACTTTTGGGGATTTTTGTTTGTTTTGTTTTTGAGACAGGGTTTGCTCTGTCACCCAGGTGAGAGTGCAGTGGTGTGATCATAGCTCACTGCAGCCTCGACCTCCTGGCCTTAAGCAGTCCTCCTGCCTCAGCCTCCCAAGTAGCGGGGACTACAAGCATGTGTCACCACGCCTGGCTAATTTTTAAATTTTTTATAGAGATGGGGGTCTCACTGTGTTGCCCAGGCTGATCTCAAACTCCTAGGCTCCAATGATGTTCTAGCCTCAGCCTTCCAAATGTTGCGATTACAGATGTGAGCCACTGCGCCTGGCCAAAGGGATTGTGTGGTTTTTGTTTCTCATTTTTCTTCCCTTCTGTTAGGTTTCTGTCTGTTCATGAGAATTATTAGATCTTTGTGATTTTAATAATTTTGCCTTTATTTTCCCCCCCCACCTTGAAGAAATGAAAGTGGTGAGCTCAGAAGATCCCAATTACCTCTCCCTATACCTGTCCCTGCAGTCGGAATGAAGGGCGTCTCCTTCCTAAGGTTTTCTTTGTGTCTTCCCTCATCTTCCTCCCTGTCTCCACAACGTGTGTTGGCAACAATCAATGTCATTACTTCCTCTAAAGTTTTAAATATCAGTGAAAATTCTCAAGATTTTGTTCACCCACTTCTTTCCCCTTATTTGGGGGCGTGTTCTGAGGCTAGGTACTTCTGCAAACCAAGTCAGGCTGTTCCGCTTCTTCCTTTCTGTGAGCACCGCTCTGCAGCGATCATGGCCATAAAGCCTCCTCTCTCATCATTGGCCGAGGGATGAGAGCTCATGTGTGTGCACATGCGTATGTGCTTCTCGTTTCTTTTCTCTGTT
>NW_012101499.1:2240809-2259441 GCF_000951045.1 Mandrillus leucophaeus | reverse complement strand
TTTTTTTTTTGAGACACAGTTTTGCTCCTGTCACCCACGCTGGAGTGCAATAGCACGATCTGGGCTCACTGTAACCTCCAGCTCCTGGGTTGAAGTGATTCTCCTGCCTCAACCTCCCAAGTAGCTGGGATTACAGGCACGTGCCACCATGGTCGGCTAATTTTTGTATTTTTAATAGAGATGAGGTTTCACCATGTTGGTCAGGCTGGTCTCGAACTCCTGACCTCAGGTGATCCACCTGCCTCAGCCTCCCAAAGTGCTGGGATTACAGGCATAAGCCACCGCACCCAGCCGATGGTATAATATTTTTAAGGAGTTTTCTTTTCTAAAAGTGCCACAGACCCATCCTTGCCTGTGGAAGTGTTTCAGCACACCACCACATGCATGACCTAAAATTAGCTATGCCCCAGAAGACCCTCTTTCATGCCCAAGTTGGAAACTGTGCAACACTAGGTGTGATGCGGTCTTTCCTGATTTCTTCTCCTTTCTCTCTCTCTCCCATCATCCGTGCTTCAGCCTTTACCCTTTTCCTAAAAGGGAAGTGGAAAAGCTCAATTATGCAAATAAATGCAGCACAGACTGATGCTACAGCCAAATTCAATTAGCATTACTTCAGGGGAACAAAATCAGTTTTAGGTAAAAAACAAACAAACGAAAGTTCCAGGAAGAGAAAGAGCTACTTAACAAACGAGCAAAGAAATTGTTTGTGGCACAATCATTTTAATCTTGTGAGCACCTGTCTCCGCAGCGTGCTGTCCAAATAAGGTCAGATTTGATTTGCTTCTTGAGGCGACCCACACTGTTCATTTTAAACATCTCAATGCAGTGGCCATCAGGAACAGCTGCAGCTTTGCTGGTGGGTCTTAGCAAGAAAGGGCCTTCATGCTCACAAACCCACCATTTCAAGAAAGAAAAAGATAAAACACAAACAAAATCACAGCTGTAAGAGAGCTACATTTGTGGAATGATAAGAAATGTGGCACTTAGCCACTGCAGGGCTCTGAGGGATGAGGTGAACAAACTGAACAGGAATGCAATGTTTTCCCAGGTGACAAGAGTGTAAGGCTCCTATAGGCAAGGAGATTGCATGAGTTCCAATGATTAAGCTAAGCTTTCATTTCGATTTGTGCAATATCAGTAAAAATTAATAAGCACAGGATGTTCTCATGAAGCTGACATTGAAACATAAAAGTAGGTGTGCTGCATACTTCACACCACAGCAAACCCTCCCTTTTTGAGTTATTAGGTTTGGGGGACATGGGGTGGGTGGTGCTCTGAGACACTCAGTGATCGCTTTCAGAAACCAGATTCTAATGAGTATTTTTAACTAGTATCTAGTATTCACTCTGCAAATATTTTTGCCATGTAATAAATAAGTCACCGTTCAAGTGACAGATAACTATACAGATGACAGGACACCATATGGTGGTTACAAGACAGAATTTAAAATCTTAAAGGACAAAACACTCATACTCATTTGCAGTGATTAACTAGGGGACTGAGACCATCTGCTGTGACTCATTAGTCCCCCAAGGACACTTACACAATGGTAAGTTTCACATTGGTTTATCTTGGTTCCCATAGTTCAAGCAAGAAAATAATACTTTCCATAGTTTCTGATTCCCTAGTAATGTTACAGCAATGTTTTTACCACTCTTCTGTGTGGTCATTCAGTAACTTAGTCTTCTTTTGTAATGTATAGATCCACCCATCCCCAGGGTTTAGTTTTCTCTGGTATCCAAATGGCAGAGGGGAAACAGAGTCTGGAGAGGGAGGCCAGGCACGGTGGCTCACGCCTGTAATCCCAGCACTTTGGGAGGCCAAGGTGGGCGAATCACTTGAGGCCAGGAGGTCAGTTACCAGCCTGGCCAACATGATGAAACCCCACCTCTACTAAAATACAAAAGTAGCCGGGCATGGTGGTGCACGCCTGCAATCCCAGCTACTCAGGAGACTGAGGCAGGAGAATCGCTTGAACCCAGGAGGCGGAGGTTGTGGTAAGACAAGATTGTGCCATTGTACTCCAGCCTGGGCAACAAGAGCAAAACTCTGTCAAAATTTAAAAAAAAAAATTAAAAAAAAAAAGGAAATTCTGACACATGCTACAACAACATGGATGAAACCTGAGGACATTATGTTCAATGAAATAAGCTAGTTACAAAAAGATAAATACTGTATGAATCCACTTATATGCGGTACCAAGAGTAGCCAAATTCATAGAGATAGAAAGTAGAATGGTGATTGCCAAGGGCTGGGAGAAGAGAGAATGGGGAGTTATTGTTTAATGGGTACAGAGTTTCAGATTTGCAAGACGAAAAGAGTTCTGATGACTGATGAATGTACTTATTGAACTGTATGCTTAAAAATGGTTAAGGTGGTGCTGGGCGAGGTGGCTCATGCCTATAATCCCACCACTTTGGGAGACCAAGTTGGGCAGATCACCTGAGGTCAGGAGTTCGATATCAGCCTGGCCAACATATCAAAAAATAAAAAAAATTAGCCAGGCGTGGCCGTGGGCACCTGTAATCCCAGCTACTTGGGAGGCTAAGGCAGGAGAATCACTTGAACCCAGGAGATGGAAGTTGCAGTGAGCCGAGATTGTGCCACTGTACTCCAGCCTGGGCAACAGAGTAAGACTCTGTCTCCAAGAAAAAAAAAGTTAAAGTGGTAAAATTTATGTTATGTGTATTTTACCATAATTTAAAAAATTTTTAAATGGCAAATGTAATCACAAAGCAAAACCTAATGTATATGTACTATGTAAAAAACAGATCTAAAATAAACTAACTGAAACACTAAAATAATAGATGGGGCTGGGTGTGGTGGCTATGCTTGTAATCCCAGCACTTTGGGAAGCTGAGGCAGGCCCTTCACTTGAGGTCTGGGGTTCGGGGCGAGCCTGGGTAACATGGCTTATCTCTACTGAAAATACAAAAATTAGCCGGGCATGGTGGCATGCCTGTAATCCCAGCTACTCCAGAGACTGAGGCAGGAGAATCACTTGAACCCGGGAGGTGGAGGTTGCAGTGAGCAGAAATCACACCACTGCACTCCAGCCTGGGCAACAGAATGAGACTCCATCTCAAAACAAAAAACAAAAAAACTAATAAACTTAAAATCAGCTAAAATATATAAAAGAATATTAGAATACCTAGTAAATAAAATAGGTAATTTTCTAGGAAAAATAAATGGAAATTATTTAGAAAATATGAACAATTCGAGTATCAAAAAATAATGAGAGAATGGTTTCAAAAGACTACCCCCATGGGGAGAAAAGAGCACAGATGGTTTTACAAATAAAGTCTACCCATCTTTAAGGTTGAGGTAAACCAAAGATATTTAAGTGGTTTCGAAAGCACAGGGGAAAAGGGAAACATAAAATTTTTATGTAGTCAGCATAATGCTGACACCAAATTCTGAAGTAGATAGCCCTAAGAAATAATCTCATAAGCAATCTGAAGTAAATTTACTAATGCAGAAATTCAAAGTAAAATATTAGGAAATGGAATCCAGCAGCATTTTATATCATGATCAATTGTCTTCCTAAGTAGAATACAAGGATGGCTCAATACTAAAAATCTATCAATAAAATTGATCATATTTATAGATAAAATTAGAAACACATGATCATCTCCATAGATATTGAAATAAGATTTGATCAAATTTTGAAATCTATTCCTTAAAACTTCTTAATAAAATGGAAAAATGTTTTCCTAATTGATGTAAAATCCAATATTATATTTAATGAAGAAATATTGAAAGGTTACCCATAAGGTAGAAATATGACAAGGATATACACCATTGTTTAGCATTGTTCTGGAGACACTAGCTGATAAAATCAGAGGAAGGAAGGGAGGGAGGAAGGTAAAAGAAGAAAACAGAGAAGGAAGAATGGAAGGAAATTGAGAAGGTGGTGCAAATATTCTTTTAGTGCTGGAGACACAGTGTATATCAAGGAATCTGAAGGGAATGAACTAGAAAAACACTGCTAAAGAAATTAAGACATTTCAGTAAGGTGGTGGAAATACAATTCATATACAAATATCAAAAGCCTTCCTGTAAAAATATAAATATACCCCAGACAACTTAAAAATTTAGGTGTAAAAAATTAAAATACAGAAAATTCAGGGAAAATGATTGCATTTTAATTTTATAATATCAGTGAAAAAGACTTTCCGATTATAATACAAAACCTAGAAGTCTAAACATAAGACATTCTTTTTCATAAAATTCAAAAAAAGGCTGAGCATACAGTTTAAAAGATAAATATAATGAGGGAAAATACTCAATGCAAGTGACAAAGTATTACTTCCTTAATGTAAGAATAACCTCCAAAAGAGAAATGAAAAGGAAAACCACAGTGAGATCCATCACCTCATCCATTTTGTTTTGAAATGTTTAAAAAACTGTTCACCCTGTTGGTGAAAGTATGGAGAAACAAGTCATTTCAAATATTTGTTATAGTTTCTATGGAGAGCAATTTGGTAATATCTGTCAAATATTAACATGGATGTGCTTTAAGACCCAGAAATTTTGTAACATCTATGCTTTCAGGAGCACAGAGACGAATATACAGGGGCTCTTAAGGCAGCATTATTCATGAAGCAAAAATGGGTCACAAAATAATGCTCATCAGTAGAGGAACTTTGAGTAACTTATTGTTGATCTACCAGTGAAAAACTATCCATCTTCATCTATTTATTATTGCTATTATTGTTACTCTATTATTATATAATCTTTTCAATCATCTATCTGTCTATCCAATAATAATAATAATAGTAACAGGCAGCACTTACATACCATTTCCTTTTCTGCAGAGGTAGAAGCTTTCTTGGGAGGTCATTTAGGCTGTGTTCTAGGAGTTGCTCTTAGAAGCCTAACAATTTTTTAATCCCTACATTAAATCATTTTCTGTTTAAAATACCTGGAGCAGTTTCTCTTTGCTGCCCTGAACCTTGAATGATACAACTTTTAAGGGAAAACAAAAGGTCATTTCTATTGAGTGCTACAATTTATGAAAGAAAGACGCTCATATACTGGAATCCACTCACTATCTCTGGAAGGATGCAGCAGAAAGAGGTTGCTACTTGAGAGGACGGAAGGGCCTGGACCTCCACTGCAGGTAGTAATATTTTCCTTTCACATGGACCCTTTTTTATTTTTAATTTTATAGCAGGTATGTACATTACCTATTTAAACAGCTAAATTTGGTAAGGTGACATATGTAACCGAGCAAACATTTTATAGAAAGTAAAAAGCAAAGAAAATGAACATAATATGAAACAGGTAAACAAAGAATCTATTATGAAAAAAAGCATAACCTAAGAAAGCAAACTGTGATCATCATCAGCATCATCCCTGTGAATGTGCTGCTCTACAGGAGAAAACTATTTTTTTTTGAGATGGAGTCTCGCTCTGTTGCCCAGGGTGGAGTGCAGTGGCACGATCTTGGCTCACTGCAACCTCTGCCTCCTGGGTTCAAGAGATTCTCCTGCCTCAGCTTCCCAAGCAGCTGGGATTATAGGTGACCACCACCACGCCCTGCTAATTTTTGTATTTTTAGTAGAGACGGGATTTCTGCCATGTTGGCCAGGCTGGTCTTGAACTTCTGACCTCAGGTGATCTGCCTGTCTCAGCCTCCCAAAGTGCTGGGATTATAGGCATGAGCCACTGTGCCCAGCTACAGGAGAACTGCTGAACTTGAATTGGAAATAGAAGTATTAATTTATGATGTATTTTTTTCCCTAAGAAACAAAAATAACTCAGCTTAGGTCCTGTTTCTGTCTGCTGATAAATCGAGAACCACTGACCAGAAGCTAGGAGCGGCGCCTGCCCCAGACTGTGGTTTCTGTGGCCATAGCTCACTTGAATGAACAAGGGCTCCTTGGAAAGATGGCTGATTGCTGGTCAACGGCAGAAATGACCTGAAACATCTGGTCACCCACATAGCAAAGAAGTAAGGTCGCGTCCGAAGGCCTCAGGAGCCAACCTAAAAACTTCCCACTGATCAACGGTGGAACAATTTGATGCTCAATAACCACAGTTCATTGAAGCACATCAAGTATGTTTAAACATATTGGTTCATAATAATACTAAATACATAATCATATTAAATACACACAACTCCTTTCCCTCCCAAGGAAAAAAAAAAATAAAGAATGTACATTGGCTCCTTGGTCACATTTGGAGGATGCTAATGGGGGGAAAATAAAATTTTCCAGCTCTCTTCTCATCTTTCCTTTACAAATTGAAGTAGATAAGGAAAAGTTAGTATTCCGAGAAATAAATGAAGATAAAGGCTGATACAATTATAATACCACTATTTTGCAATTTCTACTGAATTAACAGATATAAGCTCTGTGTATCACTGGCTGCTGACATCACAAAAAGAGACAGCCTGGCTGGGCGTGGGTGGCTCATACCTGTAATCCCAGCACTTTGGGAGGCTGAAGTGACAGGATTCCTTGAGCCTAGGAGTTTGAGACCAGCCTGAGCAATGTAGTGAGACCTCGTCTCTACTAGAAATAAAAAAATTAGCCGGCTGTGATGCACGCCTGTAGTTCCAGCTACTCGAGAGGCTGAGGTGGGAGGATCACTTGAGCCTCAGAGTTTGAGGCCGCAGTGAGCTACAATTGCACCAGTGCACTCCAGCCTGGGCAACAGAGCCAGATCCTGTCTCAATTAAAAAAAAAAAAAAAAAACAGAGAGACTGCCAGACAATAAAAGTCTTCTGAAAGAGAACAGCGTCTGTGAGGGAGACTTCCCAAATAACCACACTTGAATCCAATCAAGTTCTTAGTAACAATACTAATCCAGCAGAAATATGAGGAGGAAAGGGAGATGTTAAAAATGATTAAGAGACAAATCTCCCTTGTTAATACTAAAGTAAATATTAATGCAAATCCTTAATAAGATATTAATAAATAGTGCATTATAAAATCATAAACTTCAGACAAGTTAAAGGTCATCTCAGTCACCACGAAGATGGTGCAATATCAGGAAATCAACCAGTATAATTAATCATATTAAAAATCAACAAGAAAAACTGTATGATCACTTAAAAATTCATGCTTAGGCCACGCGTGGTGGCTCATGCCTGTAATCCCGGCACTTTGGGAGGCCAAGGAGGGCAGATCACCTGAGGTCAGGGGTTCAGGACCAGTCTGGCCAACGTGATGAAACACTGTCTCTACTAGAAATACAAAAATTAGCCAGACGTGGTGTCACATGCCTGTAATCCAAGTTACTCGGGAGGCTGAAGAAGGAGAATCTCTTGAACCTAGGAGGTGGTGGCTGCAGTGAACCGAGATCATGCCACTGCACTCCAGCCTGGGCAACAGAGTGAGACTCCGTCTCAAAACAAAACAAAACAAAAAAACCCTCATGCTTGATTAAAGCCATAAGTATAATAAAAATAAAAATATTTCAATTATTCAATAAGACGTGTGTGTGTGTGCATCACTTAATGATAAAATATGCCATTAAAACCAGGTACATGTGGTTGTGTGTTATCTCCATTACTTAGTTGTATTCTCATTATTAAATTGTTTTGCCTGTTGTTAGACAAAAGAAAGAAGGTATAAATATAGGGCAGAAGGAGGCAAAAGTATTATTTTTAGATGATATACGCCTGGAAAATCTAAAAGAATAAAAATTTTATCATAAGGAAAAAAGAATTCAGCGAGATGGCTGGAGAATCATCATCATCATCATCATCACGACAGCTCACTCTCTCCAGGCTTTGTGCTGAGCGTGTCTCACACATGAGCTAGTTTCATTCTCATAACCATCCTGAGAGGCACACGGTACCGTTACCCCCATTGTAAAGATGAGGGAACCAAGGCGCAAAGAAGCTAGTAATTTGTACAAGTCAAAAGCTGGTAAGTGGTAGGGCCAATATCCAGAAGCAATGGTGCTCAGAATTTCATATAATAACCACTTTTTAAAATTTCCCATTGATAATAACGACCTAATTAAAAATACATAGAAATACGTGTAGCAAGAAGTGAAGACCTGTATGATTAAAACTTTAAAAGACAAAAATATAAAAGGAAAAAATAAAAAAGATGAACAGCAGAATTGCTGAATTCCTGGTAAACTCTCACCTTCTTGGTTGTCTAGACCAGCCGTTTCCAAATCCATGGGGGCAGCCATCAGATCTGCCATTTGGATTCAGGGTTTATGCCCCCTTGTCACAAGGGGGTGGCGGGGGCATCTGAGAAATAAGCAGAAGTTCCATAATGAGAGCGGCCCCCACACTCAATTATTACTCATGGACTTCTGCCCACATCCAGTTAAGTGAATTTATAGGTGTTATTATTAAGTTGAAAATCTCTTAATTGAGAAGTATCGTAATTATACAGGGAACAACCGAGAAAGTCTTTGGCATTCATGGTAATTTGTAGGTCATCTCATAATAAAATATTTAAACCAGAGTTTTTATCTTAAACATTACAACCAAAATGTGCTAATGCTGCTAAACATTTCTATAAATAGAAATGTCTTAGTAATTTGTTGCCTGGAAGATATTTTCAAAAAATGAACAGACGGCCAGAGGCAGTGGCTCACGCCTGTAATCCCAGCACTTTGGGAGGCTGAGGCGGGGGAATCACGAGGTCAGGATATCGAGACGAGCCTGGCTAACACAGCGAAACCCCATCTCTACTAAAAATACAAAAAATTAGCCGGGTGTGGTGGCGGGCATCTGTAGTCCCAGCTACTCTGGAGGCTGAGGCAGGAGAATAGCGTGAACCCGGGAGGCGGAGCTTGCAGTGAGTCGAGATCGCGACACTGCACTCCAGCCTGGGCGACAGAGGGAGGCCCCGTCTCAACAACAACAACAAAAAATAATAATAAAAAAAGAACAGACAAAAATCTACTCTTTCAAGGCAAATTTTAGATTCTAACAAGGAGAAAAAAAAACCTTTTTTGAAAGAGAGATGAGAAAATTCTGTGTCATTGTGAAATTTCTTATAACACACTTAAAAATTGAGGAACAGAGTTTTTTTTTTTTAAGTTTTGTAATCTTCCAAATGAAGAACCCACTTCATAAAACATAAAAAGTAAGACCCCTTCGAATCAATTTGCAAGGCCTCCTGAACTGCATCAGGAAAGATGAGCCTGACTCCCTTCAGATCTCTGCAAAGCCGGCAGGTGGACCTGGACTCTGGGATGCACAGCTGGCAAGGGCAGCACAGCCACAGGCTTCTGTCTGGATTCTCGTGTTTCAAAGAACCCTTTGCAACAATGAAGGAGATAGAAACCAGGCATCAAAATAAATGGAATCTAGAGTCAGAACTTCACAAAAGAAGTTGTATCAAAAGATTCAAGCTCAATTTTTCAAAAATAACAATATACGTCCAATCACATTGCTGTATTAGAATATTTTCTAGTGAAAGTAAAATAGGTTTTTATGTCTTAGATACAATGCAAGTATTTTTAAATAATGCTTATTTCATCTCCAATTTATCCCTTTTAATTTCTATTTTTGCATATGTTATAATGAACACAGGGTTATAATGTAAAGGTATACTTAAAATATTTTAAGGATAAATATATATAAACCCATGATAAATATAAACAAACATACTGGGTGCATACTAGCCTATTTAAAAACTGTTTGGGGCACATGTTAGAATCTGGAGACATCTGTATTGACTTTCCTTACTTAATAATTGATGATCAAATAATCTCCATTGGCTGCACAGCAGTCAGAAGATTGACTGTTCGTAAGTCTTCCCCTGCTGAGACTTTTAAGTGTTACTTGTTGGTTCTGTTGATAAAAACAAAGCAGGCGTTTTGCTCACACACACACACACGCACACACACAAACACCCACGCAGTCAACATAATCTTTGCTGAGACATTTGCATTTGATAATAGAAAAAAACAAACTAATCGAATTTCAGTTTTCCCAAATAAGACTCTTCTTTTCAATTCTGCATTTATGGGTTATAAAATCAATTTCTTGATAGTTTATTTTTCTGAAAATAATTGGATTCCTATACATGGCCATCTGACATTAAATATTATTATTGTTGTTGCTGACGTTTTGCCTCTTTGCCTTTGCAGTAGGCCACTAAAGAAGTAGTTCCTTGAAAAACTGAATTTCTGTTGTCTCTGTCAGAAGAAATCATTCACTAGCAGGAGAAGAAGAGCAAGAGATCAATCACATAATCTGTAAGTACTTTCTGGAAAGAAACAGTTTAATTTATGGTTCTCCACCTCAGTGACACATTGCAATCACCAGGGATCTTTAGAAAGTCCTGATCCCCTGCTTTCCCCCCAATCCCAGGGGTCTGAGGTCATTGGTTGGGACACTGGGGGTTTTCAAAGCTCCCCCAGTTAAATAAATGGGAACAATAGCCTGAGAACCTGTTGACACAACTGTAATCATGGTCGCAAAGGTATTGATGGCTGAAGGGGAAACTCCATCTGTCTGTGTGGGAACAGTCACTGTGGGAATGGAGGGTCCCACCCACTGCCAAAGGCCCCATCTGCCTGGCACTTCTCAACACAAGCATCAGTTGAACTTTGTTCCTACCATGTTTTTCAGTTGTATTTTTAAAATCTTGATTCTAAGTTCTTCCCAGGGTTTAAAACCATTGTTCAGGGTTTGTTTTTTTAATGAAATATCATGAAATGCTTTCATGATGTTCCAAAGTCATAAAAAAAGGAACTGTGTGTTAGATATGTACAGATCCTTGTTAATAGAAAAAGAACAAAAGATCTATTGCCTTCATCTTCCTAAAAATAGTAAGCAGTTAAGGCTTTGGAAATGCAGATGGAAATGAGAAAGAAAACATGTGGCTAATGAACACAGGTGCTTTGAATCACTTTAATTTTGGAACAGAATTGAACAGAGGAAGGGGATGCAAAAAAGAATCAGGATCTTGACAAGCTGTGTGATTTATCCACTTTCATGTTTTTAGATAATAAAGCAAACAATTTAGAAAACTGTCACATTCTTGGAGTCTTATAACTTGGACATTCTTTTAAATTGGATGTCTAGTGAGAAGCTCTAGCATAGGGGATGCTCAGGCTACTGGTCCAGGAAGCACATTTTGAGAACCACTGAGCTAGAAGATTACTGCATTAATCCAGGTGAGAAAAAGATGAATCTGAAATAAGGCAATGGTGAAAGAGGCAAGACAAATCTGAGAAATATTTAGGAGTATTATTACAATTCTCCAAAGAAACAGAACAAATAGAATGTGTGTGTGTGTGTGTGTGTGTGTGTGTGTGTGTGTGTGTGTGTGTAGAGATTTATTATGAGGAACTGGCTCACAGGATTATGGAGGCTGAGAAGACTCATGATCTACTACCTGCAAGCTGGAGACTCAGGAAAGTTGATGGTGTAGTTCAAAGGCCTGAGGGTGTGAGAGCCAGTGGTGTAGAGTTGTAGATTCCAGTCTAAGTTTGAAGGCCTGAGAACCTGGAGCACTGAAGGCAGGAACAATTCAATGGCCCAACTCAGTCAGGCAGAGTGAATTCAACCCTCTTCCACCTTTTTTGTTCTATTTAGGCCTTCAACGGATTGGACACTGTCCACCCACATTGGGGAGGGCCACCTGCTTTCCTCAGTCCACCAATTCAAATGCTGCTGTTTTCCAGAAACACCACAGACACACCCATTATATGTTAAATACCATGTGTTGCTAAATATCTGTGCATACTGTGGCCCAATCAAGTTGACACACAGAATTCACCACTACAGAAGTCAGGGTTAAAATGGTTGGATGATTATCTTGAGATCAGTGGGTCGGCTCCCAGGTTTTGAAATTGAGTGACAAGGTAGGAAATACCCAAACCAGGAATCTCAGGAAACACAGGATAAGTTTGATGAAGCGAAGAGAGAGCTTCCGCTTTGGGCACGTGAAGTTGAGGTGCTAATCATGATTTGGGTTTTTAGTGTAGAAACCCAGGCAGCCGTTTGGAAGATTGGTCTGGAGTGCTGAAGAGAGATTTATCTAGAGAGAAACTTGACAGTCATTGGCATTTGGGCTGGGTGAATCCACAGATCCTTTGAGAACGACGTGAGAGACTGGGAGAAGGAGGGACATGTGAACACTCAGGTCACTGAGAATGAAGTGGCAGTGGAGAGAAGAGCAGGAATAACAGAAATGGAGCAATGAGGAAGGAAGGAGGGGATGGCATCTGTGCCAAAAGTCAGCGGCAGGGCACACGGCAGAGGGTGGGAAGTGTCTACAACTCTCATGATTCTGGGTAAAACTGGAGTCCTGTGTTCTAGTAGTCTCGATAGAGGGAAGAAGGTGGAAGCTAGATTTTGAATGGGGTTGAGCCAGAAGGGAGGTTAGGAGGGAAATGAACTGTTTTTAGAAATTTGACTATGAAGAAGACTTGAGGTGGATAGCTCTCTCTTTATCTTTTAAGGTGAAAATCATGCAATTGTGTTTATATCTCGAGAGAAAGAAGCTATGCTGGAGGGCTCAGGTAGGTCTCCAGATGCCAGGGAGACCCCGGCCCCAGCCGGTTTTCCAGGTTCTTGACAGCATCACAAGAACGAATTCAGGCGCGGGTCGAGTCAGATGAAGCTCAAGGCCAGAAGCTTCCATTGTAAAGCGAAAGTGTGCGCTTGAGAGAAGCGCTGGCATGCCCGTGAGAGCAAGTCAGGCACAACGGAGGCTGGGTTTCTTATTTTAGGGATGTTTCTTTTTTTATTATTTATTTTATTTATTTTTTTTAGACGGAGTCTCGCTCTGCCACCCAGGCTGGAGTCCAGTGGCATGATGTCCCCTCACTGCAAGCTCCACCTCCTGGGTTCATGCCATTCTCCTGCCTCAGCCTCCCGAGTAGCTGGGACTACAGGTGCCCGCCACCACGCCCAGCTAATTTTTTGTATTTTTAGTAGAGACGGGGTTTCACCGTGTTAGCCAGGATGGTCTCGATCTCCTGACCTCATGATCCACCTGCCTTGGCCTCCCAAAGTGCTGGGATTACAGGTGGGAGCCACTGCGCCCGGCCGGGATGTTTCTTTAATAAGGAAGTGGAATGCTCATTAGGTATTCTGGAAAAGGAGGGAATTTCAGGGACTCCTCCCCGCTCCTGTTGTTGCCCCCTTTCTCCCTTATTTGGGTTTGCCTGGAAGAGTCACGGACATGTCACCCTGACCAGGGTTTTGGTCACTTTCTCTGCCTTATTTTGGGCTTTCTCTACCCTGTGGTTTCTTTGCCTAGCCCCTGCTTCAGGGGCTTTTTGGGTTTGTCCATACTCCTGCAACTACCCGTGCTATTCCTATCTCCTTAGAGGAGGAGAGACTGACATTATCGAAGATAAATTACTCTGCTCTGTGGATCTCGTTGGCACAGGTTCCTGCTGAAGTCTGGGGGAAAGGAGGGATTCTGGAAGGCGGGGAAAGGAATGGGTCCCGCGGAGAGGCCAGACAGCTTCCGAGCAGCTGGTAAAGAAGGAAGTCAGCCAAGGTCTGAAAGAAGAGAGATGGATGCTGGAGAGCATTTAAATGAAAAGAATTTAACCAGAAGTATCGGCAGAAGTAAAAGAAATAAAAGCGATGTTAAAGGAACCTAAAGATTAGCCATAGGCAAAGGAGGGAGGAGAGGAGATGTTACTGCAGCCTGTGAAGGCCAGAGCAAGAGGCGTGTCCGTGGAAGGTGCAGGAAGTATGGCTATAAAGAGTGCTGTGGTGTGGCTGTGGTGGGTGCAGGAGGCGTGGCTGGCTGTGGAGGGGGTGCAGTTATGGAGGGTGCTGGGTGTGGCTGTAGTGGGTGCTGGGGGTGTGGCTGTGGTAGGGGAGGTGTGGCTATTGGATAGTCATAGCTGTGGAGGGTGCAGGAGGCGTGGCTGTGGAGGGGGTGCCGTCGGGGGGGCGTGGTTGTGGAGGGGGTGTGGCTGTGGAGGGTGCTGGGGGTGTGGCTGTGGTAGGGGAAGTGTGGCTATTGGATAGTCAGTTATGGTGGGTACAGGAGGCGTGGCTGTGGAGCGGGTGCGGTTGTGAGGGGTGTGGCTGTGGAGGGGGTGTGGCTGTGGAGGGTGCTGGGTGTGGCTGTGGTGGGTGCCGGGGGTGTGGCTGTGGTAGGGGAGGTGTGGCTATTGGATAGTCATAGCTGTGGTGGGTGCAGGAGGCGTGGCTGTGGAGGGGGTGCAGTTGGGGGGTGTGTGGCTGTGAAGGGGGTGTGGCTGTGGTGGGTGCTGGGGGTGTGGCTGTGGTGGGTGCTGGGGGTGTGGCTGTGGTAGGGGAGGTGTGGCTATTGGATAGTCATAGCAGTGGTGGGTGCAGGAGGCGTGGCTGTGGAGGGGGTGTGGTTGTGGGGGGTGTGGCTGTGGAGGGGGTGTGGCTGTAGAGGGTGCTGGGGGTGTGGCTGTGGTAGGGGAGGTGTGGCTATTGGACAGTCATAGCTGCGGTGGGTGCAGGGGGCAAGGCTGTGGTGTAGGAAGTGTAGTGTGGCTATTGAATGGGGGCATAGCAGTGATGAATACAGGAGACACGGCCTTGGTGGGTACAGGAGGGTGGGCCATGACACAGGAGGCGTGGCCTTGGTAGGTACAGGAGGCATGGCTATAACACAGGAGGCAAGGCCTTGGTGGATGCAGGAAGCTTAGCTGTGATGCAAGAAGCATGGCCTTGGTGAGTGCTGGAGTATGTTCTCTAAAGACACTGTGAACACTGCTAGCCGATACTGAACCATCACTCCTGGAGAAATACACGGTTAGCTTCCATGCCTCTGGTCACTACATTTTTGTCATCCAACCAATACATATTTTTGTTTTATGTGTTTTTATCTACACACACCTTGTTTAATATATATTTCTTACCAATAGCTAACTATATGTATTATTCTTTATAATAAAACACAAGCTGGGAAGAGTTTTGCATTTTCCTGACCTTGGGTAATGTGACTACAAATTTCTTTGGCTGTCAGCCTCACAACAATGCTGTCTACTAACCTTTTTTTTTTTTTTTTTGAGATGGAGTCTCACTCTGTCTCTCAGGCTGCGGTGCAGTGGGGCAATCTTGACTCACTGCAACTTCCACCTCCCGGGTTCAAGAGATCCTCCTGCCTCAGCCTCCTGAGTAGCTGGGATTACAAGCATGTACCACCACGCCCAGCTAATTTTTGTATTTTTAGTAGAGACAAGGTTTCACCATGTTGATCAGGCTGGTCTCGAACTCCTGACCTCGTGATCTGCCTGCCTCGGCCTCCCAAAGTGCTGGGATTACAGGCAAACCACTGTGCCCAGCCAGTCCACTAAATTTTTAATGTCATCTCATGAATCCACAAATTTCACCTTCTTCTTTCTTCTTCTTCTTCTTCTTCTTCTTCTTCTTCTTCTTCTTCTTCTTCTTCTTCTCCTTCTCCTTCTTCTTTTTTCCATAACTTTACCAGGTACTATGGGTGTTACTTGGGCACTTTTCAGAGTGGTCTCACATCTGCGTCAATGACTTTCCTCTTCCTCCTTCTGGATGTAAAGTATTGTTGACTCAATGCTGTTGAACTTACTGTCAACAGCACTATAACTCATGCCTGGGCCAAGCTTGTCTAACACGTATATTTTCTCTGTAAAGCACATCACAGCCTTTCTGCACTTAGGAACACTAGACACCACTTCAGCAGTACACTTGGGGGCCTTTCTTTTTTAAATTTATTTTTGAGACAGAGTCTCACTCTATTGGCAGGCTGGAGTGCAGTGGCGCGATCTCGGCTCACTGCAACTCGGATTCAAGCAATTCTCCTGCCTCAGCCTCCCAAGTAGCTGGGACTACAGGTGAGCGCCACCACGCCTGGCTAATTTTTGTATTTTTAGTACAGACGGGGTTTCACCATGCTGGCCAGGATGGTCTTTATCCCCTGACCTCGTGATCCGCCCGCCTCGGCCTCCCAAAGTGCTGGGATTAGAGGCGTAAGCCACCGCACCCGGCCAACTTGGGGGCCCATATTAAACAATTAAATCACTGACAGGCTCCACCCCGGGCGGCCCCAGACATGGGTTTCCCACGGCAACACCCGGCGCAGGCGCTGCCCTGATCCCCCGGCTCCAGGGGGCAATGAGGGGGTAGTGGAAGGGGCACCACTCCTCGGGCATTACTTAGAGAAGCCAGACCGGGAGTCCCGGCCTCCCGCCGGCCGTCTCTCTCTCCCGCCCGGGCCCGCGCAGTTATCTGCCAGAGGGACAGCCCAATATGTCAAGACCTCTGATCACTAGATCCCCTGCATCTCTGCTGAACAACCAAGGCATCCCTACGCCGGCACAACTCACAAAATCCAGCGCACCTGTCCACATTGATGTGGGCGGCCACATGTACACCAGCAGCCTGGCCACCCTCACCAAATACCCTGTAATCTGAATCGGAAGACTTTTTGATGGTACAGAGCCCATTGTTTTGGACAGTCTCAAACAGCACTATTTGTTGAAGCAGGACAGAGAAACTGGTCGTTTTTAAAGGCCCTGTGAGTGCCTTGTTGCGCGTGTGGACCCAGACCTCAGAGAAAAGATTACACTAAGCAGTGACAAATCCCTGATAGAAGAAGTATTTCCAGAGATCGGCGACGTGATGTGTAACTCTGTCAATGCCAACTAGAATCACGACCTAACCCACGTCGTCAGGTTTCCACTAAGTGGCTACTGTCACCTCATCTCAGTCCAGGTCCTCGAGAGGTTGCAGCAAAGAGGATTTGAAATCGTGGGCTCCTGTGGCAAAGGAGTGGGCTCGTCCTAGTTCTGCGAATGCGTCCTTCATAGGGAACTGAGGCGGACGTCCCCCCGTACCCTCCATCACCCAGATAAAGCAAGAGCCTCTGGACTAAACGGACATATTTCTTATGCAAAAAGGAAAACGCATACAACTAATAGCTCAAACAACAACAACAAAAAGGACATTTATGTGCAGTTCAGAGAGCAAACCAAGTCCTGGACCTAAACTTGAATAAAAGACACATTTATATCCAATAGAGACCACACCTGTATTCATATGGGAACAATTGGAATAATGATATCCTCGAGGTGTTAAAAAAATTATATATATATATATATATATGTCAAAAGATAGGAAATGAAAAAAGAAGAAAAAAAAAGGGTGCTAGCCGCAGTTGGTGGTGTGATGGCCATGAAGTGTCCTGGGCCTCCCAAGCCTCTGACTAATAAACAAGCCATGAGCGGTGAGGACACAGTCTCCTTACAGTTTCCATTGCCAACAGAACAGCCATCCATTATTTCTTTTTCCTTTGTCTTTCCTTTTCCTTTTTTTTTTTTTTTTTAAACAACAGCAACAACAAAAACACCTTGAATCAAGTTTCTTTGTATACGGAGGTTCCACATCTCTCTTTTGGCAGGTACCGGGCAAGACTTCAGAAAAACCCTCATGAGCACATTGCATTTGAAAGATGTTAGACACGAAATGCTAAATGTAGTTTGTACAGAAGTCACACTTTTTTGTCCACCTCACAGATGTGAACTTTACTTTGTTTTAAAACTAATCAGTTTTGCCAAGGGGCCAGAATTATTCCTTGTTTGAATTGCTCCCGTTCAAGTCTGCTGCTTTCCTACAATTTTTCAAATTTTATAATGTATTAAATACGATAAACTGTTTAAAAAATAAGGTCTGTGTGAAACACACGTGTAGGGATCAGGCTGGATTAAAATGAAATTTTTCTTTTAAAAAAAATTACTGAAAAAAGCACAAAAATGTACAACATGTGACACTAAATAGATGGTGATCAGGACACCGTTACAGTACGACAGTTGAAACAAGAGGCAGCACACTGCCTTGTTTGACCTCAGCTAAGAACTGTGCCTGCAGAAACACATTTTTCACCGCTCGGGGCACGCTTGTGAATGACTGAGGAGGCCTGACAATGATTGATCCGGGGGTTACAAATAAATTTCAGCGAGCAGGCAAATTTGGAAGTTTGGAACCTGCAAATAATGAGAGTATCTCATGAAGCCATTAGAGGATGTCCTTTTGCCCAAAAAGAGAATTCAGTCAAAAAGAAGAAATGTTGTGATATAGAAAACAGAAGATTCAACCCAGGAAGGATTGGAGTGGGTGGGAAAGGAGTCTTCAGAAATAGGAAAGTGATAAAATACTCGATGCACCTGATTATACTGAGAAGAGACTTAAATAACTGGTGGAAAATTGTGCTTGGATTAACGACGATTATATATGTATTTAAAACCAAGTTAATAAACAATAGGCCAGGCATGGTGGCTCACGCCTGTAATCCCAGCACTTTGGGAGGCCAAGGTGGGTGGATCACCTGAGGTCTGGAGTTGAGACCAGCCTGACCAACATGGTGAAACCCCATCTCTACTAAATATACAAAAAATTAGCCAGGTGCGGTGCCGGGTGCCTGTAGTCCCAGCTACTCGGGAGGCTGAGGCAGGAGAATGGCGTGGACCCAGGAGGCGGAGCTTGCAGTGAGCCGAGATGCGCCACTGCACTCCAGCCTGGGCAACACAGCAAGACTCCGTCTCAAAAAAAAAAAAGAAAAAAAATTAGCTGGGTGTGGTGGCGCATGCTTGTAATCCCGGTTACTCGGGAGGCTGAGGCAGGAGAATTGTTTGAACCTGGGAGGCAGAGGTTGCAGTGAGCCAAGATGGCGCCATTGCACTCCAGCCTGGGCAATAAGAGTGAAACTCCGTCTCAACAACAAAAA
>NW_012101499.1:2236332-2240759 GCF_000951045.1 Mandrillus leucophaeus | reverse complement strand
ATAGGCCAGGCATGGTGGCTCACGCCTGTAATCCCAGCACTTTGGGAGGCCAAGGTGGGTGGATCACCTGAGGTCTGGAGTTGAGACCAGCCTGACCAACATGGTGAAACCCCGTCTCTACTAAATATACAAAAAATTAGCCAGGTGCAGTGCCGGGCGCCTGTAGTCCCAGCTACTCGGGAGGCTGAGGCAGGAGAATGGCGTGGACCCAGGAGGCAGAGCTTGCAGTGAGCCGAGATGCGCCACTGCACTCCAGCCTGGGCAACACAGCAAGACTCCGTCTCAAAAAAAAAGAAAAAAAATTAGCTGGGTGTGGTGGCGCATGCTTGTAATCCCGGTTATTTGGGAGGCTGAGGCAGGAGAATTGCTTGAACCCGGGAGGCAGAGGTTGCAGTGAGCCAAGATGGCGCCATTGCACTCCAGCCTGGGCAGTAAGAGTGAAACTCCGTCTCAACAACAAAAAAAAAGGGGGGGGGAATAAACAATAAAATGAACGCTATCTCTAGGGAAAACAAAAAGTTGGGGTAGAAAAGGAAATACCAACATAGATAGGCTTTTGCAAAAATCTCAGTGACAGCAGACATGTCTATTACTGTCATAACGTGAGTAGTGAGCACTGTTCTACCAGCACCAGGATGCCACCGTCTTGACAGCACGGGGAGGGGAGTGGGAAGGATGGAAGTCTGTGGTGGGTCTGGGAAGGCAACAGGGGATCTGCAAGTCCAAAATTTCAAGATGCAACAACATAAGCATGTTGTTTGCAGATGCAGCAGGTAAATTCCCCCCAAGAAAAAGCATTCTGGGCTGGGGAAAAGCTGGGGTGGTGTGTAGGACACAGGGTGTAAGAGAATGCTGTATTTTGCTATAACCATTCTTAGAATATCGCCTGATACATGTATATAATAACTTTCATAATAATAAAAATTGGGGGAAGAAGATGGGTTTTGAGTGATGGAAGAAAAATTGAAGTATCCAGATGATGTAGTAGTCAGGGTTGTTAACAATGTCCTTGGAAAATTCCAGGCTTAGAGCCAATAAACACAAAGCCCAGAATGGGGCTCAGGCAGATTGCCCAGGAGGCTGCAGAGCCGCATTCGGGGTCGGTAGGCCACCATGCCTCTCTGCCACCCTCCATGGAGCTGCTGGAGCGACAGCTTTGGACCCAAGTGATGGACACTGTAAAGAGAAAACAAAACCTTCCTCGATGGGGAAGGAGAATCAAAACACAAGCCCAGAACTCCCCACTTTTAGAGCAGACCCCAAGCCAGGGTCCAAGCCCCCTGGATAAGGAGAGGAGTGGGAAATCAAACTCAGAAGGCAACCCCCTGCTCCCATGCCAGAGGACCACACAGTCTTTTCCACTCCCAGGTTGACCAGTGTAGGGTTTCTTCCATGACAATTACCATCGGACCACCAGGAGTTTCCCCACGGGCTGAGGAAACCCAATGTTTAATACAGACCCTCAACTACACACAGGAACAGAAAACCTGGAATCAATCATTTGAGGAAACAGAAGTAGCCCCAAAGAAAACAAAACTAGTAGGGCAAAGAGGAAAGGATTTTCATCATAAGTATAATGAATATCCTGAGAATAGTTTAAGTAGATACTGCATTTTTTAAGTGTTATGAAAAAAAAATTAACTTATTGAAAATGTTACTGGATGGAAAGTCATTTTTTTCTTAATGTTTTAGATGGAGTCTCACTTTGTAGCTCAGACTGGAGTGCAGTGGCACGATCTTGGCTCACTGCAACCTCCGCCTCCCAGGTTCAAGCAATTCTCCTGCCTCAGCCTCCTGAGTAGCTGGGATTACAGGCACACACCATCATGCCCAGCTAATTTTTGTTTTTTCAGTAGATACAGGGTTTCACCATGTTGGCCAGGCTGGTCTCGAACTCCTGACCTCATGATCCACTCACCTTGGCCTCTCAAAGTGCTGGGATTACAGGCGTGAGCCACCATGCCTGGCCACAGATGGAAAGTGTTGACTGTGAGTTGTCCAGCTTCTTGGTATGTTGAACAAAGAATTTGACAAAACAGAAAAAGAAGAAAGAAGCAATGAAAGTGTAGATTTACTGAAGCGAAAGTATGCTCCAGAGAGTGGTAACAGGCTGGAGCAAGTGGCTCAAGAGCCCACGTTACGATGTTCTTTAAGCTTTTTATTAAGCTAAAAGAATTTGGTAACACCCCCTAGGTGCCCTTTAGAGGCCTCTAATTGATTACACCCTTTGAAGGACTGGCCTACAGCCAATCAAAGGCTGAAGTGGAGACTTCCCCTGTGACCAATCAGAGGCTGAAGTGAAGAGTTGGCCTGCAGCCAATCAGAGGCTGAAGTGGAGACTTCTGTCTGGTTATCACAGGAGTGAGGGTGTGGCCTGTAGGCTGCTTAACCTTGCCTAGAACTAGCTGCATCTGCTGTCCTTTTGCTTACGCCTTAACCCTTGGTTGCCCCAACTCCCTATTCTTCCACCTCAAAAATTAACAATGATTGCCAAAATAAAAATAGGGCAGTAGACGAGGCCAGTAAATGAGGCCAGTAGATGTGCGATAACAAAATGGACAAAGCTGAAGATAAAATTTGTAAACTAAAAGATTAAGAAATTACCCCAGAATGCAATACAAACAAATATGAGAGACAGGGGAGATAGATTCAGAAATTCCAGTGGCCATCTAACAGGAATTCTAGAAGGAAAACATAACCTTCATAATTTGGGCAGGGAGGGAGTACTTTCTAAGAATGTTACAAAATCCAAAATAAAAGATTGTCAAATGTGACATTATGAAAGTCAAAATGTTGGTACTGCAAAAAAGAAATGAGCAAAACTAAAACATAAGTGACAGTCTTGGAGAAAATATTTGCATCATTCATAACATGTGAAAACTTAACGTCAAAAATACAGAGAGAATTTCTGCAAATTTGCTAGAGAGAGGGAAGGAGTAGAAAAATGCACAAAGAAAATGATGTGAGAGAACAAGGAAAGGTTACTGGCTGGATTTCAGTGGAGGTCAGTGGCTGGACCTGAGGTGTAGGTTCCTCCATGAGGGCAGGGTCTGGTGTGGTGTGAATTTCCCACCGGTGCTGATGGAGGGAGCACCAGCCTGTCAAGTAGTGGACAGAGAGGAAGAAAGAGGGGCCAGGCTTGAAAGCAATGAGCAGTCAGACCCCCAAAATGGCTTTATTACAGTTCTAATGCCAGAAATTTAATTTTTTCTCAAACCTCAAAATAATCTCTCCTCAGCAAAGTAAATAAATGACATCATTGGGATGTTTTGAAAATCACATTCAAAAGCCACCATAATGCAGTAGTAAATACTTTCCAGAACAAAAGGCAGCCAATGCGGATAATTATTAGGAGCTCAACCATCATTATCTCACACCCCAAAACAGCCAACCTTCCAGCCTTTAGTGCACTTACTAATTGGAGTCGGACAGAGGCCCCATAGTCAAAGACATAGCCTTTAGTAAAAAATAAGAAAGCTCTTTGAATTTATGAGTCCATGTGCCATAAGAACATCCACAATGTTCTGACAGAGCCTTCAAACTCCTGTTGCCATCGTCACAGTCTATTCTTGTGGGTTACGCTCTAATTTAGTAACTGGGGAAACACCTCCCCGCATGGCTGCCACTCAGAGAGCTGGGTTTAGACTCATCACTCCTTTCTTTGACATTAAACAAGGGTCGTCATTTATTTAAGAAGCCACATTTCAGACTTTTGTGTATGGTAGAGTAAAGGTGTTTGTGCACCCATATCCCCTTGATAATTAATGATGAGCTAGGAGAATGGGAGAGAAAAGAAGGAGGAGGAGACAGAAACACAGACTTTTTAAATGAAGCCAAGAGATACCTGTTCATTGCACACGAACATTTGAGGACTGGGAACTGCCTTAGCAGAATGTGTAGAATGAAAACTAGATGCCTACCAAGGACTGATTCATCCTGCAGAACTTGGAAATGCTCAGGGATTGAAGACATGGGTACCTTGAAGGCAGACATAAGGTGTGGACCAGAACATGGTGGGAAACATAAAAGTCTGCATAAAAACAACCAGGAAGCCTGGACCAGCAGCTGGCTACGCACACATGAATGAGCCGAGGCTGGCTGACACCAGCCAAAGTGCAGAGCAGAGCCTATAAGCTAACTAAGTGTGTTTTCTTTATTTTTATTTATTGTTATTATTATTATTATTGAGATGAAGTTTTGCTCTTGTCACCCAGACTGAAGTGCAATGGCATGATCTCAGTTCACTGCAACCTCCACTTCCTAAGTTCAAGCGATTCTCCTGCCTCAGCCTCCTGAGTAGCTGGTATTACAGTAACCCGCCACCATGCCCAGCTAATTTTTTGTGTTTTTGGTAGAGACAGGGTTTCACCACGTTGGCCAGGCTGGTATCAAACTCCTGACCTCAGGTGATCCACCCATCTCGACCT
>NW_012101499.1:2225640-2236282 GCF_000951045.1 Mandrillus leucophaeus | reverse complement strand
ATTCAAAAGCCACCATAATGCAGTAGTAAATACTTTCCAGAACAAAAGGCAGCCAATGCGGATAATTATTAGGAGCTCAACCATCATTATCTCACACCCCAAAACAGCCAACCTTCCAGCCTTTAGTGCACTTACTAATTGGAGTCGGACAGAGGCCCCATAGTCAAAGACATAGCCTTTAGTAAAAAATAAGAAAGCTCTTTGAATTTATGAGTCCATGTGCCATAAGAACATCCACAATGTTCTGACAGAGCCTTCAAACTCCTGTTGCCATCGTCACAGTCTATTCTTGTGGGTTACGCTCTAATTTAGTAACTGGGGAAACACCTCCCCGCATGGCTGCCACTCAGAGAGCTGGGTTTAGACTCATCACTCCTTTCTTTGACATTAAACAAGGGTCGTCATTTATTTAAGAAGCCACATTTCAGACTTTTGTGTATGGTAGAGTAAAGGTGTTTGTGCACCCATATCCCCTTGATAATTAATGATGAGCTAGGAGAATGGGAGAGAAAAGAAGAAGGAGGAGACAGAAACACAGACTTTTTAAATGAAGCCAAGAGATACCTGTTCATTGCACACGAACATTTGAGGACTGGGAACTGCCTTAGCAGAATGTGTAGAATGAAAACTAGATGCCTACCAAGGACTGATTCATCCTGCAGAACTTGGAAATGCTCAGGGATTGAAGACATGGGTACCTTGAAGGCAGACATAAGGTGTGGACCAGAACATGGTGGGAAACATAAAAGTCTGCATAAAAACAACCAGGAAGCCTGGACCAGCAGCTGGCTACGCACACATGAATGAGCCGAGGCTGGCTGACACCAGCCAAAGTGCAGAGCAGAGCCTATAAGCTAACTAAGTGTGTTTTCTTTATTTTTATTTATTGTTATTATTATTATTATTGAGATGAAGTTTTGCTCTTGTCACCCAGACTGAAGTGCAATGGCATGATCTCAGTTCACTGCAACCTCCACTTCCTAAGTTCAAGCGATTCTCCTGCCTCAGCCTCCTGAGTAGCTGGTATTACAGTAACCCGCCACCATGCCCAGCTAATTTTTTGTGTTTTTGGTAGAGACAGGGTTTCACCACGTTGGCCAGGCTGGTATCAAACTCCTGACCTCAGGTGATCCACCCATCTCGACCTTCCAAAGTGCTGGGATTACAGGCGTGAGCCACTATGTCCAGCCTCCCTCTCCAGACTCTATTTCCCCTCTGCCACCTGGATACCAGGAAAATTGCTTGAACCCGGGAGGTGGAGGTTCAAGTGAGCTGAGATCGCACCACTGCACTCCAGCCTGGGTGACAGAGTGAGACGCCATCTCAAAATAAAATAAAATAAAATAAAATAAACTGTTGGAAGCTATTAAGTGCAATAGTTATGAAAGTAGAAATGTCGAGTAGAACACACTATTAAAGCTATGAATATGAAAAAAAAGAGCTTTGAATTGTTTTGTATGTTCTCTAACTGATCTATTTCTTTGGATAATCTAGTAATTTCTTCTTCCAGATATCCTTCAGTAACAACAACTTGTTGCCACTGGCAAGCAAAAGTGATAGCCATTTCTTGTTGTACTTTGTGGCTGCAGTTTGCACTCCTGAAGCTAGCAAACATCTGAAGTTTCTCAGATGCGTAGTTCACAAACCGCTGTTTAAAGCCTCTTTCCTTGGCACAGGTGCTCCAGGATAGCCTTTCATAAAGATACCAAACTCCACACATACATAATGAAACATATATGAATTGCCAGCCTACAGTTTTCCAAATTACTCCTCCAACAGTGATGCCCATAGAAGTCCTAGATGTAAGAGAAGCTAATCCTGTTATGAAGGTAACCATGAGTTCTGTGTGTGATGCATTATCTGGTGTTGCTGGGTTGATAGAAGCAGTGGGAGTACAGGCTAAAGAGCTGGGGAAAGTGAGGCTCTGACAATCCCAGGAGCGCCCTCTGAGCATTTGTAGGAATCAATGCACAAGTGAAGACCAGCCCAGGGAAAAATGGAATACACTGTCCTCTTGAAAATCCGGTCATAACTTGTGGCAATAGAGCTCATAACTGAGGTCAAATTTCTTGCAAGGGATCAGTGTATGCAGTTTATTCTATATGTCAGCTGAAAATAATGGTTTCAAATTTTTAATAATTTCTCGCTAGGATTAAACACTGAGGCATTGTCTTCACTGGTGCATCAATCAACCATATTTCTTCTGATACCATCTTCTAAGTGCTAATTTAAGTCACCTTTATATACTTTCAATCCACTTAGAGTAGGATGAAACTCTGAACAAAATTCATCAACCAAAACAGACAGTCAACAAATCTCATCTGTCCTTGCACATGAAACCTTGTTTGCCATTTCCTTGGTAACCTCCCTGATTTTTTTCTTTTTTTCTTTCTTTTTTTTTTTTGAGATGGAGTCTCGCTCTATCGCCCAGGCTGGAGTGCAGTGGCGCGATCTCGGCTCACTGCAACCTCCGCTTTGCCACCATGCCCGACAAATTGTTGTATTTTTAGTAGAGACGGGGTTTCATCATGTTGGCCAGGCTGGTCTTGAACTCCTGACCTCGTGATCCACCTGCCTCAGCCTCCCAAAGGCGTGAGCCACCACACTCGGCCTTCCTGATTTTTTTCTTAACATCTAGTGTTAAAAGGTTCATCTGGTTTGGGATAAAGTTCAGTCTACCAATTTGTTCTTCCCACTCCTCCTTTGAATAAGCTCTTCTCTGTCACTGCCACGTTTATTGAATCTATTGTGTTTTTCACAATATCTAGTCTTGGCGTAGCTCCGATAGTGTGCTGTTTGAACCTTGTTTTCACTGCTGATTGTGAGATACACTCCTCAAAGATTTGTTAAAATTCTGAAACTCCTGTAATCTTGCCTGAAATCCTTTCCCAAGTACTTCACTGCCTTCTGGCATCCCCTGTGGTTTGTGCGGTCTAGCACTAAGAACTTCCTTTGCTGAAATGAAGAATATATGATTCTGTGCTTCTAAAGGATCCACAACTTTAACCTCCTCCACAAATAAATGCAAGCACCTTTCCATGTGCTGTCTGCATACATCTTCCTTATATTCTGGCTCTGATGAAGAGACAACCCAGTGATTATTCAGAGTTAAATTATTAGGCTTGGAAAGCTGCTTTTACCTTGTGAAAAAAATGTTTTTCTGTGTTCATTAGTGTTGATTCAGAGTTTACAAACAAAATGATGACATGAGCATCTAACCAACACTCATCAATCCAGGTATCCAGCTCTGTAGTGACATCTGTGCCTGGACTGTCTACTAAAACCATCTCACCTTTCAAGAGGACACACTTTGTCTTTGGCCAAAACACATGTGTATGACAGCCAGCATCCAAGTCTTTGTCCATCTGAAGGGCTGATGAACTGTCTTTACGCTCTTTTTTCATCTTATCCCTTTGTCATAAGATAGGTTTTATCTCCATTGGTCCCTTAAACACTTAGGAAGCAATTAGTTGTATAGTCAATCCCACTAGGGAGAGCTTTATCCCACAACATTGCATTGATAACAGAGCTTGTCCTGCCAAAAAATGCCACCTTCATTTGTCTCTGACATAGCACCTTACCAATGATAGAAAGCTTGTTTTTATATTCTTGTATTTCTACTTAATTATCCTCAGTAGCTCAGTCAAGTTCTAGATTCTTATATGTTGCTATTTTTATTCCACCTGGATTGGATCTTCAGATCTTGAGCTGAGAAGGGAGATTCACATACTTCAGCAATATGTGATCCTCAGTAACAAACTCCAGTAACTGGTCAAAGATTGCAGTAATTGCCTTCTTATCCAGCACAAAGTGCTTCAGTGGAAAAGTCCCCAAGCTGCCCCATCTTCCTAAGAGATCACTCTGTTAATTTTTTTAAAATCTTTTTTTCTCTTGGTGTTTCATTTTAGATAGCATCCAATTAGTACTGTCTTTTAGGTCACTGATATTTTCTTCTAAACTTTCTGATCTGCTGCAATTCTCATCTAATATATTTTTCAACTCAGTTTTTGAAGTTTTCATCTCTAGAAGTTTGATTTGGATCTTCCATGTCCCTACTTAGCATTTTTAATCTTTTCTCTAGCTTCTTGAACATATGAAATTTGATCAGAATGACTTTTAAAGTCCTTGCCTATTCTATCATTTGTGTCACTTTGAAGCTGGTTTTGATTCAATGATTTTTCTTCTCATTATGGACTGTATTTTCCTGCTTCTATGAATGTCTGGCAATTTTTCTTTGAATAGTAGATATTGATGATTTATTTCATGGGTTGTTGATTATTTTTGTACTCCTATAAATATTTCTGAGCTCTGTTCTGAGATATAGTTAAGGTACTTTGAAAGAGTTTGATCATTTCTGAGCTTGCTTTTAAGATTTGTTCATTAGAAGCAGATGTGAATTTATTCTAGGATTAATTTTTCTCCATTACAGTGGCAAGGCGGTTCTTCATACATTAACTGATGCTCTCTGAATTACAAGGTTTTCCATTCTGGTTTTTGGGAACAGGTGCTATTTTTGGCCTTGTGTGTTCTTTGAAGCACTGTTCTCTTCAATCTTTTGGATCATTCTTCCCCCATCCTCAAAGCATTTCCTCACACATATGTACTGATCAGTGCTCTGCTCAAGATCCCATGGAACTCTCTGCAGGTCTCCAGGGTTCTTCCTCTATGCAGCTCTCTTCTCTTCAGAACTCTTGCTCTCTTGACTTCCCCAATTCCCAGCTCTGTCTCAACTCAGGAAGACCACCATGCTCCACCTGGGTGCCCCTCCCTGTGCCATGGCCTGAAAGCTTTCTCAGAGCCATAAGATGGGCAATCTTAGGGCTCATTTTGACGCAGGGCAGCTGAGCCCCCAAATTGGAGTCTTACCCCAGGAAGGTTCTTGGCTTTACCTACGAAGGAATTCAAGGGTGAGCCAGGGGTATTAGACAGCAATCTTTTATTGAACCAGAACTGTCCTCACAGAGCAGGGCTAACTCATAGGCAGTACCCCAAAGCATCTCTTGTGGGCTGTTGGCTACCTGTATTTTTACCTACTTTTACCCACCTTTAATTATATGCAAAATTAAGGGATGAATTAATGCAAATTAAGGGCAGGTCATTCAGAACTTTCTAGAAAAGAGGGGGCAACTTCCTGGTCATTGCCACAAAAAGAGGTGATAACTTCTGGTCATTGCCATGACTTCTGTGTGTGATGCATTATCTGGTGTTGCTGGGTTGATAGAAGCAGTGGGAGTACAGGCTAAAGAGCTGGGGAAAGTGAGGCTCTGACAATCCCAGGAGCGCCCTCTGAGCATTTGTAGGAATCAATGCACAAGTGAAGACCAGCCCAGGGAAAAATGGAATACACTGTCCTCTTGAAAATCCGGTCATAACTTGTGGCAATAGAGCTCATAACTGAGGTCAAATTTCTTGCAAGGGATCAGTGTATGCAGTTTATTCTATATGTCAGCTGAAAATAATGGTTTCAAATTTTTAATAATTTCTTGCTAGGATTAAACACTGAGGCATTGTCTTCACTGGTGCATCAATCAACCATATTTCTTCTGATACCATCTTCTAAGTGCTAATTTAAGTCACCTTTATATACTTTCAGTCCACTTAGAGTAGGATGAAACTCTGAACAAAATTCATCAACCAAAACAGACAGTCAACAAATCTCATCTGTCCTTGCACATGAAACCTTGTTTGCCATTTCCTTGGTAACCTCCCTGATTTTTTTCTTTTTTTCCTTTTTTTTTTTTTGAGATGGAGTCTCGCTCTGTTGCCCAGGCTGGAGTGCAGTGGTGCGATCTCGGCTCACTGCAACCTCCGCTTTGCCACCATGCCCGACAAATTGTTGTATTTTTAGTAGAGACGGGGTTTCATCATGTTGGCCAGGCTGGTCTTGAACTCCTGACCTCGTGATCCACCTGCCTCAGCCTCCCAAAGGCGTGAGCCACCACACTCGGCCTTCCTGATTTTTTTCTTAACATCTAGTGTTAAAAGGTTCATCTGGTTTGGGATAAAGTTCAGTCTACCAATTTGTTCTTCCCACTCCTCCTTTGAATAAGCTCTTCTCTGTCACTGCCACGTTTATTGAATCTATTGTGTTTTTCACAATATCTAGTCTTGGCGTAGCTCCGATAGTGTGCTGTTTGAACCTTGTTTTCACTGCTGATTGTGAGATACACTCCTCAAAGATTTGTTAAAATTCTGAAACTCCTGTAATCTTGCCTGAAATCCTTTCCCAAGTACTTCACTGCCTTCTGGCATCCCCTGTGGTTTGTGCGGTCTAGCACTAAGAACTTCCTTTGCTGAAATGAAGAATATATGATTCTGTGCTTCTAAAGGATCCACAACTTTAACCTCCTCCACAAATAAATGCAAGCACCTTTCCATGTGCTGTCTGCATACATCTTCCTTATATTCTGGCTCTGATGAAGAGACAACCCAGTGATTATTCAGAGTTAAATTATTAGGCTTGGAAAGCTGCTTTTACCTTGTGAAAAAAATGTTTTTCTGTGTTCATTAGTGTTGATTCAGAGTTTACAAACAAAATGATGACATGAGCATCTAACCAACACTCATCAATCCAGGTATCCAGCTCTGTAGTGACATCTGTGCCTGGACTGTCTACTAAAACCATCTCACCTTTCAAGAGGACACACTTTGTCTTTGGCCAAAACACATGTGTATGACAGCCAGCATCCAAGTCTTTGTCCATCTGAAGGGCTGATGAACTGTCTTTACGCTCTTTTTTCATCTTATCCCTTTGTCATAAGATAGGTTTTATCTCCATTGGTCCCTTAAACACTTAGGAAGCAATTAGTTGTATAGTCAATCCCACTAGGGAGAGCTTTATCCCACAACATTGCATTGATAACAGAGCTTGTCCTGCCAAAAAATGCCACCTTCATTTGTCTCTGACATAGCACCTTACCAATGATAGAAAGCTTGTTTTTATATTCTTGTATTTCTACTTAATTATCCTCAGTAGCTCAGTCAAGTTCTAGATTCTTATATGTTGCTATTTTTATTCCACCTGGATTGGATCTTCAGATCTTGAGCTGAGAAGGGAGATTCACATACTTCAGCAATATGTGATCCTCAGTAACAAACTCCAGTAACTGGTCAAAGATTGCAGTAATTGCCTTCTTATCCAGCACAAAGTGCTTCAGTGGAAAAGTCCCCAAGCTGCCCCATCTTCCTAAGAGATCACTCTGTTAATTTTTTTAAAATCTTTTTTTCTCTTGGTGTTTCATTTTAGATAGCATCCAATTAGTACTGTCTTTTAGGTCACTGATATTTTCTTCTAAACTTTCTGATCTGCTGCAATTCTCATCTAATATATTTTTCAACTCAGTTTTTGAAGTTTTCATCTCTAGAAGTTTGATTTGGATCTTCCATGTCCCTACTTAGCATTTTTAATCTTTTCTCTAGCTTCTTGAACATATGAAATTTGATCAGAATGACTTTTAAAGTCCTTGCCTATTCTATCATTTGTGTCACTTTGAAGCTGGTTTTGATTCAATGATTTTTCTTCTCATTATGGACTGTATTTTCCTGCTTCTATGAATGTCTGGCAATTTTTCTTTGAATAGTAGATATTGATGATTTATTTCATGGGTTGTTGATTATTTTTGTACTCCTATAAATATTTCTGAGCTCTGTTCTGAGATATAGTTAAGGTACTTTGAAAGAGTTTGATCATTTCTGAGCTTGCTTTTAAGATTTGTTCATTAGAAGCAGATGTGAATTTATTCTAGGATTAATTTTTCTCCATTACAGTGGCAAGGCGGTTCTTCATACATTAACTGATGCTCTCTGAATTACAAGGTTTTCCATTCTGGTTTTTGGGAACAGGTGCTATTTTTGGCCTTGTGTGTTCTTTGAAGCACTGTTCTCTTCAATCTTTTGGATCATTCTTCCCCCATCCTCAAAGCATTTCCTCACACATATGTACTGATCAGTGCTCTGCTCAAGATCCCATGGAACTCTCTGCAGGTCTCCAGGGTTCTTCCTCTATGCAGCTCTCTTCTCTTCAGAACTCTTGCTCTCTTGACTTCCCCAATTCCCAGCTCTGTCTCAACTCAGGAAGACCACCATGCTCCACCTGGGTGCCCCTCCCTGTGCCATGGCCTGAAAGCTTTCTCAGAGCCATAAGATGGGCAATCTTAGGGCTCATTTTGACGCAGGGCAGCTGAGCCCCCAAATTGGAGTCTTACCCCAGGAAGGTTCTTGGCTTTACCTACGAAGGAATTCAAGGGTGAGCCAGGGGTATTAGACAGCAATCTTTTATTGAACCAGAACTGTCCTCACAGAGCAGGGCTAACTCATAGGCAGTACCCCAAAGCATCTCTTGTGGGCTGTTGGCTACCTGTATTTTTACCTACTTTTACCCACCTTTAATTATATGCAAAATTAAGGGATGAATTAATGCAAATTAAGGGCAGGTCATTCAGAACTTTCTAGAAAAGAGGGGGCAACTTCCTGGTCATTGCCACAAAAAGAGGTGATAACTTCTGGTCATTGCCATGACATTTGTAAATTGTCTTGGTGCTGATGAGAGTATCTTATACTAACGAGCACTGGGAGCAACTAGAAGGTGCCTTTGAGCCACCTGCTGGTTTTTGCCAGTTTCTTCACTGCGTCCTGTTTTGACCAGATCCTGGCTTGGTCAGCAGGGTTGTGACTGGAAAGCAAGTCCTCCCAGCCTCCTTCTCAACTGCACGTTTCTCATGCTTCTTAGAGATCACTGTCCTTTGTTGCCTGATGTCCATGCCATGTTGTTCTTTCATGATTTATTTTGGTTGTTTCAAGCAGGAGATTGTTACTCCATTTCAACCAAATGTAAAGCCCTTTAAAATCTCTTTCATTTTACACTGTGTTCTCCAGATAAAATTCCTTTGACTTTCTGCAGTCTTTCTTTGAATAGTAAACCTAAAAATATACTTATTTTTGGATGTTTAAAAGATTTCTCTAGTTATTATAGTGCAAGTTCATTTTTATATTTCAATATCAGGCTTTCATTTTAATAGCAATATTATTGTCTACCTTATACTTACTCATATTACAACTTCTCTCAAAATGCTCTTTGAAGCCATTTCTGAAGTTGAATCAGGAAATTATCTAGCAAAGGCCAAGAATTAGGATTATGGCTCTATTACAATAATAGAGTGTCACTACCATACTTCTTTATAAGGCAAAAATGTTATCCATATTGTGACTGAAATTCCCATAGTAATGTCTTCAAAAAGTAAAGTAATGAGTACTTTAGTATTTTTTAAATTTACACAAGAAATTTTTTAAAAGTATCATCATTGTTTTCCAGGTTTCCTTGAAGTCCTAACAAACATAGGAACATTTCCCATTATTCTACCTGTGTATACTCATATTCCCACTATTTTCCTCCCTTATAGAAATGGCATATTGTCTTTAAGTGTTCTCTTTTTTCTTTCATTATTAAAGTACTAGTAATGATATTCAAAGATTTCCATGACTGAGCCTCTACTGGCTGTTTCACACTTTCTGCTCCACCCAAATGGAGGATTCTAAGGCCCCCTCACAGGACACTTAACTGTGTCCACCTCCGTCTTCTCTGTTATCCTCCTGAGATGAACCTCCTGCCACCTTCCAACGTGCGCCATCCAATCCTACCCTTCCGTAAGGAGCCAGCCCCAGGACCAAATCCAGGAAGCCTTTTCAAGATTTCCCTCCACCTCAACTCAACTTTCCCTCTTGGAAATTCCACTGTATTTTGTCTAAACTTGATTTTAACTTTGTTTTAGAGTCTTTTGTTTATATTTCTTACACTGCTAGATCAGTGATTCTCAATTTAGTGTGCATCAAAATCACCCAAGGAGCTTGTTAAGACTTTGCTGAGCCCTACTCCCAGAGTCTCCGGGGCCCAATAATTTCTAGCATGCTCTCAGCTGATGCAGATCCTGCTGGTCCAAGGAAAACACTTTTCACAACCCCATGGTCTAGACCCCTTGAAAGTAGTGTCCATATCTCATGCATCTTAATTCCACAAAGTATCCAACAAAGTGACTTGCAAAGCGCTATTCAATAGGATAGCTTTATTAGTATTGAATTTCTGGACTTCGAAGATGTATTTTAGAAAATGTCATATGTATTGGCTGGGCGCCATGGCTCATGCCTGTAATCCCAACACTTTGGGAGGCCGAGGCGAGTGGATCACGAGGTCAGGAGATCGAGAGCATCCTGGCTAACACGGTGAAACCATGTCTCTACTAAAAATACAGAAAAATTAACCAGGCGTTGTGGCAGGCACCTGTAGTTCCAGCTACTCGGGAGGCTGAGGCAGGAGAATGGCGTGAACCCAGGAGGCGGAGTTTGCAGTGAGCCGAGATTGCGCCACTGCACTCCACCCTGGGAGACAGAGCGAGACTCCGTCTCAAAAAAAGAAAGAAAATAAGAAAATGTCATATGTACGAATGTAATTTAAAAAAGTCACAGTTACAATGAAAAACCCAAAAGAATTTTTAAAAGAGCATAGGATCTGTTTATAAGTTTGCATGCTTCGTCAGTGAATAAAGCAATGGGGATTGGGGTGAGGCAAGTGCAGTGGCTCACTCCCGTAATCCCAGCACTTTGGGATGCCAAGGTGGGTGGATCACCTGAGGTCAGGAGTTGGAGACCA
>NW_012101499.1:2224259-2225590 GCF_000951045.1 Mandrillus leucophaeus | reverse complement strand
AAAAAGTCACAGTTACAATGAAAAACCCAAAAGAATTTTTAAAAGAGCATAGGATCTGTTTATAAGTTTGCATGCTTCGTCAGTGAATAAAGCAATGGGGATTGGGGTGAGGCAAGTGCAGTGGCTCACTCCCGTAATCCCAGCACTTTGGGATGCCAAGGTGGGTGGATCACCTGAGGTCAGGAGTTGGAGACCAGCCTGACCAACATGGTGAAACCCTGTCTCTACTCACAATACAAAAATTAGCTGGGTGTGATGGCACATGCCTATAATCCCAGCTACTCAGGAGGCTGAGGTACCAGAATCGGTTGAACGCGGGAGGCTGAGGTTGCAGTGACTCGAGATTGGGCCACTGCCTAGGCAACAGAGTGACACTCTGTCTCAAAAAAAAAAAAAAAAAGCCAAGAGGGGGAAGTATGAAGCTGGGTGATTTCCAATATCATATGTACCAAAGTGTCTGGTTAATTATTCCAGTTTTGCACAAAGAAAAGGTTTTTTTGTTCTTACCATTGCATAGTTCTAGTGATTAGTAAGTTCAGTATGCCTGCTTTGTTAATTATTACTTGGGAAAAATCAATAGAAAATCTGATGTTAAAAAACATCAGATACAAAAGTTAAAGCTAAACAAAAGACAGCCATGCGTAGGGCAGTGGGGATGTGCAGAACTCGGAGGATGACGTTGTCTGGGTGTGAGTCCTGGTTGCATCTTGATGCCTGTGTGCACTTGGGTGCTCTCCTCTGTAGAGGAGCTCTAGAAATAATCATGCATGCTTCCAAGGGTAAAGTCCTCACAACAGTGCCTGGCATATAGCGTTAGTTAAAAATAAACTAGCAGAGAGTCTGCTTAGGTTAGTCTATGCTTTCAGTGACCATATTTTTCCAACTAAAATTTAGAACAAGAGTGATATTTGGGCCACTTATGGGAATAAACGGTTATCAAAATAATCCTCTGATTCCTCAGATATTTCTAGAGTTTATAGAATCCAAAGGCAGTATATTATATAGAAAAAAATATTTAGACACTCCAGATTATCCAGTATCCATATTTGTATATTCTCAGCCTCCATCTTCCATTTTTCCAAAATATCGTATATCTCCAGGGAAAGGAAACCAGAGCATTCTCCTCCCAAATTGAGAGTAGGCAGGAATAACTCACATCTTCATCAGTTTTTCCAGTCTTTATGTGGGTAGATTAATCCAGAATGGAAAGGATTTCATGGTAACGATTGTAGGGAAGTTTAGATGCTATTTTTCCAGAAGGTTTGATCATTTTAGTTTATAAAACAAATAGATTAACAGAAAAGAAAAATAGCTTACTGGCCGGGTGTGGT
>NW_012101499.1:2215438-2223194 GCF_000951045.1 Mandrillus leucophaeus | reverse complement strand
TGGAGTGAAATATTTTGATTTCCTTCACGATCCTCACTGGAACCCATGATAATCCACATCCTGGCCCTGAAGTTTTAGGGTGGTAGGTAATGTATATAAACAGAATAAACCAAAGCACACCCAGAAAACAAGCAGGTAATTTCTCAGCAACTTTACTACTCTTATAACGGGTTAATCATTCTATGGAGAGCCCTGGAATTTACTATAAGTCTCTGCCTTTGTTTCTTATAGAAGCAAATGGAGTTACCAGTAAGGGACTAATAAATTCCAAAAATCACTTAAAGATCGCGTTTATCCATGAGAAACATACCTCAATAACATGTAGGGGCAAGGGAGGGCTTTCCATTTGACCCTCGCTGAAGTCTCACTGAGAAATTAACCTGCAAAAGGCAGATTAATAGGAGAAAAGCCATACAAATTCATTTAACACGTATACATTGGGAGCCTTCTGAATGAAGACCCAAATGCCCAGTGAGGTACAGAAGCTTATATACCATTCCGAGGTTAGGAGACAGGAATAACCAGAGTGGTCTCAGGAGAATAGAAAAGTCCAGGCAGTGGTTTCACATGGCTAGCAAAAGGAAACTGTAGAAAGAGCTTCAGAAACTATGGGCTGATAAGACCCTGAAAAACCAGGGTGTGCTCTAAGCTGGGTGACACTAACTGGACTCACTGTGGCACTGGATTTGACCTAGGTTTCACCTAGAACCTCATTATACGCTCATTAACATACACATCACACACCCACCAGCACCATGACAGTTCCAGGACCATCCATATTTGGTGTGAAAATGAGTAGCACTACAGTTCCAGAACATCTCCACCTTTTTCCAGGAATCTTCATGAATATTCCACCCCTTAAAGAAACCCATAAAAAGGCAGCCGCTCCAAACCCTTTTGCATGTGACTCTCTCTTGAGTACACCCGCACTCCCCTTTCTTGAGTGTGTACTTTTCACTTTGCAATACATTTCCGTACTTGGACTATTTTCTGACTCAGCCTTGAATTTATTCTCATTGGGATAGAAGTCCCACAAGCAACTGGGGACCTCCCGCAGTCCACTGATGTCAGTTACAGAAAGAATGGGAGCTTGGATCCTGTTAAAACAGGTTATGGGAGTGGAGAGAAGAATTCCATTGAGGGGCAATAAATGATTACTAGAAAGAATGACTGGATGGGAAACAGAAATTAACTTGTAAATAGTTCTCTTTGGAATTTAAATGATCCTTGGAGCTAGTTATTATCTTGAAAAGGGTCTGTTCGGATGTAGTTACGTTTTTTGGTCTTCTTTTGTGTAATGGATATGGAGATAACAGGGGAGACAGCAAGAATAATTGTTCTCCTTGGTAGGTTAGCTGAACCTGTATATATAGATACGAGAAAACCAGTGCTTAAAGGTCTCTAAGGGTTTTTAATTTAAAATACTCATTATACCAGGGACCTGTATTTTGGAGTGAAATACTTTGATTTCCTTCAAACACAACCAAAGGCAGAGAAATAGTCCCAAATTATTGACGAGAAGATTAAGTAAAATGGGCAGAAGAGAAAAAGATTCTATGTCTATAATACAGCTACCCTTCCATTACTTCTCACATCTGGCAGAATTAAGATATTTCCCAAGACTGAGACACTCATGGAAGGCAGCCAGCCCTCCCTACGAATCTTCATAAGCTCACTGCAGCTTTCCTGTTGCTGCACACAGGTACATTCTCTCCCCTGCTTTTTTTTCCTTCCTTCTTTCTTTCCTTCCTTCCTTCCTCCCTCCTTCCATCCCTTCTTCTTTCCTTCCTTTGCTGAGTCAAACTCAGTTCTGTGTTATTTCTACAAACATTTTGTTATAAATATTTTCAAACATACACAAAAATAAAGGAACTATATAATGAATCTTCACGTATTTATTACCCAGCTTCAAGTATTATAAACATTTTGCCAATCTTGTTTTATCTACTCTCCACCCCTTCCTCTCCTCACCACTCAGTGTTTCTCCGGATCATTTTAAGGCAAATTCCAGGTTTTCAGTCTTAAATGTATGACGTCTGTCTAAAAATAAGCACTTAAAAAAAACTTAATCACAACACATCATCATACTTCCCCAAATTAATATTTCTTGATTTCATCTAATATCCAGTTTGTTTTAAAATTTTCTCAAAAATAACTTTATGCAGTTGGTGTGTTCAAATAGGCTCTATGCAAAGTCTACATCGTGCATTTGGTAAATCTCTTAAGCTCTTTCAATATGTGATACTTCCCCTTCTTCTTTCTGGCTTTCAGGCCATATGTTTGGTCTGCTCAGTTTTCCACAGTCTGGATCTTGATGAATTGCATTCTTATGGTGTAACGAATACATTCTTTTGCTTCCTGTATTTCCTGTAAGCTGATGTTTACACTTAGATGTTTACACTACGCTTGTTTAGACTCAGGTTTGAATTTTTTTAGCATGAAAGTTCCAGTTGCACTGCAGAATGTCTGGTGATCCCAAGTGTAGTATTTTTGAGGTTGATCAGTTAAAAAGTAGCTGTTTGGGAGGCAAAGGGCACATGTTAGTCGCTTCTGCACGCCCATGCCAAGCACAGCATTGTGCCTAGAGCAAGCCCTGGCAATGTTTACTGAGTTGAAGCAGTTGATGAAACCCAGATTTGTGGGACTTCAGATATAAATCTACTATTCTCAGCTGATGCCTAAACTTTATTAATTCACATCTGTATGTTGTAAAAGTTCTATTTTACGACCTTAGCCAGTTTTGACCCGTTCACCTTGGCTGCAGTTCTTTCTGTTTCATCTTTTTCTCATAATAGTGTCAACCTTAAATAATGAGATTCAGAAAATATGACTAAGGCTAGAGTTTATTCGAGTGCAAAGTTTGAGAATAGTCACTCAAGAAGCGTCAGCTCCAAATGAATATGGTCAGCATTCCCAAGTGGAGAAGTTAAGGTTTCAGTTTTACAGAGACAAAGACATTTTCAGAGGATTACATTTTCCATAGGAGACCAGTGCATACATTAAAGCAATTTGATTGGTCACAGATTGCTACGTGCCAAGGAAGAGTACTTTATTACTCAATGAGGAGGGGTGGTGATCTGAGGGAGTCTTCTCTCTGGTGTTGTTTGGTCTTCTTAATTATTCACAGGGGGAAAAAAAGGTGGAAGTCACAGCTGCATGCCACGTGACTCAGGCTGCAGAGCCACATTTGTCACAAGGCTCAGAATAACTGAAAGTTCCAATGACTTGAAGTTTGAATTATTTAATTTCACAATAGAAATTAAAACAAAGATTTTAACGTTTCTTAATAAGAAGCCATCTTCAAGCAAATTGTGAAAATTTTAAATTAAATCTATTTTTAAAGTTAGTAATTTACTCAAACATTGTTTAGACATTGTTTTAGAAACTGGAATCTTGAGTGTCTATGCCTGTCATCTTTCATGATGAATGGTCCCTATTTATTTGCAAAACTTGCCAATCTGCCAAAGCATTATTTGCTGGGAAGTTAGCATGTCTGGGCAAGTAACACTTTCTTTTTGCTTTAGTAACGTATAAATATTTTAAAAATAGGATATACATATTTTTAGGAAAATATTCTTAGCAAACCCAAGATTGGAATCTATGAGTTCATTTTTCACCTATTTTTCTACACCTTTAAAAAAAATTCCCCTTTGGAGATTGAAACAGGAGAAAGGGCAGGGCCCAATATCACACAGGGACAGGAGTTGAACCTGGGAGAGTCTCATATTCAGGACCCAGACTGGGTGCAGGGCTGGCTCGTTAGGAGTTGGAATGCCTCTGCATCAGTCACAGGTGGAAATAGGTGCATTCACATGAACACGGCTGCATCAGCTTCATCCACAGGATATCCTGAGCCCGTCATTAACCTGCGATCTGGTTAGGATCTATGTACCCTGTGGGCCAATGTGAAATTACTTCCTAGAGAGACAGCTACAGCTGAGGGAGCCCACAAGGTAAAATTCCCACAGAAGATAAACTCACATGTAAGAATTGCAAAAAACATAAGAGAATGTCTAGTGTCGTGACAATAGTAAAACCGGGTCTGCTGTATACAGATGGTATAATTGTAGGCATGTAATTCACACTGATCACAGTTGCACACTCAAACTCACACCCCATGCAAAACCTTACAGTAGGAATTCTAAAGCGACCTGATCAAAATATTAAATCCTCAAACTGATAAAGTAGAGAATGACGTTTGTGGAACAAAAATATTTGAAATTTTAAAATGCCATTATGGCAAGGGAATGGATGAGTATTTTTTAAAAATCAGATCTCTGGCCAGGAGTGGTGGCTCATGTCTGTAATCCCAGCACTTTGGAAGGCTGAGGCAGGCAGATCACTTGGGGTCAGGAGTTTGAGACCAGCCTGGCCAACATGGTGAAACCCCGTCTCTACTAAAAATACAAACATTAGCTGGGCATGGTGGCACGTGCCTGTAATCCCAGCTACTCAGGAGACTGAGGCAGGAGAATCACTTGAACCTAGGAGGCGGAGGTTGGAGTGAGCCAAGATCACGCCATTGCACTCCAGCCTGGGCAACAAGAGTGAAATTCCATCTCAGAGAAGAAAAAAAAACAAAAACAAAAACAGATCTCTTGATAATTTAAAATCTAGAGGACAAATCCAGGAGCAAAATAATTAGCAAATTTAAAAAGAAAACTGAGAAAGTCTCCTAGTACAGAGCAGAGATGGAAATTAGAAAAAAAAATAGTGAAGAGACATGATATAAATTTAAAGAGATGTCAACATGGTGAAACCCTGTCTCTACTAAAAATACAAAATTTTAGTATTTTAGCTGGGATAAAATTTAGCTGGACGTGGTGGCACATGCCTGTAGTCCCAGCTACTTGGGAGGCTGAGGCAGGAGAATTGCTTGAACCCAGGAGGCAGAGGTTGCAGTGAGCCGAGATGGTGCCACTGCACTCCAGCCTGGCGACACAGCAGCAGTCTCAAAAGAAAAAAAGAAATGTCTGAAAGAGTAAAAAAAATGAATATTAAAAATGTAATAATTAGGCCAGATGCAGTGGCTCACGCCTGTAATCCCAGCACTTTGAGAGGCTCAGGCAGCTGGATCACGAGATCAGGAGATGGAAACCATCCTGGCCAACATGGTGAAACCCCGTCTCTACTAAAAATACAAAAAATTAGCCAGGTGTGGCGGCACGTGCCTGTAGTCCCAGCTACTCGGGAGGCTGAGGCAGGAGAATTGCTTGAACCCAGGAGGCAGAGGTTGCAGTGAGCCGAGACCGTGCCACTGCACTCCAGCCTGGGCGACAGAGGAGATTTTCCTAAATTGAAAGACATGAGTTTTTTCATTGAAAAATTGTACCTAATGTTAAATAAATAATAATTGTTGTAGCAAATTCCTAACTAGCCCCATCATAGTAAAACTTCAGAACTTTAAAGAAAAATCTGGAAAGCTATCACAGGAAAAAAAAAAAAAGTGGTGCATAAATAAAGGATTAACTATGAACTATGAACGATAAACAGATTTCTCACCAGATACAATCAATGTAAGAGCACATAGGAGTAGTAAGTTCACAATATTGAGATAGAGTAACTGACTCAAGAATTCTGGCTGGGCATGGTGGCTCATACCTGTAATCCTAGCACTTTTGGAGCCTGAAGTGAGAGGATTGCTTGAGTCCAGGAGTTCAAGCCAGGCTGGGCAACATAGTGAGACCGCATCTCTACCAAAAAAAAAAAAAAAAAAAAAAATTAGGCGTGGTGGTGTGAGCCTGTCATCCCAGCTACTCAGGAGGCTGAGGTGGGAGGATTATGCCACTGCACTGCAGCCCAGGCAACAGAGTGAGACCATGTCTCTCTTAAAAAAAAAAAAATTTTGATTCCCAGCCAAATTATTATTCAGGAGGGGTGTACAAAATGATTACCATATTTATTTCCTCTGCTACCAAAATCTCACTAAATAACTGTAAATAATTATAGAGCTATAAATCAACAATGGGACATAATGTGTTTGTAAGTTTTGCAAAAATAAAGATATTTGAACTGCAACTTGTAAAGAATATTGTTTCTACTCTGACTCCCCCTCTTATCTGACACCTCTGGTAATCCTTTTCTGTATTTTATACTTAAATATGTAGGGAGGACCAAGGAGAACTAGAGAAAAGCCTTCATCATGAAATACAGAGACCAAAACAAACATCATGAAAGAGAACTAGAGACAGTACAGGAAGCAGAAGATTTTGTGGAAAAAAAATCTGTGATTAAACATTTTTCAATACAGAAAATATCGTATCTCTGAAAACAAGGAACATGTACTATTTCTAAAAGAACTAGCAGAAAAAATATATATAATAGAAGAAATTTTTAAAAATCAGTAGAAATAGTTGAAGATAAAGTAAATCAAGACATATCCCAAAAACAAGATTTAAAATTTTTTTTAAAAAATTAAAGATCAATCTTGGTGGTCCAATATACAAGTAATAGGAATTATAGAAAAAATAGAGTATAAAAAAGAAATTCAAGAAATAGTCCTGTAACTTAAGGATACATATTGGATTGAAAGACCCCCACTGAAGCTCTAGCACAACGAATGAGGCATTCCCCTACCAAAGAGTATCCTTGTGACATTTCCACGTCATATACAAATCACCTAAAATCAAAACGTTATCACATTCTCAATAGGAATATTGCATACTAAAAAACAAGAGAGAAATAAATTCGGATTTCTGAGGGAAAATTATTGTTAACTCAGAATTCTATATCTAGCCGAATTATCAATTACACATAAGGCTAGAATAAAGACATTTTTAGGTATAAAGGGCCATGGGTAATTTCATTTCTTCCTCAAGAAGCTAATAAAGGACATACCAAAACAAATAACTAAACTAAGAAAGTGGAGAAAGGCACTTAAGTGGCCAGAAACAGGGGTTTCAACATAGAACAGTGAAAAAAATCTCAAGTGACAGATACAGCAAGAAAATAAAGCAATTCAAGATGTGAAGCAAACCAAAAATTGAAATGTTTACTATACATGTTTAACTATAGTTAAATTGTTAACTGTAGGTATCATCATAAAATGTTTACCTATGGGAAAATAGTATTAAGAGGTTTATATGGGATTATCTCAATATATGGGATTATTTGAGAAAAAATATATCTATACATTCATAAAAAATTCTGTAAATAATAGAAACACAAATACTAGCTCTGCGCCCAACAATTTAACAAATAATGGTTAATAATCACAGTCATGACTGGGCGTGGCAGCTCACGCCTGTAATCCAAACACTTTGGGAGGCCAAGGTGGGTGGATCATTTGAGGTCAGGAGTTCGAGACCAGCTTAGCTAACACGGTGAAACCCCTTCTCTACTAAAAATACAAAAATTAGCCTGGTATGGTGGTGCATGCCTGTGGTGCTAGCTACTCAGGAGGCTGAGGCAGGAGAACTGCTTGAACCCGGGAGATGGAGGTTGCAGTGAGCTGAGATTGCACCACTGCACTCCAGTCTGGGCTACAGAGCAAGACTCTGTCTCAAAATAATAATAATAATAATGATGATGATAATAATAATCACAGTCATAATTTGGCTCTGCATTGAATGACAGCTACACAAACATAAAGAAATGTAAATAGGGGTCAGGCACGGTGGCCCAGGCCTGTAATCCCAGCACTTTGGGAGGCCAAGGCGGGCAGATCACGAGGTCAGGAGATCAAGACCATCCTGGCTAACACAGTGAAACCCCGTCTCTACTAAAAATACAAAAAATTAGCCGGGTGCGGTGGCGG
>NW_012101499.1:2209765-2215334 GCF_000951045.1 Mandrillus leucophaeus | reverse complement strand
AGAGTGAGACTCCGTCTCAAAAAAAAAAAAAAAAGAAAGGTAAATAGGAAGTATCAATTTAACCAAACATGTGGTATGACCATATTAGGCAAGGACATCTTTGAGACAACTATATTACACAAAAGAGTATATATCATATAATTTCATTTATAAAAGTCTAGATAATACAAACTAATCTACAGTGACAGAAAGCAGATCATTTGTTGCCTGAGGAAGGTGATATCATGGTGGCATGAAGGATTCCAAATGGGTACAGGCAACCTTTACAGCATGATAAATATGCTCATTTTTCTTTACGTTCATGATGGCTTCACAGGTGTTTATGCATACCAAAACTTTTCAAACTCTACACTTTAAATATGCTCACTTTATTGTATGTCAATTTTATCTCAATAAAATTAAAAACAAAATTTTTTAGATAGGGTCTCACCCTGTTGGCCAGGCTAGAGTGCAGTGGTGTGATCATAGCTCACTGCAGCCTCAAACTCCTGGGCTCAAGCAATCCTCCCACCTCAGCCTCCGAAGTAGGTAGGATCACAAGTGCTTGTCACCACACCCAGCTAATTTAAATGAAACATTTTTTAACACAATAAAAAACATATTGTTAAAATGACTCACTTTAAAAAAATCTAACAATACCAAATGCCAGTGAGGATACAGAACAACTAGAATTCTCATGCACTGCTGGTTAGACTGCAAAATAATACAGCCACTCTGAAAAACCGCTTGGCCGTTTTTATAAAGTTAAACCTGGAGTTCTCATCAATCCTAGTCCTTGGTCATTACCCAAAAGAAATGAAAATGTCTGATCACGCACAAAAACTATTACATAAATGGTCATAGGAGCTTTAGTTATAACCATCAAGAACTGGAAACAACCCAATTATCCTTCAACAGGTGAATAAACTATGATACATCCATCAGATGAAATACTACTCAGAAATAAATGAGAACAAAGTATTCATACACATAACAACACAGACAAATTCCTACTCTTGCAGAGAGAAAGCAGCAGACCTCAAGAGGTTACATTCTGTATGATTTGTGTGTGTTTGTGATGGTCTAAAAAAGGCAAAACCACAAGGACTGGGGAAGAGATTAGTGCTTGCCAGGGGTTTGATTTTAAAGGGGTAACATACAAGAGTTTACTTTTTATACAATGGAGCTCTCTTGCAGCCTTATTGTAGTGGTGGTTATAAAAACCTATACAGGTGTTAAAACTTACAGAACTATAGACCCCAAGAAAGGTCAATAGATATATTTTAAAATTAATTAATTTTAAAAAATCGATGCATCTTGAGTATGTGTAGCAATAAAAGGACAATATTGGATGATGCAACTTAACATCAGTAATTGATGGTCTCTTCCCTAATGACCTGGAAGTCATAGACCAACCTGATGGCCAATCAATTTTCTATGTATAGGCCTTGACTAGAGAGTAAGGGAGTTTTCTGAACGCTGTCTTTCCTTAAAAATGTACCATCAAGTACATGCTACAGATAGAACTATTTCTTACGTATTCTAAAGCTCTCAGGTAGTAGAAGTGGAAATGTGAGGTGAAATTTTTTATTAAAAGTTACTATTAAATAATAACAAGGAATTATATTTCCAGCAACTTCCTTAAAGTGATTTTATCACAGGTTTCAGTGGTCTAAAATGACAATACATTTAAGCATATTAAAAGCCATGTAAACATCCTTAAACCTGAAAGCTGAGGATCTGAAGAATTTGAAAGGCATAATTTTGTGCTTTAAATTTCATATAAGCAAAGAACTAATTTGCATATTCTAGGATAAGCTGTAACAGTGCGTATTAGCGCAGTTCATGGCATTATGGCTACAGCTTAAATGTGGAAAGAGTAAATAAAATTTTGTTAAACTGACATAGACTTTTCCAAGACGATGTGTTTTGTCTGTTTTTTGCCAGCAAAGGCCATCTCAGGGACACTTCTCACCCAGCACTCGTGACCCAGACAAGGATAGAGTCAAGGGCCTCTGCAAGTAGGTGTCAGCGCTAGCTTTTCTGCTTGTCTTCACACCCTGGAATGGGGCTGGTGAGGAGTCAAAGCACCCAGTGCTGTAACCGAATATTTAATCACCGGCTCCTTCCTGGTTGGTGATTAGCATTTATTATGCAAAAACACTGCAACTGCTGTGTCTGTCCAGTTTAGAAAATGAAGTCTGTTCCTTTTCCAGAGACAGTTTGCTCCCACCACTGTGAGACGTCCAACACGGCACAGCTCCTGACTCAACTCCAGGGAGTCCCCCCGCTTTTCTGAGAAAATAGCTCGGGACGAAGAAAAGACATTTAAAGTCGGGATGATAAGCATTTTACCTGCTTGAGAAGCACAAAGCCTGCGACTAAAGACACTCACAGAGTCTGAGAGGAGAAAGGTACTTTAGAAGAAATCATCTAGGCCAGGTGCGGTGGCTCACGCCTGTATTCCCAGCACTTTGGGAGGCCGAGGCGGGTGGATCACCTGAGGTCAGGAGTTCAAGACCAGCCTGGCCAACAGGGCAAATTCCCATCTCTACTAAAAATACAAAAATTAGCTGGGCATAGTGGCGGGCACCTGTAATCCCAGCTACTCGGGAGGCTGAGGCAGGAGAATCACTTACACCCGGGAGGTGGAGGGTGGAGAAAGGAGGGGGAAAGAGGAGGAGAAAGGAGGGAGGAAGAGGAAAAGGAGGAGGAGGAGGAGGAGGAGGAGAAGGAGAAGGAGGAGGAGAAGTCATCTAAATTAAACCAATGGACTCATTCAACTAATAGTACCGTCAGGACGGGGCAGCGGTTAAGGCGTGCATATAAACTGGGGCATAGTTGGCAGCTTGGTCGATGGCAGCTCTACCCTTGCAAACGTACTTAGCAGAGGAAATGGAAGTCAGTTTCCTTGTTTTTCAGGTAAGAAGCTAAGAGAGAAAGTTCAGGGAGGTGAAACAATTTACCACTTTCAAGGAGTTGGCAGGTGGCAGAGCTGAACCCAGCAGTGGCGCTCCTGATTCTGAGTCAGGAGGCAGCAGCCCAGGGAGTCAGGTGCCTGGGCAGGCGTCTCAGGGGACAGGCTCTAGGTCAGCTGCATGGGGCTGGCCCGGGGGTCGCCTCCACTGTGTGAGACCTTTCCAGGCTCCTCGTGGCTCACACCGGGTCCTTCCCAGAACTGAAATCAAAGTGGGCCCAATCCCATTAACACACGAGTTGCAGGTGCTCACCCGTGCGCAGGGATATCAAATCTGTGAAGGGAAGGAGGCAAATGGCCTCAACTGGGAATGGCAGGCCGCGAAGGGGGAGGCACTGAAGCGAGGCAGGGGCTTCTCTACCCCACACACAACCTGAGTAACCCAAACGTTCTACCAGCTGCAAAGCTGATCCTCTGACAGCAACCAGCAGCAAGACATTGAACCACTTTATCAAAGTAGCTCTTAGGGAGGACCAAAGTGAGGAAAAATCCGTTTTTCTCAAAGTCATTTGCTTCCGGGGCACAGTGTTTTTGCAGTCCGTCTCCTCTCTCCCCAGCGCCTTGGCCTGGTGTTAAAGTTCAGTCCATATCCATCAAATTGAAGGCAGCAGCTTCCTGGGGCCTCCTGCCTTCGACTCAGGTGTTTAGACGAAAAGTATTTCAGGTAGTTAGTACTAAGTGGGACTCAAAGCGGAGAGCAAATAGACACCCCCAGGGTTTACTGACCCTCCTCAAGCTCTCAAGTTGGTGGAGACTTCAAAGGTCCTTCAGGTGCGGTAGCATGGCCTGCCTCCTCGACTGCACGGTGACACCCGCATATCCTGTTCATGAAGATACGGCACAGGAAAGGCGCATCTAGAGACATGTTCCCGGCAGAGACCGCCAAGCCCACATATCCGGGTTTGCAGTTCACACAATCACAGGGTGTGTCTTTAGCAAGGTGTTTGCTATTTGTAACGATGATCTCTGGGAAAGTGTATCAGATTTCATTCAACAGACCCATTAAAACTTCAAGTTTGATTCCTTGCTTGCCTTTCCTTTATTTGTACTCAGTTGAAACAAGGTGGAGCCCTGGAGCCCACTGTGCTGAATGGGCTTCCTGCTTCAGTAAGGGAGGGGATGTCCACACAGTAATGCCTGGAGCCCCTCAGGCACATCAGGTGCCACTCCCACCTGCTACTGCCCCTACTTCCTTTACAAGCAGAGAAACTGATGCCAGCCAAGGGAGGACTAAAGGAAGAATGAGGAGCATGCCAGACACTTCCCAGAAGGCTGAAGAATGGAGATCAGAAACCATGGGAACCAGGGCGGCAAGAACAGCTTGGCCACCTCTTCACACTCCATTTTGAAATGAATGAACCCCCAACTCGCTCCTCATATTTGCATTAGTCCACTGGAGGCAAAATCCCAGCGGAGGGCCTAGTTGGCCCCCTTTATAGCAAATGCCCACCATTTGAATGTGGCCAAGGCTATGAAAAAAAGGCTCTGCTAGGAAGGGCCCACTGGTTTCTGAACAGGGAGCACAGGGAACTTTGATTTACATCCCCACCAAGCCTTTACCCAGTGAACAACAGGAATTCCCCGAATGGAACCCAGGATGCCTACAGAGAAGGAGATACGGTAAGGGGGCAGGCAAAACAAGACGCTGTCCACGAAACCACTCTGTCAGGGCAGTGAATGGAGCTGTTGACTCCTCAGAGGATGTCTACACCATCATCAATCCTGGGCTCTTCAAGCTGGCAATGGCGGCGACCTTGTCTTGTACTCAGCAGGACTCTCTCGCCTCTTCTTCCTCAAGCCCATTCCCTCTGTTTGCTGTGGGAAAGGTGAATGGGCACTCAGATTCGTCCAGGTTTCAGAGCTGGATAGGGCTGGAGAGATTTCTAGCTGGAGCCCTGACAGGGAGGAAACTGGATTGAAGAGGACGTGGACACCATGAGAAGGGTCAATGAGGAATGAAATGCTTTGCCTCAGCACTGGAAGATCACTCAGGGGACAGGCACCGTGGCTCTTGACTATCATCCTAGCACTTTGGGAGCCCGAAGCTGGGGGATCATTTGAGGCCAGGAGTTCAAGACCATCCTGGACAACATAGTGACACCCTGTCTCTACAAAAAATAAAAAATTATCTGGGCATGGTAGCGCACACCTGTAGTCCCAGCTACTCGGGAGGCTGAGGCAGAATGAGCACTTGAGCCCAGGAGTTCGAGGCTGCTGTGAGTTGTGAGCACACCATGGCACTCCAGCCTGGGTGAAACAGTGAGTCTCTGTCTCTGGAAGAAAAAAAAAATCACTCAGACTGTAGCCTACAGACCAGACCCTGGGGCCCAACGTGAGAAAAGCAGGGACCCCAGTGGGGAAGTTCCTGGCATCAGCGACAGATGAGGCGGCTGGGGTGCGGTGGGAGCTGCACATTGGGCAGGCGCTCAGTGGCTCGCAGATCTTGAAGGAGAGGCCATGGGGCTTAGGACAGACTGGATGTGGTGTGCTGGTCACACAGGAGTCAGGGACTACCCTGGAGGGAACCTACGTTAAAAGAACAGCCACTCTGAGAACCTGGGCACCACATTGCCTTGAGAGTTGTTTACACAACCTGGTGTCTCTGCAGCAGTT
>NW_012101499.1:2206096-2209715 GCF_000951045.1 Mandrillus leucophaeus | reverse complement strand
GCTTCCTGCTTCAGTAAGGGAGGGGATGTCCACACAGTAATGCCTGGAGCCCCTCAGGCACATCAGGTGCCACTCCCACCTGCTACTGCCCCTACTTCCTTTACAAGCAGAGAAACTGATGCCAGCCAAGGGAGGACTAAAGGAAGAATGAGGAGCATGCCAGACACTCCCCAGAAGGCTGAAGAATGAAGATCAGAAACCATGGGAACCAGGGCGGCAAGAACAGCTTGGCCACCTCTTCACACTCCATTTTGAAATGAATGAACCCCCAACTCACTCCTCATATTTGCATTAGTCCACTGGAGGCAAAATCCCAGCGGAGGGCCTAGTTGGCCCCCTTTATAGCAAATGCCCACCATTTGAATGTGGCCAAGGCTATGAAAAAAAGGCTCTGCTAGGAAGGGCCCACTGGTTTCTGAACAGGGAGCACAGGGAACTTTGATTTACATCCCCACCAAGCCTTTACCCAGTGAACAACAGGAATTCCCCGAATGGAACCCAGGATGCCTACAGAGAAGGAGATACGGTAAGGGGGCAGGCAAAACAAGACGCTGTCCACGAAACCACTCTGTCAGGGCAGTGAATGGAGCTGTTGACTCCTCAGAGGATGTCTACACCATCATCAATCCTGGGCTCTTCAAGCTGGCAATGGCGGCGACCTTGTCTTGTACTCAGCAGGACTCTCTCGCCTCTTCTTCCTCAAGCCCATTCCCTCTGTTTGCTGTGGGAAAGGTGAATGGGCACTCAGATTCGTCCAGGTTTCAGAGCTGGATAGGGCTGGAGAGATTTCTAGCTGGAGCCCTGACAGGGAGGAAACTGGATTGAAGAGGACGTGGACACCATGAGAAGGGTCAATGAGGAATGAAATGCTTTGCCTCAGCACTGGAAGATCACTCAGGGGACAGGCACCGTGGCTCTTGACTATCATCCTAGCACTTTGGGAGCCCGAAGCTGGGGGATCATTTGAGGCCAGGAGTTCAAGACCATCCTGGACAACATAGTGACACCCTGTCTCTACAAAAAATAAAAAATTATCTGGGCATGGTAGCGCACACCTGTAGTCCCAGCTACTCGGGAGGCTGAGGCAGAATGAGCACTTGAGCCCAGGAGTTCGAGGCTGCTGTGAGTTGTGATCACACCATGGCACTCCAGCCTGGGTGAAACAGTGAGTCTCTGTCTCTGGAAGAAAAAAAAAATCACTCAGACTGTAGCCTACAGACCAGACCCTGGGGCCCAACGTGAGAAAAGCAGGGACCCCAGTGGGGAAGTTCCTGGCATCAGCGAGAGATGAGGCGGCTGGGGTGCGGTGGGAGCTGCACATTGGGCAGGCGCTCAGTGGCTCGCAGATCTTGAAGGAGAGGCCATGGGGCTTAGGACAGACTGGATGTGGTGTGCTGGTCACACAGGAGTCAGGGACTACCCTGGAGGGAACCTACGTTAAAAGAACAGCCACTCTGAGAACCTGGGCACCACATTGCCTTGAGAGTTGTTTACACAACCTGGTGTCTCTGCAGCAGTTTTCAACAGAAAGTTTTTGAACAGAAAATTTTATCCCATAGGACTAACAACTTGGATAATTCATTTGCTTATTCTTTATCGTATTTACATCTGATGTTCCTCCTTTCTTTTGCAGATTTTGTTAAGACTTGAATTAAATACGTAGTCAAGTTAAACTGTGCTCAGTTAGAATGCAGCCAGTAATTTTTTAAGTTAAGCAAACAAACGTTAGAAGCGAAAAACCAAACCTGAGGAAGAATGAGAGAAAGATCAGGGGGAGAAATTTTTTTTAAAAGAAAGAGGAAACTTACAGGGATTGTGATTCAAAAATATTAGCAATAATTGGAGTAAAGAACTCAGTAGTTTACCTTCAGGTTCACTCTTGGGTTTGTACATTCTGTGAGTTTGGACGAGTATAAAATGGCATGTAGCCACTATTACTGTATCATACAGAGTAGTTCCGCTGTCCTAAAAATCTGTTTATTTATCCCTCCCTTCTCTGAACTCCTGGCAATCATTGATCTATCTTCACTGTTTTGCCTTTTCCAGAACGTCATTTAGTTGGAATCATACAGTCTGGGTCTTTTCCGATGGGCTTCTTTTACTTAGTATAATGCATTTAAGCTTCCTCCACGTCTGTTTGTGGCTTGGCGGATCATTTTTTTTAAGCACTGAATAATATTCCATTGCCTGGATATTGCACTGTTTAACCATCTGCCTTTGAAGAACACCTTGGTTGCTTACAGTTTGGGGCAATTGTGAATAAAGTTGCAACAAACATTCATGTGTTGTTTCTTGTGTGGATACAAGTTTTCAACTCCTTTGGGTAAATACCAAAAAGTACAATTGCTAGATCATATGGTAAAAGAATGTTTAGTTTTGTAAGAAACTGCTAAACTGTCTTCCAAAGTAGCTGTACCATTCTGCATTCCTACACGCAATGAATGGGAGTTTTTGTTGCTCCATATCCTTGTCAGCATGTGGTGTTGACAGTGTTCTGGGCTTTAGCCATCCTGATAGGTATGAAAGGCTAGACTATTTTTCGTAATAGGACACAGCATTCTAATTGTAGGGTTAATACTAGTTGTTTTAATCTCTAGTATAGTTTGTATAATTAAATATCCTGCAATCACTTCTAGTTTAGTGAACCACCTGTCATCATGAAATCATAATTCACTCATGCAAATTTGAGAGATAAAAATCATCCTTTCACTAAAACAATCAGTACTCTTATTATACAAATATAGCATTACCACAAAAAAATGCTATTATTTCCAGTCAAAGTAAACGCAATTTAAACTTCTTCTTAGCCCCATCTTTCCTTTAATGCACGTATTGTTAAACCTCATAAAGCAAAAGAAAAAAACCAGTGCACACAATATAGAGTAATAATTTTTAGTGATGTTGTAGGGAGTTTAAAAGGTAAGAAAAGGAGGATGCTGTGATAATTCCTCAAGAGGTGATTGGGGCCGGATGAGGTGGCTCATGCCCGTAATCCCAGCACCTTGGGAGGCCAAGGTGGGTGGATTGCCTGAGGTCAGGAGTTCAAGACTAGCCTGGCCAATATGGTGAAACTGTGTCTCCAGTGAAAATACAAAAATTAGCTGGACATGGTGGTGGGCACCTGTAATCCCCGCTACTCAGGAGGCTGAGGCAGGAGAATCACTTGAACCGGGGAGGTGGAGGTTACAGTAAGCAGAGACTGAGCCACTGCACTCCAGCCTGGGCAACAGAGTGAGGCCCTGTAAAAAAAAAAAAAAAAAAAACAAAAAAAAATTTAATTTAATTTAATTTAAAAAAAAGAAAGAAAAAAGAGGTGATTGGGAGCTCTAAGAAGAAACTCCTTTGACTCCGATTTTGGCGAAGGAAAAAGTATTAGTTATCTCTGAGATGAATAGCTGAGGTCATTATTGATCCATTTGATGGGGCTAAGTGGCCTCTTGGAAAAGACCCTCGAGCAGAAAACAGAAAACCTCTGTAACTCTACGGGGTTCCGTTTCCTTAACAGAAAAAAAAAAAAAAAAAAAAAGCAAACAAAAAACAGAATTGAAATTGATCATACACATTATTTTTGCTTCTCTGTTATATAAAAACTCAATAATTTCTTATCCAAAACTAGGCA
>NW_012101499.1:2192601-2205706 GCF_000951045.1 Mandrillus leucophaeus | reverse complement strand
ACCATCCTGGCTAACACGGTGAAACCCCGTCTCTACTAAAAATACAAAATATTAGCCGGGCGTGGTGGCGGGCACCTGTAGTTCCTGCTACTTGAGAGGCTGAGGCAGGAGAATGGCGTGAACCTGAGAAGCGGAGCTTGCAGTGAGCTGCAATTGTGCCACTGCGCTCCAGCCTGGGCGACAGGGCAAGACTCCATCTCAAAAAAAAAAAAATCTGATGTAACAATATGTAACCAGGTCTCATCTATTTCACTACATTTTTTTTTTCTCATGGGAAAAACCAGGAGATTTATGGAATCTACCTAAGAGACTAACCAGATATCCAATGTTCAGTCTCGGATGTATATCACAAAGTTCTATAACTCCCATCTGGTTATAATAAGAATAAAAGTTTAAAACCTGGGGTTTTATTGTTACTTTAAATAATAAAATATTTTATTTGAAATAAGAAAACTGAAAGCCAATTTAGGGAGGCAGTCTGATGTCCCTGGAGCAAATGTGAATTTCTTTCAGTTTGGAAATAATAATAAAGTGTGATATATGAAAGAAGAAAGTGCTTTCTTCCTTTACAGAAACTAAGATCAAACATCTCCAGGCTCAGGCCAGCTATCTTGCCTCTCTCTAGCCTCATAGCCTGGAATTTACCCCCATATGTCCACCCTTGGTTTTCTTTAAATTTTAACTTCCAATTGACTTGGAAGTCCTCTTCATCCTGCCCAAGATATGAGGACATACATAACTTGCTTTCTTAAGAGGAATTTTCCGTGTTTCCCAGTGAACAATGACCTAACCATCCTTTAAGTTTTACTGAACACATCTGAGATTGATGTTTTGAAGGAGTTTGACTACTTGGCCAAGTTTTCATTTTGTAGTTTACCATATGCTGAAATGCTTAGTCTATTCTCACTAATTTATTCATTCTAGAGTACAAATTACCAAATTATTTTAAATTATTACCTCTCTGAAAGACATTATACATTGATGGACAGAGAGAACCACTTTTTAAAAAGTATTTGAGGCTGGGCACGGTGACTATGCCTGTAATCCCAGCACTTTGAGAGGCAAATCACTTGAAGCCAGGAGTTCGAGATAAGTCTGGGCCAAAATGGCAAGACCCCATCTCTGCTGAAAATACAAAAATTAGCCTGGTGTGGTGGTGCGTTCCTGTGGTCCCAACTACTCGTGAGGCTGAGGCAGGAGAATTGTTTGAACCTGGGAGGTGGAGGTTGCTGTGAGCCAACCTCCACCAGCAGCTGGAGTGCTGCATCATTGCACTCCAGCCTGGGTGACAGAGCAAGACCCTGTCTCAAAATGAATAAGTTAATTAATCAAATAAAAAGCATTTGAGAATCTATAAGTGTTATGCTGTGCCAGTTCTTAGAAGCTGCATATAGGATGGCCGGGTGCAGTGGCTCATGCCTGTAATCCCAGCACTTTGGGAGGCCAAGGTGGGGGGATCACGAGGTCAGGAGATCGAGACCATCCTGGCTAAGACGGTGAAACCCCTTCTTTACTAAAAATACAAAAACTTAGCTGGGCATGGTGGCAGGTGCCTGTAGTCCCAGCTACTTGGAGGGCTGAGGCAGGAGAATAGTCACACTCCATCTCAAAAAAAAAAAAAAAAAAAAGCAGCTGCATACAGGATACTAGTTCTGTGAAATGATGTGCAAAATATTAGAAGACATCTAAAACTTTTCCCTATGATCAAGTTGAGCGAGGCTGGGTTAAAACAAGATTCGAAAAACATCCTTATCAAGGACTTATTTATCAAGTCCTCCTTTATTGAGGACTTCTCAGGCTTCCACACCCACCCCCACTCGACCTGCTGAATCTGTCATCACGTGTGGAAAGTGGGAATCTGAGCACTCAACTAAAGACCAAATGTTGAGAATATAATGATAAAAAATCACAGATGACAGTTCCAGACCTTCCTACTGGTGTAGAAGAAATTATAAGAATTGTGAGAACGATAGGCACAAAATAATCAATGAATTAAGACAAGAACAATGCTGCAAACCTTCAGACTGAAACAGATTTGCCCTTAGCTATTTTATGGTAAGACTTCCAAAATGCCAAGACTAAAGAGAAAAAAATCCTCAACGCTTTCTGAGAGAAAATAACAAATTACTTACAAAAACATAAGAAGTGAATAGAAAACTCGTATAGCAATACCTTTGAAGTTCTGAAAGTAAAGGATTTTTAAAGTAGGTTTCTATTCCTCGCCAAAATTCATTTAAGCATATAGCACATTTTTAGACACGTGAGGACTCAAAAAATTTGACCCCTACAAACCTCCATGAAAAATTGAAGAGGCTGTACTTCAGCAAAATAATAATAAATTCCAAGAGAAACTATATAAGAAACAGCAGTAAGTAGAAAAAACATTAACATATATAGTTAAGGATAAGTAATTGCTGATTGCTCTAATTAATGAATAAATAATAATCTGGAGCTAAAATCACATTTATGATTTTTGGGCAACATGGTGAGACTCTGTCTCCAAAAATAAATAAATAGAAAGAGGCCCGGTGCGGTGGCTCATGCTTGTAATCCCAGCACTTTGGGAGTCCAAGGCTAGCAGATCACAAGGTCAGCAGTTCAAGACCAGCCTGGCCCATATGGTGAAACCCCACCTCTACTAAAAATACAAAAAATTAGCCAGGCATAGTGGTGCACACCTGTAGGCCCAGCTACTCAGGAGGCTGAGGCAGGAGAATCACTTGAACCTGGAAGGCAGAGATTGTGGTGAACTAAGATTGCACCACTGCACTCCAGCCTGGGCAAGAGAGCAAGACTCTTTCTCAAAAAAAAAAAAAAAAAAAAAAAAAAAAAAAAAAAAAAAAAAAAAAAAAAAAAAAAAAAGAAAGAAAAAGAAAAAGAAAGAGAAAAAAGAAAAAAGGCCCAATGATAGGCAAGAATATTTTGAAAAAGGGGTACAGTGGCCAGGCGTGGTGGTTCACTCCTACAATCCAGAACTTTGGGAGGCTAAGGCGGGTCAATCACCTGAGGTCAGGAGTTCGAGACCAGCCTAGCCAACACGGTGAAACCCGATCTCTACTCAAAATACAAAACTTAGCCAGGTGTGGTGGCAGGTGCCTGTAATCTCACCTACTCAAGAGACTGAGGCAGGAGAATCACTTGAACCTGGGAGGTGGAGGTTGCAGTGAGCCGAGATCACGTCACTGCACTCCAGCCTGGGCTACAAGAGTGAAACTCTGTCTAAAAAAAAAAAAAAGGTACAATGAATGGCAATTTGTTCTGTCAATATTGAGGTGAATTATAAAACTATTGAAAACGGAACAGAGTGGAACTGTTACAGGAATAAACAAATTGATAAGTAGTGCAGAGTAGAAAGTACAAAAACAGCCATGTTTGTGTTTGTTTGGAAATGTAGCATGTTTATTAACTTATTCTACATGTGTTTAATGAACAACAGGCATTGTGCATAGCATAACAACCAAAACAGCCCATATCCATGGATCAAAGAGGTTATAGTCTAGTGAGGCAGGGCAAGACAATCAGCCAAAACTGATGAGTCAACATCATAGGAAATTCGAGAGGAGAAATATTATGGGGAAAAAACCTTGAGGAAGAAAGAGAATGATAGGGGTAACATGCAATGTTAAGTACGTGATGTGCATGATCCTCTCTGGTCAAAGGCTTGAAGGAGGACAGAGACTATCCTAGGCAGATATTTGGCAGAAGGACACCCAGGCCTGGAACCAGCACTGACCTGTTCCTGGATGGGCTAGTAACTAGCTCGCTAGAGGAACAGCGAGAATGGTGTGTCTGGGTAATGAGGGTAGCATACTGAATGAGGGGAGAGAGAATGAACAACTCAACAAATGGTTTTGGAACAAATGAATATCTCTTTGGAACATGTATATTATGTATCCTACCCTACACCGGACACACACAAAAATAGATTCTACATGGATTAGGGAGCTAAATGCAGTGACTTCCGGTTAAAGATGGTGGATTGAGCGCCTTCATCTATGTCAGCTCCTTCCCCAAAACTTAGTAAGATGATAGTTAAGAGATTTTTCTTTTTAAAGATATAAACTTACAAAGAGACAACAAAAAATTTTTTTGAAGATAGAAAGCAGAAGGATGCGTAGAAGCTGGCTCAGCAGAACCTGGAAGGCTGAGTTTTGTGACAGCAGTGGGCAAGTCCAAGAGGCGTCTGACTTACAATCCAGAATCCCGAACGGCTCAGAAATGGTGAGCGCCATGGACCTCCAGGAGAAAAGGAGAAGAGTGGGCTAGAAATCAGAAGGCTGGCTTCAGATCTCTTTAAGGAGTTTCACAAACAGATCCTATCCACTGTTCCCCACATGTGAGAAACTTCCCCCTCCCCTCTCTGATAGAAAACTGGAGGTTTACTCTAGGGAGAGGATAAAACAAGACTTATCTGTATTGGAGGGCTCCAGCTGGTTTGAACTAGGGACACTCATCCTCTCCAAGAAGGACCTCAAGACTTGGAAGCCAGTGTTTTATCCTTCAGGAAGAAACTGAAAGTGTATTCTTTGGTGAATTGGAAACAATCCAAGAGGACCGACCTAAATATACATTGAAAACAGGGATTCCTCTGACGAGACAATTCACTCAGCCTACCATACTGTGTGAAAGTTGCTGTGCACAAAAAACTCTTAAATATCACCAGAGAGCCAAAAATCATAGGACGTTTGGAGAAACCCACTAAGGTGATTGATGGGAAGAAGTAAACAGAAAAGGATGACTGGGAAGAAACAGAGGCTGTGTAGGAAAAAGAAAGCTTTAGAAAATCATTAATATCAGGACGGGAGCAGTGGCTCAGGCCTGTAATCCCAGCACTTTGGGAGGCCAAGGCGTGTGGATCACGAGGTCAGGAGTTCGAGACCAGCCTGAGCAACATGGTGAAACCCCATCTCTACTAAAAAAAAAAAAAAAATAGGCCTTTCCTTTCGGCGGAGCGCGGTGGGAAGATGGCTGTGCAAATTTCCAAGAAGAGGAAGTTTGCCACTGATGGCATCTTCAAAGCTGAACTGAATGAGTTTCTTACTCGGGAGCTGGCTGAAGATGACTACTCTGGAGTTGAGGTGCGAGTTACACCAACCAGGACAGAAATCATTATCTTAGCCACCAGAACACAGAATGTTCTTGGTGAGAAGGGCCGGTGGATTCAGGAACTGACTGCTGTAGTGTAGAAGAGGTTTGGCTTTCCAGAGGGCAATGTAGAACTTTATGCTGAAAAGGTGGCCGCTAAAGGTCTGTGTGCCATTGCCCAGGCAGAGTCTCTGCATTACAAACTCCTAGGAGGGCTTGCTGTGCGGAGGGCCTGCTATGGTGTGCTGCGGTTCATCATGGAGAGCGGGGCCAAAGGCTGTGAGGTCGTGGTGTCTGGGAAACTCCGAGGACAGAGGGCTAAATCCGTGAAGTTTGTGGATGGCCTGATGATCCACAGCGGAGACCCTGTTAACTACTACGTTGACACTGCTGTGCGCCATGTGTTGTTCAGACAGGGTGTGCTGGGCATCAAGGTGAAGATCATGCTGCCCTGGGACCCAACTGGTAAGATTGGCCCTAAGAAGCCCCTACCTGACCACATGAGCATCATGGGACCCAAAGATGAGATACTGCTTACCACTCCCATCTCAGAACAGAAGGGTGGGAAGCCAGAGCCGCCTGCCATGCCCCATCCAGTCCCTACAGCATAACAGGGTCTCCTTGGCAGCTGTATTCTGGAGTCTGGATGTTGCTCTGTAAAGATCTTTAATAAAATCTTGTACCAAGAAAAAAAAAAATAGAAAAATTAGCTGGGTGTGGTGGTACATGCCTGTAATCCCAGCTACTCAGGAGGCTGAGGCAGGAGAATCGCTTAAACCTGGGAGGCAGAGGTTGCAGTGAGCCAAGATTGCACCACTGCATGTCAGCCTGGGTGACAGAGCAAGACTCCGTCTCAGAAAAAAAAGAAAAAGAAAAAGAAAAAAGTATTAATATCCTCAGAAACAAAACAAAAAACCGAAACCTTAGAAATAAGCAATAACAAAAGAGCTGACAGAGAACCATGAATTTAAAATATATCAGAAAAGTCACACTACATTTATATATTTGACAACATTAAAACTAAGAACTTGTGTTTATCAAAACACACCATCACAGGAGTGAGAAGCAGATGACAGAGTAACAGAAAATATTTGCAATTTTATGTCCAATGAAGTACTTGTATCCAGAATACATGAAGAACTTCTACAAATAAATTTTAAAAAGATGGAAAGTCAATAAAAAATGGGGCAAAATTTGAACAGGTGCTTTACAAAGGAGAATATTCTGATGGGTATGAAAGGTACTCAGCTTTAGGAAAATGTATTAGAACCACAGCAATACTCCATCAACCAGAACAGCTAAAGTGAAGAACAAACAAAACAATACCAAGGATTAGTGAGAGTGTTAAAGCAATCTGAACTCTCATACACTACTGGAGGGAGTATAAATTGGTAAAACCCCTTTTTGGAAAATCATTTGGCAACATCTGCTAATTCTGAACATATGAGTACTCTATAACCCAAAAGTTCCACTACTAGGTATAAATCTAACAGAGATGCACATATATGTAAACCAAAAGACATGTGCAAGAAGGATCACAGCAGCACTATCCATAAAAATTGGATTCAATTGTCTATCAGCAGCAGAATGAACAAATGCACTGTGGTATATTCACACAACAGAATACCATGCAGATAAGACAACAAACACAAGTGTCTTAGTCTGCTTTATGCTGCTGTAACAGAATACCACAGACTGAATAATTTATAAGGAAAAGAAATATATTTGACTCACAGTTCTGGAGGCTAGGAAGTCCAAGATAGAGAGACCTCATCTGGTGAGGGCCTTCTTGCTGTGTCATAATATGGTGGAGGGTATTGTCATTCTGTTGCTGATAGACAATTGATTTACTGGTTTTCCATTTTTTATGTGTAGAAGTTCTTTATATATGCTGGATACAAGTATTTCCTTGGATATAAAATTGCAAATATTTTCTGTTACTCTGTCATCTGCCTCTCACTCCTGTGATGGTGTGTTTTGATGAACAGGAGTTCTTGATTTTAATGTCACCAAATATATGGATCTCATGTGACTTTTCTGATATCATATTTTAAATTTATGATTATCAGCCCCTTTGTTACTGCTTATTTCTGAGGTTTTTGTTTTGTTTCTGAGGATATTAATTATTTTTTAAAATTTTAAAGAATTAGTTGACCAACTTCAGAAGGGACAACTTCCAATAAAGAGAGTTTCTGAGAGTGAACTGAAAAAATGGTGGCAGGAGGAATCGAAAAATAATTCAAGAAGATATATCATAACTGAAGAATTTGACTTGCCAAATGAAAAGCAACCACCAAGTGGGGAGCACATTAAATGAGAATTGTTCCCCATCGAACACATCATTAGTGACCTTCAGAATCCTGGGAATGGAGAGATGACTTTACAAGTTTCCTTAGAGGAAAAGCAGGTCAAATACAAAGAGTAGGAATCAGAATGGCTTTGAAATTCTCAACAGCAACAGTAGAAGCTAAAAAATAATGGAGGAGTATCTTCAACATTCAGATTGTCTACAGATTCTTCAATACCCAGCCAAAGTATGAATTAAATGTGAAGATGGAATAGACATACTTAGACATGAAGGAGTTGCAAAATTTACTTTCCATTCCTTTGTCTCAGGAAGCTGAGAGGATGTTGTTCATCAAAATGAGGAAATAAAACAACAAAGAACATGATTAGCATTCAGAAAACAGTGGGTTCCAAACAAAAGAGAGATGAAGGGAATCCTCAGGACAGGAGAGGAGGGAGAGTCCAGGTTGCCAGCCATAAGCAGGCTTGGAGAACAGATAGCCCAGAACTCTAGAATATATTTTCAAGAAGACAATAATAGTGTTAATGTCTTCAAACACATTGAGAGAAGCTTTTCACAACAGAAGTAGAACTTGAAATTCGTAAGTGATAAATATATAGAAAAATAAGCAACCAACAAAAGATTATTATTAACTCAAGAACAAACATAAATTTGTTAGAGACTGTAAGGTAGTGGCCACACCCACAGAATACAGATCCAGAATGCCTGGGATTCAAATTCTGGTTTTGCCACTTAAAGCCCGAATTACCTTGAGTAAATCACTTCACCTCCATGGTCCTCACATATAAAATCAGGATTATTGTAACAGTCTTGTGAGAATTTTGTGAAAATTGAAGTCCTTGGATCTTTTCTTGGCCCAGAGAAAGCCCCATGTAAATGTTAATTATTTTTTTATTTTATTTTATTTTATTTATTTTTTTAGAGACAGGGTCTGGCTGTATTGCCCAGGATGGAGTGTAGTGGTGCGATCTCAGCTTACTGCAGCCCTGACCTCCCGGGCTCAGGCAATCCTCCTGCTTCAGCCTCCTGAGTAGGTAGCACTATAGGTGTGCACTGCCACACTCAGCTGTTTTTTTTCTTTTTTTTTTTTTTTTGGTAGGAACAAGGTCTTGCTATGTTGCCCAGGTTGTGAGTATTAACTATTGTGGTTGTCATGACCACTACCACCATCACCATCATCATTGTATAGTCCATGGTTCAGCTGGAAAGGTGCAACTGTAATAGAAATGCTGACTACTAAGCATAAGAAAAAAATGTCTATTTAATTAGATTGGGAGAAAGTGAAGACAGAAATTGCTTGTCAGGTTAGGGAAGGGAAGGAGGAAAGGAGATAAATCATATTCCACACTGGGAAGTCTTAGAGAAATTTTTAAACTGCAAAATCAAAGAAGTAACAATATAGGCATTTTTGTTTAAGACATAGAGGAAGATATCAAAAGGTTAGCTAAAAAAATTTAAGAGTTGCTCTGTGGGAGAAGGAAATGGGTGAATAGACACAGGGAACTTACTCTTTGTAACAATCTTCTTCAATTAGATGCATAGATATTTTAATTCTAAAATTAAAACTAAGTTTTTCTTTGAAAAAGAAATCGCCATGTCAAGTTGTTTCACTGGATAATTCTACTGTTTAAGGAAGAATCAATGCTAACAATAATCAATTTTTTCCAGATACTATAAGAAGAGAAAATATTTCCCTTCTCATTCTATGAGACCAGTATTACACTAATACCAAAACCAAAGAAGTACAAAAAAAGAAAACTACAGATTAATATCCTTCATGCATGCAGACATAAAAATCCTTCAATGAGTATTAACAAATAGACATCAGCGATTTTTTTCTTTTTCTTGAGACAGAGTCTCTCTCTGTCACCCAGACTGGAGTGCAGTGGCGTGATCTTGACTCACTGCAAGCTCCGCCTCCCAGGTTCACACCATTCTCCTGCCTCAGCCTCCTGAGTAGCTGGGACTACAGGCACCCGCCACCATGCCCAGCTAATTTTTTTGTATTTTTAGTAGAGACAGGGTTTCAACATGTTAGCCAGGATGGTCTTGATCTCCTGACCTCATGATCCGCCCACCTCGGCCTCCCAAAGTCCTGGGATTACAGGCGTGAGCCACCACACCTGGCCGACTTCAGCGATTTTTAAGAGGAATTACACACCATAACCAAATGAAGCTTATCCAGAGATGCAAGGTTGGTTCAATATTTAAAAATCTGTCAATGTAGTCCACCACATTAACAGAATAAAATTCACATGATCTTATCAATTGATGCAGTAAAGCATTTGACAAATTTATTTAAATAAATTTTGTGTATAAACATGATGTTATAAGATACATATATAATAAAATGGTTACTATAGTGAAACAAATTAACATCTCCATCATCTCATTTAGTTATTCATAATTCCTCCTGTGGCAAAAACAGCTGTAATCTACCCATTTAGGAAAAATCCTGAATATGATACCCTATTATTCACTGTAGTGAATAATACATATTGTTCATTGGACCTTTCCATTTGTTCATTCTACATATTTATTTGTTACTTTGTGTCTTTTGACCTAAATCTCCCCATTTCCTCCTCAACTCCAACCTTGGTAGCCACTGTTTTATTCTCTGCCTCTTATATATTTGATCTCTTTTTTTCTAGAGACCCCACATAAGTGAGATCATGCAATATTTTTCTTTCTGTGTCTAGCTTATTTCACTTAGCAAAATATGTTCCAGCTCCATCTATATTGTGGCAAATGGCAGATCTTCCTTTTTATTGTTTTTTGTTTTGTTTTCAGACAGGGTTTTGTTCTGTCATCCAGGCTAGAGTAGAGTGGTGTGATCTTTGCTTACTGCAGCCTCGAACTCCTGGGCTCAAGCGATCCTCCTGTCTCAGTCTCCCTAGTAGATGGGACTACAAGCATACACCACCATGCCCAGCTAATTTTTATATATTTTTTATAGCTATGGGGCTCTCACTATGTTGCCCAACCTGGTCTTGAACTTCTGACTTCAGGCTATTCTCACATCTTGGCCTCTCGGACTGCAGGGATGACAGGCGTGAGCCAATGCACCCGGCCAAGATCTCCTCCTTTTTTAAAGGCTAAATAATATTCCATTGTCTATTTATGCTATAGTTTATCCATTCATCCATTAATAGACACCCAGGTTGTTTCCATACCTTGGCCATTGTGAAAAGTGCTGCAACATGGGTGTGCAGTTATCCTTACCAGGTGGTGATTTCATTTCCTTTGGGTATATGCCTAGAAGAGGGATTACTAGGCTGCATTTGACGAAACTTAACATCTTTCATGATTTTTTAAAAAATTCTCAGAAAACTAGGAATAAAGGTGAACTCCCTCAACCTGACTTAAAAAAAAAAAAAATCCTGCAAAACATAATGGTGAAAGACTGAATGCTCTCCTCATGAAATCGGGAACACAGCAAAGGTCCCCACACTCTGTACTACTATTCAACTTAGTCCTAGAAGCTCTAACCCGTGCAAAAAGCAACCGAAGGAAATAAAAGACACGGTTACAGCCTATTCTCATTATTTAGGGGTAGTTATATTCCACAAAGTCACCGCACACACCAACTTAGCAAAAGCTGAACCACAGGGTTAGGTTCCTTCCGGGCTCCAGACATAACATTTTCACCAGCCAAAACACCATTTACGCTATATAACTTTGTTTGCTAATGTCCTTGTAAAACAAGTCTCATTATCGTTGAAAATTTGCTGTCCCAAATAACGCTTTTCCTATGTAACACTTAGAAGGTGTTTTTAAAATTCTTCACTAGCCTCCCTATCTACAGAACCTGCCTTTCCTGCGAGTTTAACATTTTTCACACCACATTGCCTTTTGAAACATGCAAGCCAGGCCAGTACTAGCCAAGCAAGGTTCTGGCATTTTCCTGACCCTGAGTAATGTGACTGCAAATTTCCTTGGCTTTCAGCCTCACAACTCTGTCCACTATGATTTGGGGGCTTGGGGATTTTCTTTAGTCATCAGCTAATGAATCTATAAATTTAGTTGCTTTTCTATCTTTTCTGTGGTTTCATCATGCTCTATAGATATTACTTTAGCATTTTCTGGAGCAGCCTCAAGTGCAGATTGGTGAATTTCCTCTTCCTTTTTATGGATGAACCATATTTTTGATTCATTAACATTGAACTCACAACCAACAGCACTATATATAACTCATGCCGGAACTGAGCTTATCTAACACACGAATTATCTCCATAAGGCACACTGCAGCCTTCTCGCACTCAGGAACACTAGACATTTCAGCACTTTGCTGGGGACCATTTTAAACAGTGACATCACCAACAAAAAGCACACAAATGCAAAAACCATCCACCAATGTGTCCCCCTCAACTACAAAGATGACAGCATATCCCAGTGTGTTTAGTGAGTGCTGCAGACACTCCCGTAGCTTAAAAGGACAGTTTGTCCCTGACCCTACTGCAGTTGTTGCCTGTGCTAAAAATATACAGCAATTCAAGAGGAAACAATGTGACTTAGATTTGGTACTGTTTGTTTTTTGTTTTTTAAAGTTTTTAGAAATAAAGAAAAAAATTATTACACAAAGTGGCCTTTAGATGAACCATGGGTTCATGATGCATTTACCTTGAGGTGGAAGCCAAATTCATTATCAGAAAGCTGTGAGCGGGAGAAAGTATATGCTATGTGCATATCAGTGCATTTCTGAATCAGTGAGTCGGTTCAGTCAACAGGTATCTCTTGAGCACTGGATACTGCCTGACGCGGAGCCGCAAAGACCAGCAGCAGGCCACGCCTCCCTCCAGCCACGCCCAGTCCAGCAGCAGGGACACCCCGAAGGCAGAAACCTTCAAAGGAGATAAGCTGACAGTCTGGGAAGAGGCAGAGGATTTCTCGAGAATAGAACTACTGATTATGTTGATGGAATGAGGCTGGATTCACTCGGAGATGGCGTTCAGCTGGCTTGCAGTGTACCTGAGCCTCAAGTAGGGAAGAAATGCCTGCCAGGTGGAGAAGGGAATTAACCGGCTCAAAGAATTCCAAACTAGACGCAGCGTGGCCCCGAGTCCAAATGGTGAACATCATTGTTCACTTCCCAGTTCATACATGTGATTGTTTCCTCCGGGAGGGATAGGGAGACCTGGGTGGCTGGGCCGGAAAGATCGCCCCCTCTCGTCCTGATGGACCCCTCACACCTCTGCTCCTCGCACCTGGCACGGAGTGACACCCCCACCCGCCCGCCACGCGAGGACCCGCGCGCTGGGCCGTATCATGTCCGGGGCTGGCAGGCTCGCTGGGTCCTTCACCATCTTCCTACAGACATGAGGGTTCCCTGGGCCACTAGGGTGTGGGCCCTCGCAGTTCCCTAAACTGGCACCGTGTTCATTCTCTCATGCTTTATCGGTCGCGGCACTCACAGGCCAGCCCGGATTCAGGAACAGGGAAACAAACCCAGCTCTCCACGGGAGAAGGGTTCCGGCGTCTGCGGGCACCATGAATTTGCCCTAGGGAGGATTCTTTTTTTCCTGTCTTTTTGTTTTTCTTTTTTTTTTTTTTTTTTTTTTGAGATGGAGTCTCGCTCTGCTGCCCAGGCTGGAGTGCAGTGGCACCATCTCGGCTCACTGCAAGTTCGGCTTTCAGGGTTCACACCTTTCTCCTGCCTCAGCCTCTCGAGTAGCTGGGACTACAGGCGCCCCGCCACCACGCCCGGCTACTTTT
>NW_012101499.1:2175192-2192551 GCF_000951045.1 Mandrillus leucophaeus | reverse complement strand
GCTTTTAAGGGCATGTCTTTTTTTTTTTTCTGTTTTTTTAGTAGAGACAGGGTTTCACCATGTTAGCCAGGATGGTCTCGATCTGCTGACCTCATGATCCACCGGCCTTGGCCTCCCAAAATGCTGGGATTACAGGCATGAGCTACCGCACCGGGCAGGGAGGATATTTTTAGGTAAGCAAAGTTTACTTAAAACCTTGGGCGGGCACTCAGGGAAGGAAGACCCTAAATAGCTGAGAATGTTGTATATGGTACTTTGGCTGAGAATGTTGTATAAAGCACTTTTCAAACACTTCTATCAGAATACTGCTACATATCAAGAAGGGTATATGAAAAAAACCAAAAAATGAAAAACTCAGAATACTCCTACTGACTGCAAGCCCACTGTGGACAGAGGCTGGGAATACAACCGGAAGCCCCAGGTGAAAAGTGCCATACAGGCCGGGCACTGCGGCTCAGGCCTGTAATCCCAGCACTTTGGGATGCCGAGGCCAGCGGATCACGAGGTCAGGAGAGCGAGACCATCCTGGCTAACACGGTGAAACCCCGTCGCTATTAAAAATACAAAAAATTAGCTGGGCGTGGTGGCAGGCACCTGTAGTCCCAGCTGTTTGGGAGGCTGAGGCAGGAGCATTGCTTGAACCCGGAGGCAGAGGTTGTAGTGAGCTGAGATCGTGCCAATGCACTCCAGCCTGGGCAATAGAGCGAGACTCCCTCTCAAAAAAAAAAAAAAGCGCCATACCATTTGTTTTTGGCAACAGTATACAGTAGACGTTTCTTTTGCTAGAACAGCAGTGTTTCCATAGCCTGCTCCTGAGTGGATTCAGAGTCTCAGGGCCCATGAGCACCCAGGATGCCCTGTGGCTTCACCACTTCTGTCTTGGGCTGGCAGTGTCCCAGTGGGGAGTACAGCAGTGGAAGCCACTTAGGGTCCTGGGAGGTGCTGGTTGTGGGGTTTTAAGAATGCTACTCAAAGGCATGCAAGGCGGACAGACAGAGCCTGGAGGTGACTCACAGACACACTTTGGGGAATTAGTAACAAATCACCTTTTTATGTTTTCTTTTAAAATATTTTTTTCTGGTCATACAACAAATACATGCTCATTAAACATTTCACATCATTTATTTATTTATTTATTTTTGAGGTTAAGAGTGGAAGTCTAATGGGCAAAAGAATGAGCAAAGCTCTCTCTACTGCAGAGAGAGAGGTCCCAGAGAAAATGGGTAGCCCCACAAAAAAATTTTTTTTTCTGAGACGGAGTCTCACTCTGTCACGCAGGCTGGAGTGCAGTGGTGCGATCTCGGCTCACTGCAAGCTCCGCCTCCCAGGTTCAAGCAATGCTTCTGCCTCAGCCTCCCGAGTAGCTGGGACGCCCGGCTGATTTTTTGTATTTTAAGTAGAGACAGGGTTTCACCATGTCGGCCAGGATGGTCTCGAGCTCCTGACCTTGTGATCCACCCACCTCAGACTCCCAAAGTGCTGGAATTACAGGCGTGAGCCACTGCACCCCGCCGCCCCACACAATTTTTTAAAGTGTAAGAAAATCATCTGAAATCCTGCAACTGTTAACCATGTTAACCTGTTGGTTTCCATCCCGTACCAATTTCTATGCATTTACACACACATACTTAATTTTACAAAAACGGGATCATAGCATAGTTGCCGTTTCTACTACATATATTTTCCTTTTTTGGCCACTTTTTGGGTACCTGCTTTAAACTCATTTAACCCCACTCCCCACCAAGTAAGCCCATTCTTTCTATGTGCCTATAATCATATGGTAACATATTACAACACTTTAGGTGTTTCTTTTGTCATATTTGGCCAAAAACGATTACTATTTTACGAATTTTTCTGTATCTTGCTTTTCTCATTCACAGTTTGGAAATTCCTCCACACCATACAATGTAGCTCTCACACATTCCTAAATGTTTACAACTAGTTCATGGAACGTACATCTCATGGTTCACAAGCCTTGACCAATGCATGGATGATCCCTTTGTTTTAGGCATTTTATCATGTGTTACTTGTAGAATGATGCTGCAATAAATATTACTATATAAATGTATATGTTGGAGTTTCTATTTTGGTTGCCTAGATTCTCACCGTGAGCCAGCTGTGTTGCAGAACGCATATTTTAATCTTAATACATATTGCCAGATTACTCTCCCAACAGAAACAGCAATTCACAGTTTCCTCAGCAATAAATGAATACCCTTTCTACACATTTTTGTCAGCAATAGAGGTTATCATTTTTTGTAATTTCTGTAAATTTGCATATCTGAATTTTAGCATATCCTTGATTATTTATTTCTATTTAATGACTTCATATCTTTTGTCATTTTTTACTTTTTCTCTTTTTAATTATTGCAAAAGTGTTCTTTGTATATTAATGCATTAATTATTTCTCTTTCATAGGCATTGCAAATACGTTTCCAATCTAACATTAGTCTTGACTTCTTTGGTATTTTTTGTTATTTAGATGTATATATCATTTATATATGTATATGTGTGCGTATTATATATACACAAAACAGATATTACATACATATGTATGTAATTTTTTATGGAATCAACTATGTCTATCCAGAGTTTCTGGTTTTTAGTTTGAATTTAAAAAGGTCTCTCTAACCCCTGGATTTACATATATTTTCTTAGATTATTTTCCTAACCATTGTCCTATATCACTGTTTACCTGTGCTTTATTCCATCTGTAATTTTAGTAGATGATGTTAAGAATAGGATTCACTTTTAATTTTTTCCAGATGGATAGTCTGTTGTGCCAAAACCGCTTACCAAATCACCTTTTCCTCTGAGCTGACAGACGCCCCCTTGGGACACACCGATTGCCAAAGAACACTAGGATTTCTTTTTGCCCCCACAATCTCTCTGTCTATCCTAGTTTTATGACCAGACTGTCCTGATTACAAACTGTGTTTGCTTTTTTTTTTTTTTTTTTAGACGGAATCTTGCTCTGTGGCCAGGCTGGAGTGCAGTGGCATGATCTTGGCTTACTGCAACCTCTGCCTCCCGGAGCCTGGTAAGGGAGGAGACCACCCCTCATATTGTCTTATGCCCAATTTCTGCCTCCAAAGAAAGAAGAAGTAAAAACTAAAAGGCAGAAATGAAATCCACAGGCAGACAGCCCGGCGCCACACCCTGGGCCTGGTAGTTAAAAATCCACCCCTGACCTAATCAGTTATGTTATCTATAGATTACCGACATTGTATGGAAAAGCACTGTGAAAATCCCTGCCCTGTTCCGTTCCACTCTAATTACCAGTGCATGCAGCCCCCAGTCACGTACCTGCTGCAGCCCCCAGTCACATACCTGCTGCTTGCTTAATCGATCACGACCCTCTCACGCAGACCCTCTTAGAGTTGTGAGCCCCTGAGAGAGACAGGAATTGCTCACTCAGGGAGCTGGGTTGTTGGAGATGTGAGTCTTGCTGATGCTCCAGGCCGAATAAAGCCCTTCCTTCTTTAACTCGATGTCTGAGGGGTTTTGTCTGTTACTCATCCTGCTACACAGGTTCAAGCAATTCTCCTGCCTCAGCCTCCCGAGTAGTGGGACTACAGGCATGCGCCACCAAGCCCAGCTAATTTTTGTGATTTTAGTAGAGACAGGGTTTCACCATGTTGGCCAGGATGGTCTCAATCTCTTGACCTCATGATCCACCCGCCTCCGCCTCTTAAAGTGCTGAGATTACAGGCGTGAGCCACCTTTAGGTTTAGGTTTGCCTTTTTACCTAAACTTTGCAGTGAGGCAGTACCTCCAGCGCTGGCCAGAAGTCTATTCCTGCTTCCCCTAGCACAGTGGCTGCATTTCCTCGGGCCTGGGTGCGGCCAAGGCCATGGTCCGCACTGCTGTCCTCCAGTTGTGCCCCTTCCTGCGGCTGGGGAAGGCAACTGGGCGCTTGCCGGTGACAGCCACAGCACCTGTGCCACACCGGGCCTCCGACTGTGGCTTTAGAGCCGAAGCTTACTCATCCTGATGCCACAGCCCGACTCTGCGTGGAGGGAAATGAACCTGGTTCTAAGGACCTGTTTCAGGCCCTCTGTTGCTGAAGCCCAGCTCCCGCCAATGGGAGAGGGAGAGGGGCACTTCACCTGCCGCTTGCTTTATTCTCGTATTTATTTACCTCCATGTCTCCAAATAATCTGCTCATTTCACCTTTTCTTGATTTATAAAATTGAAATACTATTAGCTTCAGGCAATTAAATATTAGACTCAAATACACTAACCAGACTTTCAATTCCCGGTTTCTTTAGCAGAGGGCCCTCCTGGTTCCCCTTTCTCCCAAAGCCCCCTTCCCCCAAAACCTCCTGGCTCCTTGGCAGGGCTGGGTGCGGGGAGCTGCGGGTGGGGTCAGAGGCAGCTGCCACAGCTCCTCCCCGGATTTCACCGACTGGCTGCTTTCACCCCCACCCCCGCAGCCTCGGGGATCCTCAGGCACACCAGGGAGCCCTCCCCTCCTCTGCAGGCCCTGCACATGCACTGGGAGCTGTAGCTGTCCGCTCTTTTTCCTCCAACAATGCCTGTGATCTATTTTCCAGCTTCCAAAAATAAATTGAAATTTCCCCATCAACTGTTAACATCCCTTCCCAGTCTTTTCAGTCTCAGGGATTTTTTCCTACAGATTTTTTTCATGCATTCCCCACTGCCCTGAGCCATTTTGGTAACTGAGTCCAGGTCAGCCAAGCAGTGTAGGACACTCTTTCCTAAGCATTGGCTGTGGTGACCTAGTGGCACCAAGAATTCCCTCAGAAACTTAATAACGATGCAAACCCCCAAGTGTCCTCTTTAGTGGGTCTGTCATGGGCTCTGGAAATGGAGCGTTACATCTCGCCTGGGAAACTAAAGCACGTCTCACCTTGAGGACCATGGCGTGCACAGTCTCTGCTAGTGGACACTTGGGGGCTGAATTTTACCACTCCCCCAAATTCCTATGTTGAAGCCCTAACAGCCAGGACCTCAGAATGTGGCTGTATTCAAAGATGGGGGTCTTTAGGGCGGGCGTGGTGTCTCACTCCTGTAATCCCAGCACTTTGGGAGGAGGAGGTGGGCAGATCACGAGGTCAGGAGATCGAGATCATCCTGGCTAACATGGTGAAACCCTGTCTCTACTAAAAAATACAAACAATTAGCCAGGCGTGGTGGCCGGTGCCTATAGTCCCAGCTACTCGGGAGACTGAGGCAGGAGAATGGTGTGAACCTGCGAGGCAGAGGTTGCAGTGAGCTGAGATCACACCACTGCACTCCAGCCCGGGAGACAGTGCGAGACTCCATTTGAAAAAAAAAAAAGATGATGATGATGGGGGTCTTTAAAGATCTGATTAAATTAAAATGAGTCATGGCTCCAGGCACCTAGCTCACACCTGTAATCCTGGTACTTTGGGAAGCCGAGGTGGGTAGATCACGAAGGTCAGGAGTTCGAGACCAGCCTGGCCAACATGGTGAAACCCTGTCTCTACTAAAAATAAAAATAAAAAAAACAGCTGGGTGTTGGCCAGGTGCGGTGGCTCACACCTGTAATCCCAGAACTTTGGGAGGCCAAAGCGGGTGGATCACAAGGCCAGTAGTTCAAGACCAGCCTTGCCAATATGGTGAAACCCCATCTCCACTACAAAAATTAGCCAGGCGTGGTAGTGGGCGTCTGTAGTTCCAGCTACTTGGGAGGCTGAGGCAGGAGACTCATTTGAACGTGGGAGGCAGAGGTTGCAGTGAGCTGAGATGGTGCCACTGCACTCCAGCCTGGGTGACAGAGTGAGATGTAGTTTCAAAAAAAATTAGCTGGGTATGGTGGTGGGCACCTGTAATCCCAGCTACTTGGGAGGCTGAGGCAGAAGGATCCCTCGAACCCGGGGGACAGAGGTTGCCGTGAGCTGAGATCCTACCACTTCACTCCAGCCTGGGTGACAGAGCAAGATTCTGTCTCAAAAAAAAAAAAAAAAATTAAAATGAGTCATATGGATGGGGCCTAATCTAACATGACTGGTGTCCTTATAAGAGGCAATTAGGACCCAGACACACACACACAGGAAAGGCCATGTGAGGACACAAGGAGAAGAGGGCTACCTGCAAGCCAAGGAGAGAGGCCTCAGAAAAAAACAACCCTGTGCACACCGTGATCTCAGACCTCCAGCCTCCAACACTTAAGAAGGTAAATGTCTGTTGAAGTCCCCAGGTCTGGGGTGTTTTGTTACAGCAGCTCTAACAAACTAATATGACACTCCAATCGAGTATTCTTTACGGCACGCCCAGAACTGCCAGGCTGGGGCCTTGGCCCTGAGATATTTAAGCCTCGGATGGGGAGACCAGTCTTCCAGATAAGAGTGACTTTTAAAGCTAGCAAAGCCCCAGCTATACAGTGCTTGCCTTTGCTTATATCACAGTTACAGAGTTTTTGCATCAATGACACTTGAAAACGCCTTGAAAACATTTGTTATTCATAGGCAAAGTAGATAGTCTACAAATGAATGTGGTTAATTATTTTAATCTTAAGATAGATCATATTCTGAATTAGAAGCTTTGCTAGATTTCTACTTTGCAAGGGGATTTTGCTATGGAGTGTTTTGCAGATTCCCACTCACCTTAGCAATTTAATTCCACAAATGGATGTCGAACTCCACCAGCTTTTTAATCACCCCACTTAGTAATGAAGTGAGTTAAATGAATTTATATCATCCCAGGTACCTGACAGGCAATCATCAGACAGACCAACAGTGCCAGGGGCCTGGTGGAAGAGCAGTGAGAATTACAGGAGCTTCAATCAGAAGAAGACTTTGCACAAAGGCTGCATGACCAAGACAGAGACAGAGACAGGAAGAAGGGGGCAACGAGACCAGCCCCCAGCAGAGGCATCAGAGACATGGGACTGCTGGATCACGTGTGCAAGCACGTGTCATGGATGGGACCCATGAGGCATGACTAAGGATTGCCTAGAGGCAAGTGAGCCCAAGAACAGCAAACGGTGAGGACAAGGAGCAGAGAGGAGAGGGAGGCATGGGGAGTCCTCACTCCTGCCTCTACCCTGTCTTAACTGCAGGTGTCTTGAGGGCAGAAGCACCCCCAATGCTTCCTTCACCTTCCCTCAGCAAAAGGCAGCATGGATTGGGTGCTGAGCACAATGTTGGGCTCCATACTGCTCAATAAAGACAAGTTCTTTGTCTGAACACTAGCCTGTGCGCATGATGAACACATGCTGACTTCAAGGAAGGTCAGTGGGTTGAAAAATGCATTGATGGAATGAATGTAAGTTCTCTCTCTAGTGGGAACAGCTTCGCCTTCACTGTGCTGATGGCACGCTTTTGGAGAAGTGCCAGTCACATGTTCTAAATCTCTGGCCAAATTGGTACTTTGGTAACCTAGGCCAAATACCCCATGGCCCTGGCCACAGTGGCTGGCCCGAGGCAGTACAATAAGGAACCTGAGTCATTGGGACCTTACATGTGGCACTGGAGAGAAAGGCCATGGCCCCTCCTGTCTCATTCAGAAGGAGATGATGCTAGATCTGCCACAGCCACATTCCCACCACCGTCTGCAGTTAGGAAATGAAACCAAAAAGAGACCAGCGGAGAAGGGAGGGAGCATCCTGGATACCCCACACTCCTGGGTCTATCAGCCTGAACTGCGTCTACCCCACACTTCCCAGCTTGTGTGAGCAAGTGAATTCCCTCTTAGGTTTAAGCTGATTTGAGGTTTCACTCACACAGGATATGAGACCTTGGGTGGGCTGTGGCACATGACAGACCTTACAATACAGAAGAGACTGGATCAAGACAGGAGAAGGCCGGGCTCTCCCTACGTTAACCGCCCTCACGGGGGAGCAAAGCTGCTGGGAAACCCTCGCCTTTCGCCACCAGGGATTGAACCACATCCCTGCTGAGCTTCATCCAGAGAGCAGTGGAAAACGCCAGAATATGAGGTGGGGCATCAGCCTTCTCCAGCCTTCAACTACGAGACAAGCCGCCCTTCAAACAGGCAGAAACAGAATGGAATTCAGTTTGTTTTTAAAAACAAAACCAAAAATAAACCAGAGAGAAGAGCTTTTCTGACTGAGACCAGAAAACCAATACAGATAGTTCAGGTAATCATGCCCTTTTTCTGATTATAAAAGGCAAATTCCCTGCCGCAACCTGGAGTCAGTGTGAGCAAATAACAAGGTACCTAGGATTGCTTAGGGGCTGCAGAGAACTTATAGGTCAGAGTGACTCAACATTGAAAAGAGTTAGGCCAACAGAGGAGCTTGCGGGAGCTCAGCAGGTGGGAGGAGAGTGACATCACAGTTTCATGTCCTGGGCAATTCTTCTGCCAAAGTCGTACTCGGCTCCCACTGGGTGGCTACCACCCATGACTATCGCTTTCTGCCAGGGCCCCACCAGTCCCAGGGAGGGACCAGCTGTCCTCACTCTCCACTCCTAATGCAAGGGCTGCACCACCGCTCGATGGCTTCCCAGCCCCGTGTTCACCTCTGTGAATAATCCCTGTACAGTTTCTGGGCTGCGGTGCCCCCACTGAGCTCCTCACTGGCAACAGGGGCATGTTGGGGAACTTGCGGTCATTTTTGCCATTTAGTGTAGTTGTGACCTGGCACTTACATAGTGCAATACAAATCATTGTATTACAAGTTGTTTTTTCTTCCATATTTTCTTTTGTTTGTTTGTTTGACTTTGTTTTTGTTTTTGTTTTGAGACAGAGTCTTGCCTTGTTGCCTAGGCTGGAGTGAAGTGGCACGATCTCGGCTCAGTACAACCTCCACCTCCCAGGTTCAAGCAATTCTCCTGCCTCAGCCTCCTGAGTAGCTGGGATTACAGGTGCGTGCCACCACACTATGCTAATTTTTGTGTTTTTAGTAGAGATGGGGTTTCACCATGTTGGCCAGGCTGGTCTCGAACTCCTGACTTCAAGTGATCCACCCACCTTAGCGTCCCAAAGTACTAGGATTATAGGTGTAAGCCACTGTGTCCAGCCTCCATATTTTCAAACAGAGAATTATATTGATTATTTTGGACCATGTGCATACATTGGTTATAAAATCAATGAATTTCATTTTAAGACAGTGAATAGAGTGTTTCTAAATATCTTTTAAGGGTGGGCTAGGAGAAGGGCTGGGTCTCATAGAGTTGGAAACCACTGGTTAGGGATTTGGCCCCTTCCTTTCCCAAAGACTGCTAGACTCCATACACAATTATTCAACCCTTCCCAAATTCCAGCTTTCCGTACCCATAAATAAACAGCTTTGCCAGGCACCTAAGACAGCCAAAGTTCTTCTTTCACCTTTTTCCTGGTTTCCCACATGCATAACCAAGATTTGCTCAAAGACAGCCTATACCGACAAGGGGGGAAATGTAATTCCTGGTAGGGCAAAGAAAGTCATGTATTGGCTGGGCTCAGTGGCTCACGCCTGTAATCCCAGCACTTTGGGAGGCCAAGGCGGGTGGATCACCTGAGGTCAGGAGTTCAAGACCAGCCTGGCCAACATGGTGAAATCCCGTCTCTACTAAAAATACAAAAATTAGCTGGGCATGGTGGCATGGAGCTACAGTCCCAGCTACTTGGGAGGCTGAGGCAGGAGAATCACTTGAACTCAGGAGACAGAGGTTGCAGTGAGCTGAGATCGCGCCACTGCACTCCAGCCTGGGTGACAGAGTGAGACTCCATCTAAAAAAAAAGAAAAGAAAACCAGAAAAAATCATGTATTATATTTAATGATGGTTCTTCTAGGGGGAAAGCAAGGAAGGTAACCTGGCTGTACACCTGAGCATGCTCAGGCCTGTACTGTACCCTGACGTGCACCATCTCCTCTGCTCCTTAACAGCAGCGGGCTCTGCTTTACCCTTCCTAGCACTCATCAATATCTGGCGGTTAATATAGTAATTAAACTTCCTTCCTCACCACCTCCCAATGTGAGCTCCACGTAGGGAGCTGTTTTGCTCACTGCTGTATCCCAAGCACCAAGAACTTCCTGGATCAGAGAGGATTTTGAAGAAATGTGTGTGAAAATAACCGTGTTATGTCAGGTGCAGTGACTCATGCCTGCAATCCCAGCACTTTGGGAGGCTGAGGCGGGTGGATCACTTGAGGTCAGGAGTCTGAGACCAGGCTGGCCACCATTGCACTGAAAATACAAAAGTTAGTCTGGTGTGGTGGAACACGTCTGTAATCCCAGCACTTAGGGAGGCCGAGGTGCGTGGATCACCTGAGCTCCGGAGTTCGAGACCAACCTGGCCAATATGATGAAACCCTGTCTCTAGAAAAATACAAAAAAAAAATTAGCCAGACATGGTGGCAGGCGCCTGTAAACCCAGCTACGCAGGAGGCTGAGGCACTAGAATTGCTTGAGCCTGGGAGGTGGAGGTTGCTGTGAGCAGAGATCGCATCATTGCACTCCATCCAGCCTGGGCAGCAGAGCGAGACCCTGACCCCACCCCCAACCCCTGCCAAAAAATTGTGTTATGACTTAGGTATTATCCATGCCATTCCATGCTGAGGAACCTGAGGCTTAGAGAAACTACAAGACCGTCTGTGATGGTGAATTTTGACCTGAGGCTTGGAGAAATTACAAGACCGTCTGTGATGGTGAATTTTGTGTGTCAACCTGGCTAGGCCATGGTGCTCAGCTGTATGGTCAAATACAGTTCAGATGTTGCTGTGACAGTATTTTAAAGATGTGACTAACCTTTATAATTGGTACTTTGAGTAAAGCAGACACCTTTCATAATGTGATTGGGCCTCAAACAATCTGTTGAAAGCCTTAAAAGCAAAACCTAAGATTTCCTAAAAAAGAAGGAATCCTGTCTCAAGACTGCAACATAGAAACCTCACGTGAGTTTCCAGCCTGCTGGCCTATGGAATTCTGACTCAAGACTGAAACACCAACTCCGACCTGAATCTTCAGCCTGCCAGCCTGCCCTGTGGATTTTGGGTTTGCCAGCTGCCCCGGTCATGTGAGCCAATTCCTTAAAATAAACCCCGATAGATAAGTGATAGTCAGATAGATAGATAGGCAGATAGACAGATAGTGTACCTATATATATAGACCGAGAACGAGGTTTCTATGTTGCAGTCTTGAGACAGAATTTCTTCTTTTTTGGGAAATCATATATATATATATATATATATATTCTCTTATGTATCTGTCTATCTAGATATGTATGTATATATATGTATACATAACTAGATAGACAGAAGATAGATATACATAGAAGATATCTATATCTATCTAAAATCTCCTTTCAATATATCCTACCACTCTGTGTCTCTGGAGAACCAAGATCAACACACCATCCAAGCTCATATCTGCTCAGTGTCAAGGATGGCTAATGACTGATATTTATTATGGGATTCAATCCTTATAACGAGCATGCATGATATTTCACAGGTGAGGAAACTAAGGCTCAAGCGTTAAGAAACTGGCCCACGTTGCACAGCTGGAAAGAGTCAGGCTTTGCACAGAGGTGCCACCTGTGAGTCCGACTCTCTTCACTGCTGCACCACTCGCTCCCCTGAGAGGAACAGGGAGAGCCCATCTGACTTGTTTGCTGCGCCTCTCCCAACAGCATCCTCAAGAACACCTAGAGCAGAAGCATCAACAGTCCCCATAACCGTGACAACCACACACAGCCAGCCATGCAAGAGCCCAGCAGCAATGACGGCCACCACTAGTCAGTGGTGTCAGAACCCAACATGACCGCCACTAAAGCCAGTGGTCCCCAAGGCTCTGTTTCCCTCCAGGCACCTTTCTGGCACTTTCTGTGTACAAATACCTTTCCTCCCCCACAAGGGCACCATGAAGTAGGCACTGCTTTATCAAACAAAGCAACATTGACACACATGAGCAGTGTCGCTTGCCTGGGTTAAAGTTACATACAGAGACCAAGTTTCTTGATTATCACTAAGTGCTTGCAGTAGTCACAGACTTTCTCAGTAGTGAGGCATGTCACCATCCACACAGACGCCACTAGACAGGAACTATAACTGCCATCAGTTGTTCAAGGTGTCTAGGCCATCCCTGAAGGGCCTCAGTGAAGCCCCTTGTGGCATTAAACCCTTTCCTGCAGTTTGCCCAGGTTGCCTAGAGTGGGTGGCAATGAGGAAAGGTGCAGGGGCCTCTGTGTGGGGACATCACAGTCAGTGGCCCATGGTCCTGAAGGATGGTTGTCACCACACCCCTCTGTTGTGGAAACTTCCGTTGGGCCAGCCTTCAGCCCAGACCTCACACTGCTGCTATACGTGGGACGCGAGCCCTGGCAGAGCTCTGAGGGTTCTCAGCTGGGGGGCTTCAAAGACAGCCTCGCAAAGGCACAAATGTCACCCTTCACTCAACAAGCCTGTACGCAGTGTCTACTAATTGTCCTGCACAGTGCTGCAAAAATTGCAGCAGATAAGCATGCTACCTGCTGCTGAGGAGTCGCAGTCTACTTGGGAGGCTCACACTTGATATCAGTGCACTCAGGAGAGAGTGCAAATCTGGGCTTGCTGAAGATGCCACGTGGGACAAGCCAAGCCCTGCGCAAAAAAAAACCCTGTGCAGGGGTAACAGGAGCAGCTCTGGTTGTGGTGTTGGGAGAAACTTTCGTTTTCTTTTTTTCTTTTTTTTTTTTTTTGAGACGGAGTCTCGCTCTGTCGCCCAGGCTGGAGTGCAGTGGCCGGATCTCAGCTCACTGCAAGCTCCGCCTCCCGGGTTCACGTCATTCTCCGGCCTCAGCCTCCCGAGTAGCTGGGACCACAGGCGCCCGCCACCTCGCCCGGCTAATTTTTTCTATTTCTTAGTAGAGACCGGGTTTCACCGTGTTAGCCAGGATGGTCTCGATCTCCTGACCTCGTGATCCACCCGTCTCGGCCTCCCAAAGTGCTGGGATTACAGGCTTGAGCCACCGCGCCCGGCAAAACTTTCGTTTTCAAGCTTAAAGTAGTTCATAGTGAATGAACATCACTTTTATAATCCAAAAAGACATGTAAGGATCTTTTCCTACTTGCCTCCCAAAAACTGAGCGTTAGTTTTGTTCATCTGATAAATCCAGAGAGAGACAGAGACAGAGATATTCAGACAGAGAGAGACAGACAGAGACACAGAGAATGAGAAAGAAAGTCATGGAGAGAAAGAGAATTCCTTTTGTTTTGCTTATCTCATTACTAATGAGACTGATAGTTTTTGCATCTGGTTATTAGTTCTTTGCATTTCTTCTTTTGTGACTCAGTTATTCCTGGATTACACCATCTTCTCCTTTGGGTTGTTTCTCTTTTGTATGACTGATGCATAAGACCTCCTTATATATTAATGTTTTTAATCCTTTGTCTATTGCATATGTTGCAAAAGTGTCTTTGTCTATTAACTTCACTGTTTTACCAGAGGGAAGATACACTTATGGGGACAGATCTAGTGATCTTTCTGTTTGTGAGCTTTGCCTTTGCTGTCAGGCTTGTTAAGTTTTTCTTCACGCTGAAAGATTGTGTAGATGTTGACTTATATGCTATTCTCAGGTTTTTATAGTTGTATTCTTTCCATTTAAGTCTTTAAACCATTTGGGATTTATTTTGATGCAAAACATGAGAGAGGGATCTAACTTTTTTCCCCAATAGCTGGCTAATTGTAACAACTACAGTTGGGCAAATCTTTTCCCACTGATGTAGAAGGCTCCTTGATTGTTTCGTAAAGTCCTGTCTATTTCTGGTGAGTCTGAACTTCCTTATTTTCTTTCACTACTTGTTGGCTCAAACAGGAGAATCATTACTATTTTAATTATTATAGAGTTTACAATATATATTTATATAAAACTGGCCAGGAAAAGTCACCCTCATTATTTTTCTTTTTCAGAATTTCCAAGCTATTTGTCTATATTTATTATTTCTGAATGAACTTTAGAACATTTTGTTGTGTTCCCCGAAAAGAAAGCTTTGACTTCAATTTTATTAAATTTCCAAATTTACAAAACAATAGGCTTCACATCCAAAGAGAGGCTATGGCTTCTATTTTAGTGAAAAAAATATGGCTGAGAACATGTACTTTTGAGCTAGATGGCCTGGGTTCAAATCCCAGCTGAAAAACTTTCTAACTCTGTGACCTTGGGCAAGATAGTAAACTTCTCTGTGCCTCAACTTGAATATATATAAAGTGTGAGTAATAAGAGTAGCCATTTCATAGGACGGTTGTACAACTTAAATGAATGTATATTTGTCAGGTGGTTAGAATAATGCATGGCACATTCTTAACAGATGCTAACTTTTCTGATTTGATACTTTCTTCTTTTACTTTCCTCAGTAACATTTTGTAGTCTGCTGCATGTTGGTTCCATGTGAGAATGTTGGGAGGATAAGATGAGTCGACACACAGAAAATACAGAACAGCAGATGCCCCACGGTAAGCACTCAATTATATTGTCTTTTTTTTTTTTTTTTTTCTTTTACTTTTTTCATTCCTGAAACATCATAGAAAAGGTGAGTGGCAGCTGCAGGTGTGCTGACCTGCTATATTGTCTTTTTTAACATCAAATGACAGTGCCACCTCTTTCTATGACCACCTGTCACCTTTCAGGCTCATTTCAACTTCAGTACTGTCAAAAATGTTGAATAAAAATGAAAGAGAAAAACACTCATTTTGGCCAATGGTCCGTATTTTCTGCACACTAAAAATCACCTTTATGTATGTCACGTAATTCAAATCAGAGAACAAGTCTCTCTGAGACTATATAGTCCTCATGGGTGAGGGAGAGAGATGGGTCCTCAGCTATTTTATTTTGTTTTAAATTTCATTCCCAGGCTAAGACTGTCTTTTATGGGTTTCAGCTGGAAGAAGGTTTTCATGTCTCGTTATAAATCTGTGAGTGTGAACGACCATAACAGAAACACTCCATGACCTTTGTGTGTAGTTGTAACCGCAGATCTTTTCGTCACAGGAAAATCACAGCAGTAACTTGAATCCCTTGTGGTTCATCAAGATGAACAAATTACAGCACTTGACGAGTGAACATTTGAACTAATGCAAGATCCCACAATCAGCATCAGGGCGCATATGCATACAATCCGTCTGTCCACTGTAGTCACAGGGGCTTCGCTCTCCTTTGTCTCATCATCACAGTTTTTAGCAGATATTTGCTCTCTGCTCATCCTCACTCGTGGGCTTGTAAGGATTTGTTGGAATACAGTTTAATGAGCAATAGCTGTCAGCTATATACTCCTGAATTGCCATGAGATTTTAAGAAAGACTTTTTCTTCTCATTCATTTCAAACAAAAACAAACAGAAATTCACCTGCACAGAAAAGATTCCATAGGTGCTAAAACTTTGAAGCTCTAATTTCTAATGGCAGCTGTCTCTTGGATCATGGACTTGGTCAAGTCAATCTCCTTGAACCTACTTTTTACTCTGTGAAAATGGTCATAAAATAATCTCATAGTGGTGAGATTAATCTCACATTCTCATACATGCAAATAATTATGCAAACCTCTAATTTTTCCTAAAGACCATATTTATGAAATATGACTGACATATCTTGGATATTTGTCCCCTTGAAATCTCATGTTGAAACATAATTCCCAATGTTGGAGGTGGGTCTAGTGGGAGGTGTTTAGGTCACGAGAGTGGAACCCTCATGAATGGCTTGGTGCTATCCCCATGGTAATAAGCAAGTTCTCCATCTATTAGTTCACTCAATAATTTGTAGTTTAAAAGGGTGTGGCAAGCCTCCTCCTCTATTACTCTCTCTCTCACCATGTGACACATCAGCTCCCTTTGCTTGGCGCCATGAGTAAAACTTTCTGAGGCTTCACCAAAAGCTGAACAGATGCCAACGCCATGCATTTTGGACAGCCTGCAGAATCATGAGCCAAATAAATCTCTTTTCTTTATAAATTACCTCGTCTCAGATATTCCTTTACAGCAGTACAAAATGAACTAATACAGTGACTGCACAGCACATTGTCCTGAGACCTACGCAGTCAGGAATCCAGTGGTGGCTGACTTGGGGCTTCTGGCTGTGGATTCTGTTGTGTGGCTGCAGTCAAACTGTCATCAGGGCTGTGGTCTCATCTGAAGGCTTCACTGGGGCTGGAGGATCTACTTCTAAACTCATTCATGTGTTATCATCAGATGTCAGCTCCTCACTGACTATTGGCCAAAGACTTCAGTTCCTTCCTGCATAGACCAACCCATAGGGCTACTCACAAAATAATAGTTAGCTTCCCTCAGAGCAAGTGATTTGAGAGAGAGAGAAAGAGAGAGAGAGAGCCAGCACCAAGACAGAAGTCATAGTTTCTCTTATTGCTTAATCTCATAATGATATCTCCTCACTACATTGTATACTAATGATCACATAGACCCACCCTGGCCCCAGGCTGGAGGGAACTCTACAAGGGTGTAAAAACCAGGACATGGGGTCATTGGGGGCCATCTTAGAAGCTTACTACCAAAAGTACCATAAAAATGCTAAGCTAAATAGGGAGATGTAGAGTATGCTAGCAAGTGTTAAAGAAAAATCAGAATTCATTTTCTCCTTTTGAAAACCAGGCATCAGTTACAATTCACCATGGAAACTCCATCAGCAGCCCATATACTTAGCAGCGACCTGTTGCCTGCCCAGCCTGGATAATTTGCCAGCTGTTACCAGAACCGTGCTCCCAAGAGTGCAGAAATAATGGAAATACACCTGCATTCTCTCACCTCACGAATATCTTGGGCTTCCCAGGGGCCGGCTGCTTTTAGTTTTGGTTACTCAGTGTGTGCTTGTGAGCACCTCCAGGAAAGGGCATTCCGCCTTGCAGACAACCCCAGGCAGAGTCTGAAACCAAGGTTCTAACCACAGGAATGAACCTTTGGACTTGCCTGCTTATGACTGCTTAGGACAAAACCCTGTATCACATAGTCTGCAGCACATCTTCACTTCTGGCTTGCTGTGAGGGCATGCTAAGAGGGGCAGAGGGGAGTGTCTTGGGTCAAATAACACAGGAGACAAGAGCAACTTGATCTTACACCTCAAAAAAAAGAAATGTCCAATGGCCACATGTGAGGGGAAACTGTACATCTTCAAACCCATTGAAAATGTGTTCAGGGGCTGGGCACAGTGACTCATGCCTGTAATCCCAGCACTTTGGGAGGCCGAGGCGAGTGGATCACCTGAAGTCAGGAGTTCGAGACCAGCCTGGCCAACATGGTGAAACCGCGTCTCTACTAAAATACAAAAATTAGACGAGTGTGGTGGCAGACACCTGTAATTCCAGCTACTTGATAGGCTGAGGAACAAGAATCTCTTGAACTCAGGAGGCGGAGGTTGCAGTGAGCCGAGATCATGCCGTTGCACTCCAGCCTCAGCGTCAGAGAGAGACTCTGTCTCAAAAAAAATAAAAATAAAAAAAAATAAAGGC
>NW_012101499.1:2145846-2174897 GCF_000951045.1 Mandrillus leucophaeus | reverse complement strand
AAAAAAAAAAGAAAATCTGTTCAGGGTATAATACAATGTTCCATTCAAAGACTGTTCCCTAAGCATGTGCTGAGCAGATCCGATGCACCAGCTTGAGCACTGGCCTGTGAAGCTGAACCAAGCATAGACAGGCTGACCCTCAAATAACCTCCATTTACAGAGACAGGCAAGCATTGCACACAAAAAACTGTCACACGAGGCAAGCTATGGTAAACACTGGTGGAGAAGTCAAAACAAAATAATCTGAGAATTCCAGAGGAAGAAAGCACCTTTTTATTATTTAAATTGATAGTTCATAACTAAATCAGTTATTTATTAATTGGGAAGATGCATTTATCCTACCCTTGTTTGTTTAGACCAGTTATGGGCCCAGCAGTGTGCTGGAACGGGAGAAAAACCACAGCCCCCTGGGAAGGAACTAGGTTTGCATGAATCAGCAGCACAACACGTGACCTTTAGGCCGGAACTGATCTAGGTGGGTTGGAATAAAGCCGTCATGGTGAGACGCCAATTCTCTGCAGGGAGTAATCAAGGATCTAATGTGGGAGTCATGCTCCGAGGGGGTGCGGGCGGATGAAGAGGATACCGACAAGGGGCAGAGAGGTTGTATGGAGAGAACATTTCAGAAGGTACAGCACGTACAAGGACATAAAACACCCCCGCATATGGAAACAGTTGCAAGTGCTTTGGAGATGCTCGTTTTATCGAACACAAGGGGAAAAGTGAGGCAGCAAAAGGTCCGAAAATGTGGCTGGGCTGAGCTGTGCAGGAGCATGGATTCTTTTCTCTAAGCAGCGGGCCTCCGTTGAGGGCTGAGTAACAAGCCTCTTTGAGAATCTGACAAAGCTCTGGCCACATCTGCTGCAATAGTGCACACAGATAGAATTGTATCTACAATTCTGAGGGTCCGTGGAGCCCAGGAGCCCCTCTGTGGACCTTCTGCCATATGAGGATAAGAGCGTTCTTACTCGCCTCGGGGACCCCCGGCTGGGATTCTCGCTGGAGTGAGATACTCACGCTCACCTCAGAGCCACCCTCCAGGCAGCAGGATGGAGGACAGGTCTACGGGAGAGAGGGCGGAGGCAGGAGTCTACTGCATGCATCTCAAAACGTGGTCAACAGCTGAGAGCTTAATGTGTGTCTACCAATATGTTTCCTCGCTCTGAAATGCAGAACATGGCATCAATGTAATAACGGTTGTTTAGAAAAAAGAAGCACTCACTTTAAATAGACACTCTTTCCTATCTCACTTTTTTCATTTAGGAATTTTGGATGGGGGAGTGGGGCAGTGGAAACCAACTCTGATTAATTTAAACATGACAAAATTTGGGGCTTATCCTAAGAACACTGGTTATCTCATACAACCAGCAGAGATGCACCCGCAACAGGATGCAGGGCAGGAGCCTGGGCACCGCAGGCAGTGAGTCCTGCACAGTGAGCGACCCTGTGGCTGATCTCAGATGACAGCCTCCCTGCGTATCTTCCCATGACTTTCCTTTTCCCAAGATAGTGTCTGGTTGGCATATTGAGACCCAGCCCCTATTTCTGGGCTGGGCAGCCCCACCAAAATCTCCGTGAAATGATATAGAACAAGGCCCCAAAGCAAGGAGGAAAGTGCTGTTATCAGAAAAAAATTTAAGAAGTTAGAAGTAGGGAAGGATGATGGCTAGCCAAAAATAAGTGATTTGCAATAGACTGATAAAAGCATATATTTCTCCAGACACAGGTTTTCTTCTTCATTATCAGACCTTTGCTTACTCAACAAATATTATACTTTCTATGTGCCAGGCACTGGGAATTACAGTAGTGGAAAAAAGTAGACAAATATTCCTTCCCTCACTGGCTTCCCATTCTTGTGGAAGTTTGACTCTAAGCATTCTGCAGGTACAGACTTAGCTAAGGGCCCCGGCTGCTGTGACTTGGCCCGTTGCCTGGAGTTAAGTGATGCTGTTCGTAACCTACTCAAGTCCTGGGCCTCTTTGCCACCACTGGGACTGACAGAATAATATTTTGAAATACCGTACTGAAGAACAGCATGATTTTACGCATTTTTCATTTTCAGTTGAGTTCACAGTCTTGTTCTTTGTTTATCTGAGTTCCTGTTGCTGGAAATCATCTGGAAGTTTCTGACAGAAGGAATTTCCACAGCTGAGTATGGTACCAGGGTCAAGCATAAGAACTGTGCTCTTGGCCGGGTGTGGTGGCTCACACCTATAATCCCAGCACTGTGGGAGGCTGAGGCAGGCGGATCACGAGGTCAGGAGATCAAGACCAGCCTGGCCAACATAGTGAAATCCCATCTCTACTAAAAACACAAAAAATTAGCCGGGTGTGGTGGTGGGCGCTGTAATCCCAGCTACTCGGGAAGCTGAGGCAGGAGAATCGCTTGAATCCGGTAGGCGGAGGTTGCAGTGAGCTGAGATTGTGCCACTGCACTCCAGCCTGGGTGACAGAGGGAGACTTCATCTCAAACAAACAAACAAACAAACAAAACACTGTGCTCTCTACCTTTAATTCCTGACTGGGTAGTATATATCCCAGGCAATGTGTGTGCCTGAAATAACTTTTCCTTCAATGTTGCAGCATCATGTGATTTTTCAGTAAAAATTAGAGAACCAAATTTCTGTTAAACTTCACCTATTGGGTGTCATCACCAACACAAACAACAGAATCATTGTTCCTACAACGATACTACAGTTTACCACCCGGCTGGTGGTGTTATCCGGGAGTCAGAAGTGTTAGATTGTAAAAAATGATGCGTCTTAGAATGGACAGTGCAATTCAATCTGCAGATGGCCAGAAGAATGGAGCTGGAACAGGCTCACAGAAGCGTCACAGGTGGCTTCTTGGGTCATTATGAAACAGCTCCTGGGACCTGTCTTAAAAGGATGCGTCACGTGGTGCTTCTCCCCATATGGCCAGAGTCAGGGCAGTTGAATTCCCAGGTGTCCAGGTTTACACAGCTGCAGACATCACAGAGGAGGGAAGCAAGTGGTGGTCCAGATACAAAAATACTCTCAGGCCTGCGAGCAGCCTGCGACGGCCGGATGCGCCGCTGGGAAGCACAGCTCATCACGCCTTCTGTGCTGCTGGCCCACTAGGCCCTCCGCCAGGCCTCCAGACTCGGCCGACTGTCTCCTGCCCCAGACCTAATGGTCTCCCCAGCTCTGAGCACAGACTGAGGCAGCCTCCTGTTCTCCAGGCACAGAGATGGTGGTAGAATGTGAACAGCCAAAGCCAGAGAAGCAGCCGGTCTAGGCTACTCCACAGGTGTAGAAATATGGAGGTCCCCCACGTCCCAGCGCCAAGGTGAATCGCAGGGTAATGTGAGGCTGACAGACCCGTATGCAGGGACATTCCTCCATGGCCTCCCATGACAGGTTCCGCAGTGCTGGAGGAGAGCCATACATATTTGTCCAGTTGCATAGTTCAGGCTTGTGAAAATCAGAACCTAGAAATAAGCTCTTTATTCTCTTTCCAAAAACGGTGCTTGAACTCTGACTTCTGCCCCCTACTCCACCTCATTTCTGCTCGATTTTCAATCTGTTTTCTATTATTTTCACTTCACATCCCTGTGCAGACTATGCTAGAAATTCAGTGAACTCAGGCCAAAAGAAACAATCAGTGCATTATCCTGAACTTACGTGAATACCTCCCTGTTACTATGAAAACCTACTCATTCTAGGGACTGATTTGAGGCCACTCCTGGCCTTGCTGAGGTGCTCCTCCTCCCAACAGAGAACAGCTTGGCCTTCAGAAGCATGTCTCATGTCTTGGAGTCACCTAGTATATCCCTAGGCAGGGCCCTGTCCACACAGCCAGGCGTGGCCGGGCTAGTCCCCCAGTGAACCAGCAGCCACCTCCCTCCCCTGGCTGTTTTTCTAGACCTTCCCTCTGCCCAGGGGCTGCATGTATATTTACTGCTTCCCCAAAAGGGGGCATTTCCCACCGTTCTGGAAGTCTTGATTATGTGTGCATCTGTGTGTGTGAAGTCAACCCAGTTGCCTGGCACTTTTCATACTGTTCCAACCAGCTGTTTCCAGTCGGTCAGAGTTTCAGCTGGGTGAGCTGTTTCTTCTCTCCTGGACATGCAGTGCAGTCTGTACTATTTAGACCCTGATGTCTGCTTGTTTAATCAATGCTGGAGACATGTGGGAAACAGAGATGACCCTGCTCTGGACCGGTTAGGTGGCATGGGCACCAGTAGGGCCTCAGGAGGAAATTTAGTCTTTGAGGAAACCGAGGAGGGTGCACCTGTACAGGGTGGCACTCCCAGCTAAGGAAGTGTGGGGAGACAGTGCCACGGGTGCCCCATGTCTTTCACTTGTATGCTTGCATGTGTATGACCTGGTTGCTTCTGTGTGGGCCAGAGGTTTTCATCCTGCGGTGTGTGTGGGCAGAATTCTGAGCCCCGAGAACTTGGATTGGGGGGAAAAAAATGCACATTTATTTTCACTAACTTCTAACAACAGTTTACCACTTTCTTCCACTTCAAATGTGGGTGACAAACCACAGTGGTATCAGCGCCACTTTTGTGACCCTGTCAATAGAACAAAGCTCCGTTGTTTCCATTTCACCTTGAATTAGTGTCCACACTCATGACTATTTCATAATTAAAAGTCATCATCAGACCACTGTGAGGGATTGTTCATGCGTTAACAAAGAAACACCTGCATGATGACATCGCAGATGGGTTTTTATACTTTAATGATGATTTTCCAAAAAATGGATTCTCCTATAATTTTTTGTGTTTTGTTTTAAGCATCATTCTGAGAAGGGGACCTGCAGAGGCCACTACAACGCCTCCTCCACATTCCTGGACCTCACCTTCCAGCTTCACCTTCCAAGTGGAAGAGTGTGCTCTGTGAACCATCCTCCTCTAGGAGCCCCAACCAACGATTTGCAAGGATTGTTGTAAACTGCTCAGCTCCCTCATATCTTGGGTGGGTTTCACAGCTCTCCCAGTATCTCCCCAGGATTCAGCACGTCCTCTGCCAAGGAAGCTAGCTTCACAGCACCCCTTGGCTACCTTAGTGCCCCATGTTGCTTCCCCACCTGTGCCGGTGCTCCCTGCACCTCCTGAATAAACTACCTATTCTCAATCTTATGTCTTCAGTTCGACTTATGCAAAATGCAGACTTGGTATGTGGGTTGCGGTAAGCTGCAAAGGAGTTTAGGGCCTAAAATAAGTCAAGGAACCCAGGCTAGAGGTTCCCTTTCCCTGCTAGTTTACCTTAAACCATATTTTTCTCCAGGGACTCCAAGGCATCAGTTTTTGAACTGGAGTGGAGAGATTCTCAAAGATTCCCAAGTTCCCGAGATTTACATTATCATTTAAGTGATAGTCTTTGAGAAAAGTGTGTCATACACGTTTTGAATAATTTACACAACTTTTTATAACTTGGAGCCATCAAGAGGCTTTAGAGTCACATTGGCGTTTGTGTCGATAATTGAGTTGCCACCATGCAATATTCCTTTAACTATCGCAAGAACAGAACAGAGACAGACAAAATGTGCAAATGGTACATTCTGGCCAAGAAAAGACCAAGTAAAAATCACAGTAAGATTGGTGAGGCTCCAGCAGGAAGAAAAATGAATAAACAATCAAGTCGTCTCACGATCCATCATAGTTTCAGGTGTGCAGCCTCAAAATAAACAGCCATAGGCTGGACACGGTGACTCACGCCTGTAATCCAGCACTTGGGGAGGCCGAGGTGGGTGGATCACTTAGATCAGGGGTTTGAGACCAGCCTGGCCAACATGGTGAAACCCCTTCTCTACTACAAATACAAAAATTAGCTGGGAGGGTGACAGGCACCTGTAATCCCAGCTACTCAGGAGGCTGAGGCAGGTGAATCACTTGAGCCTGGGAGGCGGAGGTTGTAGTGAGCTGAGATCGTGCCACTGCACTCCAGCCTGGGCGACAGAGCAAGATTCCGTCTCAAAAAAAAAAAAAAAAAGAAAGAAAGAAAAAGAAACAAAACTAAAAGAGTAAACTTTAAATTACCAACATTAGTATTGTTTGCCAGATGATATGTTTGTTCCAACTCAAGCAAGTCTCTAGAGATAACTATATTCTGTGCAGCTACAGCTATACCTGCAACCTCCGCCTCCCGGGTTCAAGTGATTCTCCTGCCTCAGCTTCCCAAGTAGCTGGTACTACAGGCGCCCACCACCATGCCTGGCTAATTTTTTGTATTTTTAGTAGAGATGGGGTTTCACTGTGTTAGCCAGGATGGTCTCGATCTCCTGACCTCATGATCTGCTGGCCTCGGCCTCCCAAAGTGCTGGGATTACAGCATGAGCCACCGTGCCCCGGCCTAGTTTTGTTTCTATTCGGTTTATACATCTTGTAACTCTTCATAAGACCTATAAGCATAAGGTGTTCTACTAAATCATTTTATGTTTGTTCCAGTTATTATAGTTGTGTAACAAATTGCCCAACACTTGGAAGTTTAAAACAACCATTTTATTATGTTCTTCATTCTGTAGGTCAGGAGTTAGGGAAGAGCTCAGTTGGGCATTTTTTACTTGGGGGCTGGAGCCATCCGAAGACCCCACAGAGTTGGACGTCCAGAGTAGTTCAGTCACGGGGCTGAATGTTGGCTGGGAGCTGAGTTGAGGCTGTCAACTGGAACACCTACAGGTCACCACTCAGCATGACAGGCTCAGGATGGCCAGACATATGATAAAAATTATAAAGTGTTGATGAAAGAAATAAAAGACTTAAACACTTGGACAGACCCACCATATTCATGGATTGAAAGATCAACATAGTAAAGATATTATTTATCCCTTAAATGATCCATACATTTAATACAGTTTCTACCAAAATTCCAGAAACTTCTTTATAGACATAAAAAAGTTTAATTAAACATTGATATGGAAAGGGTGATACCCTAGAAAAGCCAAAATAATTTTGAAAAATAAGAATAAATAAAGTGGAAAGAATCACTGTTCTCAATGTTCAGACTTACTGCAGAGTTGCAATATTCATGAATGTGTGGTACTGGCAGAGGGATAGACATATAGATCAATGGAACAGCAGAGAGAACCCAGAAATAGACCCACACAAATATGCCCACTGAATTATTGACAAAGGAGCAAACGGAATTCAATAGAGAAAAGAGTAACTTTTTTGCTGGAGCAACTCAACATCCACAGGCAAGAAGGAGACGGAGAAAGAAGTGAGAGGAGAGGGGAGAAGAAAGGAAGAGGTGGAGAAGAAGGAAAAGAAGAAGAAAGAGGAGGAGGAAGAGAAAGGAGAAGAAGAAAGAAGACTGAAGAAAGAAACAAACCGCAACCCAAACATCATACTTTACGCAAAAAATTGACTCAAAATAGATCATGGACTTAAACATAAAAGATGTAAAACTATAGAGCATTGGAGAAAATCTTTGGGACCTAAAACAAGGCAAAGAATTCTTAGAACTAACACCAAAAACATTATCTATAAAATTCATATAGTCAACTTTATCAAAATTAATGTTTTTCTCTATGAAACAAACACCCTTTTAAATGAATGAAAAGACAAATTACACACTGGTAGGAAATATCTGCAAATCACATATCTGACAAAGATCTTGTATCTAGACTACATGAAGAACCCTCAAAACTCAACAGTAAACAACAACAGCAGCAAAGAATTCATTTAGAAGATGAGCAAAAGGCGTGTACAGACATTTCGCCAAAGAGGATATACAGTTGGCAAATAAACTCATGCTGCAAAGATATTCAACATCATTAGCAATTAGAGAAATCCAAATTCAAACCACAGTAAGATTTCACTACATACTTATCAGAGTGGCTAAAATGAAAAATAATGATAATACCAAATGCTAGCAAGGATGTGAAGAAACTGGATCACTCATACATTGCTGGTGTTAACGAAAAATGGCACAGGCACTCTGGGAAATAGTTTGGCAGTTTCCTATAAAATTAAACATTCATGTCCCATATGACTAAGACATTGTACTCTTGAACATTGATTCCAGAGAAATGAAGACTTATTTTCATGCAGGAACTTGTAAACAATATTTATAGCAGTTTTACTGATAATAACCAAGAGCTGGAAATTAGCCACATGTTCTTCAGAAACTGAATGGTTAAACAGACTGTAGTAATCTACACCATAGAATACCAGTCAGCAATAAAAAGGAGCAAATGATTGATACACACAGATATAGACAGACCTGAGGAGTATTATGCTGAGTCACAAAAGCCAGTCTCAAAAGAATCCATCCTGAATGATCCCATTTATGTAACATCATGGAAATAACATAATTATCAAGGTGGAGAGCTGATTAGTTGGTTGCCAGGTGTCAGGCATCAGGTCGTGATGGGCGTGGCCATAAAATGTAAAATGAGGGAATCTTGTGGTGAGGATACAGTGGAGTGTCTTGATTGTGGTAGTGGTTATGCAAAGCTCCATGACAAAATTGCAAAGAGCTATACAAACAAAAACTGAATGTATAACTGATGAAGTCTGAATAAACTCTACAGATTGTGCCAACGTAAAAAAAAAAAAAATACTCTGAATTTTTAAATCTGGAGAAAAGAAGAACTACGTAGGTTTCCTTGTCTTTTTTCCCTTGCATTTGAGGACTGTTAGAAATAGCTGCTGGGTAAAGTAAATTAGGTGTATAATTTAAGGCCCGGAGCCATACACTAAACTGGGGGGATGTGACCTAAGAAATAAACGCTTGGGCTCTGCCACTGTTTTGTGACACAGTTCCCAATTCCCTTGGAATTTCCTGGGTGAATGGAGTGTCTTTCTTTTTTTTTTTTTTTCTTTTTTGAGACAAGTTCTCACTCTGTCGCCCAGGCTGGAGCACAGTATTACAATCACAGCTCACTGCAGCCTTGACCTCCCAGGCTCAGGTGATCCTCCTACGTCAGCCTTCCACGTGGCTAGGACTACAGGCCCATGCCACTAGACCCAGCTAATTTTTTATATTTTTTGGTAGAGACTAGGTTTCACCATGTTGCCAGGCTGGTCTCAAACTCCTGGGCTCAAGTGATCCTGTCTTGGCCTCCCTAAGTGTTGGGATTACAGGTGTGAGCCACCACACCTGGCCAGGAGTGTCTTTGGTTCTAATGAGGCTACTCTTGGTGTGCTTCTGGTAGCTTCAGGATGGGGGCTGGTCACCAGAAAGACCAAGCCATCATTAGAAGCTTGAAACTTCCAAACTCCACCTCCCATCCTGCCTGGAGGAGAGAAATGCTGGAAATTGTGTTAATAATCAACCATGCCTATGTGATGAGGCCTCCATAAAAATCCCTGAACTATGGGGTTCAAAGAGCTGCCAGGTTGGTGAGCACATTCATGTGTCAGGAGGGTGACACATCCCAATTCCGTGGGGAAAGAAGCTCCTGCACTCAGGCCCCTTCCAACATTTTATGTACCTTTTAATCTGGTTGTTCATCTGTATCCTTTGTAATATCCTTTATACTAAATCAGTAAATATAAGTAAATGTTTCTCTGACTTTTGCAAGCCACGGAAGCAAATTATCAAACCTGCGGAGAGGGTCATGGGAACCCCTGATTTACAGCCAGTTGGTCAGAAGTACCAGTGACAACCTGGGACTTGATATCTGAAGCGGGGGCTATATTTGTGTGGCTGAGTCCCTAACTTCTGGGGTCTGCACGAACTCCAGGTAGTTAGTGTGAATTGGTTGGTGTCCAGAGAGTTGGATAATTAATCGATATGGGAACCCCGTCCACACACCCACACCCACACACACACACACACACACACACATTTTGTGTCAGAAATGTCATGCGTACAGAAAAACGGTTTTTCCATTTACGTGTTTTCCTTTAAGGAATCATGCAAAGACCTAGGGCAGTAGCTCTCAAGCTTTGCTGCACATCAGAACCAGCTGGAGAACTGTAAAATGTACTAGTCTGATTCCCACCTTCACACATTCCCATTTAATTGGTTTGGGGTACAATCCAGGCATTGGCAGTTTTGAACGTTTTGCAGGTGATTGTGACTTACAGCAAAGGTTAGGAAACATGGCTTTAAGACATTCCTCCCCGATTCCCACTCAGGATTAAAGCATACACCAAACTGGGCAGAATAAACCCTAGCACTGTACAAACTCTAGAAAGGTGGTAAGAACATGGTCTCCCCTGACCTTAAACTATAGCATAACAGGCAAAGGAGGAGAGAGACAAATCAGAATCCAGACAGCAAAGAAGGTACACACATCCTACAAGAACAGGTAGAATTTCAAGCTAGAACCTTTCAAACATGAATAAAATGAAATGAAAAAACCACATGGCAACAATGTAGTCATTCACAATAATCGAGTGCAAATATACAAATAAGGAAAAGTAATTCAAAAGACACCCAGAGAACCCAACAGAAGAAAACATAACTCAAGGACAGAAGAAAATTTCACAATTCCAACTAGTTTATGTCCTAAAAAATTATGATGAAAAACATATATAACAATCAAAACTCAAAGAGATGATGAATTATTTTAAAAACATGAAACAGTTGACCAGGTGGCTCACGCCTGTAATCCCAGCATTTTGGGAGGCCAAGGCCGGTGGATCACGAGGTCAGGAGATTGAGGTCATCCTGGCTAACACAGTGAAACCCCATCTCTACTAAAAATACAAAAAATTATAGCCAGGTGTGGTGGCAGGTGCCTGTAGTCCCAGCTACTTGGGAGGCTGAGGCAGGAGAATGGCATGAACTATGGAGGCAGAGCTTGCAGTGAGCCGAGATTGTACCACTGCACTCCAGCCTGGGGGACAGAGCAAAACTCCATCTCAAAAAAAAAATTAAATAGGGAAATTCAAACATAAGGAAACAGATTAAGGATGAAAGCAGTGTTATTGCAGAACTAACTTAAATTTTAACAGGAACAGAGTCGATATCATTGAAAATGGAATTACTGATAAAGAGAAAATAATGACATTGAATGCACATTTTTAAAAAGAATTGAAGCAATTAGAAAGAAGCTAATAATTATGAAAGAGAGACAGAGACAATCCAACAAAAGAAAAACTGTCTCTGAAGAAAAGACTCCAAAAGAAATGTAACAGAAAATTAAATCAAAGTTATACTACAAAAAGAAAAAAAAATCCTTAAAGAGGGAGGCTGGCTGGGCCTCTGTTCACCCCTGTAATCACAACAATTTGGGAGGCTGAGATAGGTGGATCACTTGAGCTCAGGAGTTTGAGACTAGCCTGAGCAACATGGTGAAACCCCATCTCTATCAAAAATACAAAAAATTAGCCAGGTGTGGTGGCATACGCCTATGGTCCCAGTTACTCAGGAGGCTGAGGTGGGAGGATCACTTGAGTCTGAGAGGTGGCAGTTGCAGTGAGCCAAGATTGCGCCACTGCACTCCAGCCTGGGTGGCAGAGTGAGACCTTGTCTCAAAAACAAAATGAAACAAAAGAGGGAGGAAACCTCAAATCTGCAGGTCAAAAAATATTTCATGTTCCATGAAAAACAGTAATATATACATTGTGCAGCAATGAGAAATACCCTAGATATACTACTGTACTTCAAAATATAAGAGAATTTTTTCAGGCACCCAGGAAAAGAAACCACATATTCTGCAAAGGGTAAAACTGGTCATGCTTTGGACTTCTCTGCAACTACTTGCAGAGTCAACAGTCAATGGAGCCAAATCCATAGACTCTGTGGAAAAGGACGAGCAACCCATGAATATGGTATCCGGCTAAGAGGTCGTTCCAGGACAATGGCAGCCATCAGATATTCCCTGGGGAACATGGCACCCATGAACCCACACATGGTTAAGCACCACTTGACAGCTAACTTTGCCAATTCAGAGTTGGACTCAATGGGGAGGATGTACTGAAAAGCCTGGTGGCATATGAAAGTGTCCTAAACAGCTTTGGAAATCATGGTTCCAGAACATTCTGTGGGTGTTAGAACCCAGGACTCTGAGTGAGGAGGGGGGATCTGGAGGCCCTTTGAAGGAAGTGTCTCTAAAAGGGGAGGGTCTCAACTGTCCAGTCCCCTGACAGGTCAAAGGTGAGGCTTTGGACTGGTCATTGGCTTCAGCGACATGAGTGTGACTGGTCATGGTGAAAAGGGCCAGCAGCAGAGTGAGGAGTGGGTCTCATGCCTGACTAGAAAGTCAAGAGAGGAATTATTCTGTGACATTTTTCTGTAACAAAGAGCAAAGATATTGGGGCAGCAGCTGAGAGGGATTTTTTTTTGATATGGGGGAAAAGATGAGGAGGAAATAGATGATATGGGAAAAAAAAGGGGCGGATTTCAGGAGAACAATGCTGGGACGGCTTAAGGGAATGGGCTGAGGGGTTTGGACCCTGCCATGTGTAAAGCTGGCCCTGGGTGGGAGCTCAGAAGGTTCCAGAAGAGTAACTTGGGGAAGGCAGGGAGGCACGCACAGAGCCAGAGGGATGTCTGTGTTGGGATGGAGCACTCGCAGTTCTCTTCCCATGCTTGTTTCCTCAGTGAACTAGAAAGTAGTCACTGACCAGAAATGAGGAACCGTAAGTAACAGGATGACAGGCAGCGCTGAGGGTCCTGATTGCCACCTCAGTGAGACCAGCTATCGGAATGTGTGCTTCCCCATCCAGGGCCAGGCATGGTCAGGGTGAGAGCAGGCTGGCTGGAGTGGGGTTTTGCCAGGTGAGAATGATGAAGGAGAGAGGGGCACCATTTTAGGGGAACATCTGTCCTATGCCTGTTCCACCATTGTACTTTGGACGCACATAAATTGTCTGGTTTCACAGTTCACAGCTGAAGGGGAGTTTACCTTGAGTCTCATCCATAGCTAATGTAGACGACATTTAGACGAGACCTGGACTTTTGATTTTAGAGTTGCTGTTGGAACCAGTTAAGACTTTGGTGGCTGTTGGGATGGAATGAATATATTTTGCAGGTGAGAAGGACATGAATTTGCTGGGGCCAAAGGTGGAATGTCACAGACTGAATGTCTCTTCCCCATATTTATATGTTGAAACCCTACTGCCTAATGTCATGCTTTCAGGAGCCTTTGAGAAGTAATAAGATTAAATGAGGTCATGAGTGTGGAACCTGCAAAAATGAGGTTAGTGCCCTTGTAAAAGGGACCCCAAGAGAGCTCCCTTGCCCCTTCCAGCAAGTGAAGAAACAGCCAGAGGCACTGACTATGAATCAGCAAGCCGGACCTCACCAGTCAGGGAATCTTTGATCTTAAACTTCCAGCCAGTCCCTTGATCTTGGACTTCTAGCTTCCAGAACTGTGAGAAATAAATGTTTGTTGTTTATAAGGCACCCAGTCTATGGTATTGTGATATAGCAGCCCCAATGGGCTAAGCCAGGTACGGAGTAATTAGATCCTGACCCAACGACACCAAGCTGGATGAGAAGTCCTTGCTAAGGACCTGAGTGTGGCCATGAATAGCTGAGAGAAGTGAAAATGTGAAAGTTGTGAAAACGAGGGAGATATGAAAATGTGGGAGATGTCCGGTAGGACATGAGGTTGAGGGTGCTGGGCAGGACATGACATTGAGGAGTTTGTTCAGTCTCTGAGTCTAGGTGGAAGATCACGGGAGGAAAGGATGTCAGAGCTGAGGCCAGACCATTGATGTGAACGCTGGAACCACAGGAATCAGGACAGTAGTGGTAGTGGAGAGTGCGAGCGTGTGCCAGGAATGAGAGAGATTCACCCAAGGTCTGGAGACAGCTGTAGAAGAAAAGGGCAGGTGTTGGCATTGCTGATAAGAGACTCAGCAGGTTTCAGAGAGGAAGGAGAGGGAACGATCTGGAAGCAGCAATGAGGAGCAAAGGACACAGCTGCCACATCCAGGTGGTGGCCAGCAGGGAGGACACCACCTCCAGCGGGGACAGTCCTCAGGGCAGAGTCAGCTTGCAGAGGACCAAGAGGAAAAGGGAACCTGTGGAAAAAGAATAGAGGCAGAGATGGCTTTGCAGGGACTGTGTTCAGTGCATTCAAATAACTAATGGTGATAGTGTGAGTGTGAAGAGCATTTGCTATTCCTGTAAACCTAGAATGATAAATTTATATATAGGCACTGATCATGTCATTTGTTGCTATGACTAACAAGTAACATGACCCAGAAACCTCTGCTATTTGCGATTGATCCCCGCAAAATTTAACTAGACCCTTAATCCTCATAGCATGTTGAATTGGTGGGATTTGGCCAGATGTATGCATTCTCCTGATTGCTACCACCAGGAGGATTGAGCATGGGAGGCCAAGATTAGCAGGGCACGTTTGTGCATGCCTGCAGTCCTAGCTACTCAGGAGACTGAGACAGGAGGATCACTTGAGCCCAAGAGTTTGAAGATGCAGTCAGTTATAATTGCACCACTGCACTGCACAGATATCCTGTCTCTAAAATAATAATAATAATAAAAATATTGATATGGTTTGGCTCTGTGTCCCTACCCAAATCTCATGTTGAATTGTAATTCTCAGTGTTGGGAGAGGGACCAGGTAGGAGGTGATTGGATCATGGGTGCAGTTTTTCCCCTTGCTGTTCTCATGATAGTGAGTGAGTTCTCATGAGATCTGATGGTTTAAATATATCTAACACATTCCCCTTCACTCTCTCTCTCTCCTGCCACCATGTGAAGATGTGCTTGCTTCCCCTTTGCCCTTCCTCCATAATTGAAAGTTCCTTGAGGCCTCCCCAGCTATGCCTCTAATACAGCCTGTGGAACTGTGAGATAATTAAACCACTTTTCTTTATACATTTGCCAGTCTCCGGTAGTTTTTTATAGCAGAGTAAGAATGTACTAATACAGAAAATTGGTACCAGAGAAGTGAGGCATTGCTATAAAGATACCTGAAAATGTGAAAGCAACTTGGAACTGCATAGTGGGCAGAAGTTGGAACAGTTTGAAGGGATCAGAAGAAGACAGGGAGATGAGAGAAAGTGTGAAACTTCCTAGAGACTTGTTGAATGGTTGTGACCAAAATGCTGATAGTGATATGAACAGTGAAGTTCCAGGCTGAGGTGGTCTCCAATGAAGATGAGGAACTTATTGGAAACTAGAGCAAAGATCACTCTTGCTATGCTTTAGCAAAGAGACTGGCAGCATTGTGCCCCCACTCTAGGAATCTGTAGAACTTTGAGCTTGAGAGAAATGATTTAGGGTATCTGGTGAAAGAAATTTCTAAGCAGCAAAGCATTCAAGAGATAACCTGGCTCCTTATAACAGCATACACTTATATGCATGAGCAAAGAGATTATCTAAAACTGTAACTTATATTTAAAAGGGAAGCACAGTGTAAAAGTTTGAAAATTTTGCAGCCTGACCATGTGGTTTGAAAAGAAAAACCGATTTTCTGGGGAAGAATTCAAGGCTGCAGAAATTTGCATAGGTAAAGAGAACCAAATGTTAATAGTCAAGACAATGGGGAAAATGCCTCCAGAGGCCTTTCAGACATATTTCAAAGACCTTTGCGGCAGCCCTTCCCATCACAGGCCTGGAGGCTGAGGATGGAAAAATCATTTTGTGGGCCAGGCCCAGGGCCCCATTGCTCTGTGCAGCCTTAGAACATTGTGCCCTGTTCTATGGAGCCACTCCAGCTCCAGTTGTAGCTAAAGGGAGCCAAGGTACAGTTTGGGCCATTGCTTCAGAGGGTGAAAGCACCAACCCTTGGCAGCTTACAAGTGGTGTTGGGTCTGCAGGTGTGCAGAGGACAAAAGTTGAGGTTTGAGAGCCTCTGCCTAGATTTCAGAGGATGTATGGAAATGCCTGGATGTCCAGGCAGAAGTCTGCTGCAGGGGTGGAGCCTTCATAAAGAACCTTGACTAGGACAACAGGGAGGGGAAATGTGCGGTTGGAGTTCCCACACAGAGTCCCCACTGGGGCACTGCCTACTAGAGCTGTAAGAAGAGGGCCACCATTATCCAGACACCAGAATGGTAGCTCCAGTGACATCTTGCACTGTGTGCCTGAAAAATCCACAGGTACTAAATGTCAATCTGTGAAAGTAACCACAGGGACTGTACCCTGCAGAGTCATAGGGACAGAGCTGCCCAAAACCTCAGGAGTTCACCCCTTGCATCTGTGTGGCCTGGATATGAGACATGGAGTCAAAAAAAAGATTATTTTGGAGCTTTAAGATTTAATGACTGCCCTGCAAGGTTTGGGGCTTACATGGGCCCCTGTGTTTGGGCCAATTTCTCCCATTTGGAAAGAGGGAATTTACCCAATGCCTGAATCCCCATTGTATCTTGGAAGTAACTGGCTTGTTTTTTTTATTCTACAGGCTCAAAAGGGAACTGAAGGGACAGAAGGAACCTGCTTTGTCTCATATGAGACTTTGGACTTGGACTTTTGAGTTAATGCTGGAATGAGTTAAGACTTTGGGGCACCGTTGTGAAGGCAAGATTGTGTTTTGAAACGTGAAAAGGATATGTGATTATGGAAGGGTCAGGGGTGGAATGATATGGTTTGGCTCTGTGTCCCCACGCAAATCTTATGTTGAATTATAATTTCCAACATTGGGGGAGGCATCTGGTAAGAGGTAATTGGATCACGGGGGTGAATTTCTCCTTTGCTGTTCTCATGGTAGTGAGTGAGTTCTCAAAAGATCTGGTTGTTTAAAAGTGTATAGCATTTCCCTGTTCTCTCTCTCTCCCCCTCTCTCTCTCCTTCTCTCTCTCCTGCCACCATTTGGTGATATCTTCACCATCTTTTGTGAAGATATGTTTGTTTCCCCTTTGCCCTTCATCTATGACTGTAAGTTCCCTGAGGCCTCCCTAGCCATGCCTCCAGTACAGTCTGTGGAACTGTGAGTCAATTAAACTTCTTTTCTGTGTAAATTACTCAGTCTCAGGTAGTTTTTTATAGCAGTGTCAGAATGGACTAATACAAATATACGTCGGATATGAAGGTGAGTCTGCTTCAAGAAAGAATTTTATAATGAAATTATGAGACAATCTTGAAGGACATATTTGTTCTTAGATTTTATATTTTGAGTTCAACCAAACAAGCATTTGTTGACAAACTATTCTACACCAAGATATGAGTACAACCTAAAGCAATTTATAGTCACACATAAATAAATAAGATATAACCTGGCAATTTCAACAACTGAGATAGGAATGAAGTGTTGTGGGAACTCGGCAGAAGTCAGGGAAAGGAGGAGAGCCAGATGACCCGTAAATGCCTGTAGAAAGACCTAGGAAGGCCTACGAGTCAGCTCAGGCTACCATAACAAAGTACCACCCTGGGCAGCTTAAATAGAAACATACAGATGATTCCCAATTTATGATGGTTCAGCTTACAATTTTTCTACTTTATGATGGTGAGAAAGCAATATGCACACCATCATTTGAAACAGGAATAATACAGGGAAGTTGCAGGAGAATAGAACATTCCAGGCAGCAGTTTCACATGACTAGCAAAAAGAAACTGTTGAAATAGCTGCAGCAGCTATGAGCTGATAAGACTCTGAAAACCCAGGCTGTAGATCAAGCTAGCTAAAACCTTCTGGACCCCACATGGTGCTGGATTTGACCTAGGTTTCACGTAGGACCTCTTTATATGTTCTTTAACATTCTAAATCATATACCCATCCATGCCATGACAGTTCTGAGAATCTCCACATTTGTTGTACAAATAGGTGGCACCACAGTTCCAAGAAATCTCCACCTTTTTCCAGGAATCTTCATGAATATTCCACCCCTTGGTTAAGAAAACTCATAAAGGCAACAGTCCCAAACTCCCTTGTGCATGACTCTCTTGAGCACACCTGCACTCCCTTTTCTTGAGTGTGTACTTTTCCCTTTGCCATAAATCTCTACTTTCACTATTTTCTAACCCAGCCTTGAAGTCATTCTCCAAACAGTGTTAAGAGCCTGGACATTGACTGGGGTTCCTCAACTGGTCCCACCAGTGTTTGGGGACCTCCCCCAGCCCACTGGTATCAGATTCAGTAGAAATTGTACTTTGAGTACCCCTACAATCCTTCTGTTTTTCACTTTCAGTACAGTAATCAATAAATTACATAAGATATTCAACTATTGTAAAACAGGCTTTGTGTTAAATAACTTTGCCCAATTGTAAGCTAATGGAAATACGGAAGTGTTCCGAGCATGTTTAAGGCAGGCTAGGCTAAGCTATGATGCTCAGTATGTTATTGTTCGAAACACATTTCTTTTTTTTTTTGAGACAGAGTCTCACTCTGTCACCCAGGCTGGAGTGCAGTGGCATGATCTCAGCTCACTGCAACCTCCACCTCCCAGGTTCAAGCAATTCTCATGCCTCAGCTTCCCACGTAGCTGGGATTACAGGCGCGTGCCACCATGCCTGGCTAATTTTTTGTACTTTTAGTGGAGATGGAGTTTCACTATGTTGAGCACGCTGTTCTCAAACTCCTGACCTCAGATGATCCACCCACTTTGGCATCCCAAAGTGCTGGGATTACAGGCGTGAGCCACTGTGCCCGGCCTGAAATACATTTTTAACTTAGGATCTTTTCAACTTGTAATGGGTTTTTCAGGACATAATCCATCAGAAGTTGGGGGACATCTGTATTCTTTCACAGTTCTGGAGGCTGGAAACCTGAAATCAAGGTGTCAGGAGGGTTAGCTTCTCCTGAAGCCTCGCTCCCTGGCTTGTAGACAGTTGTCTTCTCCCTGTGTCCTCACATGGTCATGTCTGTGTGAGTGTCTGTGTTCTAATCTCCTCTTCTTACAAGGACACTAGTCAGATTCGATTAGGGTCCACTCATATGACCTCATTTCAACTTAATTGCCTCTTTAAAGACCCTGTCTCCAAACACAGTCACATTCTGATGTAGTAGGGTTAGGGCTCCAACAGACGAATTTTGGGGAGGCACAGTTCAGCTCATAGCAGAAGAGTACACAGGAAAGATGACCTTAAAACAAAGCACTGACGATGTTCATCACGTGCACGTACCCAGACTGAGAGGGAACGCAAGTCCTGGCTGGGTCCTCAGCTTTGAAGAGTCAGAAATTCAATGTTGTAAATTCTTGGTCTCCCAGGAGAGTCCTGTGTAACTAAACTCACAGAGGCTGTGAGTTCACTGTACGTAGAAACCCAATTTGATCTTCTGTGATGAGAAATAGATTCCAAACAGGCAGAAACACTTGTGTTGGCTGGTGTGCCAATTTTCTCCCTGGAAGAAAATGTCGCAAGACGCAATATTTCTCTTGGGGGAACATCAAAGAAGAGATGATTTGAGCAGTGTTTTTCAAACTGCAGATCACAACCATTAATGCATCCAACTAAATGGAATTGATTTAGTAGGTTAACAACTACCTTTGCTAATGGAATCTAATAGGATAGAATGAGATGTGTTGTAAAAAATATGGTCTCAACAAATATTCATCAAAGTGTTTTCGGCCAGTTACAGTGGCTCATGCCTATAATTCCAGCACTTTGGGAGGCCAAGGCAGGAGGATCACTTGAGGCCAGGAGTTTGAGACCAGCCAGGGCAACATAGTGAGACCCCATCTCTAAATTTTTAAAACTCACGAAGTGTTTTGTATGTTCACATGTGTGTCCATGTGTGTGCACGTGCAACTAAAGCTAGTCCCAATGTAAAATGTATTTCTTTCTGTGGAATGTGTTAAAAGATAAAAATTTGAGGCTGCACGTGGTGGTTCATGCCTGTAATCTCAGCACTTTGGGAGGCCAAGGTAGGCAAATCACTTGAGCCCAGGAGTTCAAGACCAGCCTGGGCAACATGCCAAAATCCTGTCTCTACAAAAAAAAAAAAAAAAATTAGCTGAGTGTGGAGTGACATGTGCTTGTGGTCCCAGTTACTCAGGAGGCTGAGGTGGGAGGATTGCTTGAGCCTGGAAGGCAGAGGTTGCAGTGAGCTGAGATCATGCCACTGCACTCCAGCCTGGGCGATAGCAATGCCCTGTCTCAAAATAAAAGAAAATAAAAATTTGAAATGTCCTACATTGGACAGACTTGAAAGCTAGATCTTTCCACCCTGATGCACTTATCTCACTACAGGATTGGGTGTGTTAAATTAACCGGATATTTTGCCTTACTAAAATATTGCATGAGTAGAACTCTCAGTTGTAAAGGAAACACGCAAAAATAGTGTAAGGGAAAGGACCAAGTTCCTGTAAGTATGTGGAGGAACTAGACCAGCCACCGGAACCTGAGCAGAGAAACGGCCTCAGGCATGGTGGCGGGTGCCTATAATCCAAGCCACTCGGGAGACTGCTGCAGGGGAATCACTTGAATCCAAGAGGCAGAGGTTGCAGTGAGCTGAGATCAAGCCACTGCACTCCAGCCTGGAGGATAGAGCGAGGCTCTGTCTAAAAAAGAAAAAAAAAAAAAGAAAAAGAAAAAAAAAACAAAAGATGTGGCTATTGAGCCTCCTAACAACTCTATAAAGGAGTTCCTATTTGGCAGGATAGGAAAATACGGCACAAAGGAAGTAACACGTGCAGAGGGCCAAGAAGATTGTTCACATTACAGCTGACTTTCCCTTAACTCCAAGTCTGAATTCTCTCCATTGCACCTCTGCCCCCTCCACTGTTAAACTAGATTCTGCCAGCTTGGCCAATCTCAAATCACGGTCACTTGAGTATGTATGATGTTTAATCTGGGAATGTTGTTGGGATTTAAAGCATCGGACAAATAGCAGGTTTATGTTTGCTCAGAGCAGTGTGTGCTGCAAACCTGAGAAAACAAATGCAAGAGGAAAGCCCACTGTCTGCGGTGGGGTGCGGCGGAGGGGGGGCGCCTCTGGAGCTGCCCTGGACATTCAGCTCTAACCAGAACTCTTCACTGAGCTCCTCCAACAAGGCAGAGCTTGTGCGGTGCCTACGGGTTCCCCAGAAATTGCCATGGTTCCAACCTGATGGTGTCAAAACCTGTTAATGTCTTAGAACAGATAGGTAGCTTCAGGTGCCACTTTCTCACGGTGCAAGTGGAGAAAGTGATCTCAGAAGGGCAGGGGCTTTCTCCAGGTGTCATCAGGACGCCGTCCAGGAAAAAGTGCTCCACCAGGAGAGGCAGTAAGTGCTGGAGTGGGACAGGGACCCAGAGAGAGAAGTGTGGAGGGGGCAGAGGTGGTGCACACCAGCCTGCAGCCCAGATGCTGCCAGTGGGATGTCAGCCTGGTAAAGGAAGGAAAGTGGATGGTCAAGGGCACGGCCCAACCTTCCTGAGCATCAGACAAGGCAGCTGACTGTTTTGCAGGCCTCAATGCCCCAGAACCCCAAATGTTTCTGTGTGCTCGTAATCTCTCCTCAGTCTGTGCAGGATTATAATACAAGGTAATGAGAAGTTAAGGTTGGATTTTTTTTTTTTTTGGTTTTTTGTTTGTTTGTTTGATTGTTTTGTTTTGAGACAGAGTCTTGCTCTTGTTGCCCAGGCTGGAGTGCAGTGGCATGATCTCAGCTCACTGCAACCTCTGCCTCCCTGGTTCAGCGATTCTCCTGCCTCAGCCTCCCAAGTAGCTAGGATTACAGGCACCCGCCACCACACCTAGCTAATTTTTGTATTTTTATTAGAGACAGGGTTTCACCATGTTAGCCAGGCTGGTCTCAAACTCCTGACCTCAGATGATCCACCTGCCTCAACCTCCCAAAGTGCTGGGATTACAGGCGTGAGCCACTGCGTCTGACCTTTTTTTTTTTTTTTTTTGAGCCTCAAGTGTCTGGATAACACAGTGAAAGCATGCTTGCCTGCTTGATTGTACAGACCAAGCCCCTCAGCACGCACAAATGGATATCTTCAGTCACTTATACCTCCTAAATTACCAGAATAACCTTGCACTCTCTCTCCCTTTGCCAACACAAACCTCATGGATTGGAAAATAGTCTTTTCTGCTGTCTTAATGCTTGCTTGCTTTCTATTCAAAGACTACTGCATGACTATACAGCATTTGAAATTCAGTCTTTGATTGGAATTCGAGAAACATTGGCTTTCTTAATGCTGATTCCGCATTTCCTGCTGAAATTGAGCTCTCAGCTTTGAGCAGTCCCACTGAAACCAGGGGCAGCCAGCCGGATTCCCTGCAAGTCAGGAAATGAGAGCCAGACTCCCATGCATGTCTCTATGGACACTGGAGTCGGTTTCCCTTCCTGGGCAGATGAAAGGGTGAGGTCATCACACATGATTGAGTGGTGGAGAGACTCAGCCTTCTAGAAACTAAGACCAAGCATTCATCTCACAGGAAAACATTTTGGAAGCTAGGTTTTCATCAACAACATTAAATAAATCACTGGTTTTTAAAGACTGGTAAACCCTGATGGCAGTCTGTCTGGATTTGCTGTAAAACTTGAAGCATGAGTTTTGCTTGTAAATGAGAGTTCCCTGAAATGCCAGCAAAAAAGACAAAGCAAACCCAATCCTTTGGGTAACAGGAACCGCAACAAGGAAAAATAGGAACCGCAACAAGGAAAACCATTTTTTTAAACAAATAAAACATTTCATGTTTATCCTCAGCGATTTTGTGTTTAAAAGAAACAAGCTCTACAACTGCTCAGCATTCTCCACAAGGAAGGTGTGCCTTCAGCCTCCCGGAAAAGTCTCTTGGCTGGTATGACCTGGCCCGGTGCCGGGAAAAAGTGAGATTGGCAGACACAGGCGTCGGGACAGCCTGCATGGTTATTGGACTGCAGGGTCTGGCCCCGTCAAAGCAGACAGCTCTATTACCCCCGCAGCCTGCAGAACTGGGGTCAGGCGTGCCCCGATGCCGGGATCTCTGCCCTGCTTCTCCCGGTTCTCATCTGGTGGGTGTTGGGTTTGACCAGTTGCACAACAACCCTCACGTTGCCATTCCCAGATCCTCATTGGTGCATTGTTCTTTTTGTTTATAGTGGACTTTATTTTTTTACAGCAGTTTTAGGTTCACAGCAAAAAGGATCAGAAAATACAGAGCATTCCCATATCTCCCCTGCCCTATAGACACACAGCCTCTCCCACTGTCAACATCCCCCAGAGAGTGGTCCATCTGTTACCATTGATGAGCCTGCACTGACACATCATCACCCAAGTCTGTGGTTGACACCGGGGTTCACTCTTGGCATTGTACATTCCACGGGCTTGGACAAATGTATCATGATGTGTCCACCACTGTGGCATCCCACAGAGTAGCTTCACTATCTTAGAAATCCTCTATGCTTGACCAATTCATCTCTAATCTTTTTTTTTTTCTTTTACTGTCTCCATAGTTTCGCCTTTTCCAGAATGTTACAGGTTGGAACCATATAGCCTTTCCAAATTACCTTCTTTCACTTAGTAAATAGGTATGTTCCTTTTGGAGACCATATCTCTAGCTCCTGGTTAAAGAGCAGGACTAGCCACATAATCTGTGACTCAGTGCAAAACGAAAATGTGGGGGCCCTTTGTTCAAAATTATTAAGAATTTCAAGATGGTGACAGCAGCATTAAGCCAAGCATGGGCCTTCTGAGGGCTGGGTCCTGAGAAACGGTGCAGGTGTCAGCCCACGAAGCCGCCTACTAAAGAGTGAGGTTTTATTTTTTATTTATTTATTTTTTTGAGATGAAGTCTCGCTCTGCCGCCCAGGCTGGAGCGCAGTGGCCGGATCTCAGCTCACTGCAAGCTCCGCCTCCCGGGTTTACGCCATTCTCCTGCCTCAGCCTCCCAAGTACCTGGGACTACAGGCGCCCACCACCGCGCCCGGCTAATTTTTTGTGTATTTAGTAGAGACGGGGTTTCACCGTGGTCTCGATCTCCTGACCTTGTGATCTGCCCGCCTCGGCCTCCCAAAGTGCTGGGATTACAGGCGTGAGCCACCGCGCCCGGCAAGAGTGAGGTTTTAAAGCAAGTGCCCACCATGTGAGAAGGTCCTTTGTCTTTTTCAGATTCCATAAAGCTAGGACATGTAAACAAAAGTGTTTATTATTATTATTTTTTGTTTCCACAATGCTTCCACAGTTGCCAATAACCTCAGTGCTCAAGCACTTTCTCAAACAACATAGCTCAAAACACAAGAGGGACAAAGTCAGGAGCTCTGCTGATTACTTCCTTAACTTTATTAAAACATAAAAATGCAGTCTACTCAGAGGGATTGCACTGTGAAGCACGAAGCCCCTCAGTACCCATGAGCTGACAATGAATCACCTTTATTGGTAAAAAGAAAACAGGGCCCTCTTTTGACGACATCTTGAATTGTCTTACTGATGACGAGGCAGGCTTATGTATTTCCAGGCAGCATGATGCTAACGTAGAGAGCGCTGCAGCCCAGTGGTTAGCCGCTCAGTTTCCTGCTCACAGAGTGAAATATGCCAACCTCTAAGAAATCAAAGCAGGCTAAGCACGGGTGTAAGCCCCTGTGCTGAGGAGCACACGTTTGCTCTGGCTCGCACCTTATTATTGTAAACTAAATGATGGGCACCATAGCTGTCACTCCCCCTTGCTTTCTCCCAAATGCTGGTACTTTAGAATTCATGCAACAGTGCAGATGAGGGAAAATGCTGCATCTCATATGCTGGCCAAACCCGTTAGGCAGAGAGAGTTTGGGGCGAGGGCCGCAGAGAGGACGAGGGAAGGGTCCCAGGTGGCGCTGTGCCTCACCAGCACACATGGATGCAAAGGGCATTAGTGTCTAGAGCAGCCGCAACGTGGGCCCACAGGCTGGGTGGCTGAAACAACAGACATCTACTTTCTCACAGTTCTGGAGGCTGCAAGTCCAAGAGCCAGGTGTCGGCAAGGATATTTTTCCTGACACCGCTCCCCTTGGCTTGCAGGTGGTGTCTTCTCCCTGTGTCCGCACATGGCCGTCCCTCTGTCCCTGTGTCTGTGTCCTCATCTTTTCTTGTAGGACACTCGTCATATTAGTTGGGACTCACCCTATGATCTCACTGTAAGTTGATTACCTCTGTAAAAACCTTGTCTCCAAATATAGCCACTGGGGTCCTGGGGGTTAGGGCCTCAACACAGGAATTTTTACAGGCATGCAATTCAGCCATAGCATAAGGTAATTTAAATTCTCCCCAGAGAGTGAGAGTGAGCGCCGAGGCACATGCTGCGGTGTTACCAACAACATGCAGTACTTCCGCAACTGCGCTTTTTACAAAATGTATCCTTTATTTATTCTATAGCGTTAACCTTCCTCCCATTTACATTTCCAAGTGGAATTGAATTGTTTTAAATTACCCCCAGGAAATCTTTTCTTTTTCATCACTTTATGGTTTGTTTTTGTTTTTGTTTTTGTTTTGAGAGGGAGTCTCGCTCTGTCGCCCAGGCTGGAGTGCAGTGGTGCAATCTTGGCTCACTGCAACCTCCGCCTTCGGGTTCACGCCATTCTCCTTCCTCAGCCTCCCAAGTAGCTGGGACTACAGGCACCCGCCACCACGCCTGGCTAATTTTTTGTATTTTTAGTAGAGACGGGGTTTCACCGTGTTAGCCAGGATAGTCTCGATCTCCTGACCTCATGATCCGCCCCCCTCGGCCTCCCAAAGTGCTGGGATTACAGGCGTGAGCCACCATGCCTGGCCTCCATCACTTTATATTTCATTTCTCTCATATACCAATAACATTGTGTGGTTCTTTTACAAAGCCGAATGATCTTTTACAAAGCTGTGGAAGCATTGCTCGATTTGCTATTTAGTGGTTGGGAATACAGATAGATCTCAGTAAGAGTTAAAGGGCAACAGTCTCCAAATTCTTTGAGACTTTAAATCCCAGCTCCACCTCCCCTAGCTGTGCGGCCTGGGGCTCATAACTAATGTCTCTGAGCTTAATCTGTAAAACAGGACACTGTTTTACAGGTACTCACCTCACAGCATTATTGCAAAAATTAAGTGAAATAATAGATATAAAAATGTTGATCTTAGAATGTTTGTGATTATTATATGCTATTGTTATACCCAGACGTTGTATTACAAAGAATACATATTGTCAAATTGCTTTGCAGAGTGGTTTTGCAAAGTTGCCAACAACAACATGTGTTTTTACCAAGTTTACCACATCAACATAGAATATTATTCTTGGACTGGGCGCCGTGGTTCATGCCTGTAATCCTAGCACTTTAGGAGGCCAAGGCGGGCAGATCACTTGAGGTCAGGAGTTCAACACAAGCCTGACCAACATGGAGAAACCCCCTCTCTACTAAAAATGCAAAAATTAACAGGGTATGGTGGCAGGCGCCTGTAATCCCAGCTACTTGGGAGGCTGAAGCAGGAGAACTGTTTGAACCTGGTAGGTGGAAGTTGTGGTGAACCAAGATCATGCCACTGCACTCCAGCCTGGGGGACAAGAGCGAAACTCTGTCTCAAAAAAAAAGAATATTATTCTTTATGTTACCAAAACATCAGAGGTTCAGTCTAGGTCCTGCTGCTCTCACCACGGAAAGCCCATGACTGAGATGATGAGTATTATTACCATGAAAGAAGCTTTAACCAAGCGCTTTAGCCAAGACAATGGGCGTTCAGTCTCATCCATCTCCCTGACCGGCTCAAATTAGGGGTTTATATAGCAGAGGAAACGGTGTAACAATGTGTGAGAAAACAGGAACTTGGGAAGGGTAAGGAAATAATCATAGTAAATAAGACAGTCTCCTTGTCTGGATGTGGTGATCTGGTGAGTTTCAGTTCTTTGATACTTTTAAAGAGGCCTGGGGGTCCTTTCCTGAGGAAGGAACTCAGATAAAACAAAGTAAGGTTCAAGCTTTAAGACCAGGGTTGGTGTCTGTGTTTATCCAAAAAGACTGTCTATGGGACAATTGGATTGGTTTCATTTACAAAATGAGCTAACTGAAACAGTGTGGAACAGTATTTCTCTCTCTCTCTCTCTCTCTCTTTTTTTTTTTTGAGACAGCATCTTAGGCTGTTGCCCAGGCTCAAGTGCAGTGGCTCAATCATGCCTCACCTCAGCCTCAACCTCCCAGGCTCAAGTGATCCTCCCATCTTAGCCTCCCAAGTAGCTGGGATTACAGACGTGCACCACCACACCCAGCTAAATTTTAAAAAACATTTTGGAGAGACGGAGTCTCACTATGTCGCCCAGGTTGGTCTCAAACTCCTGGGCCCAAGTGATCCTCCTGCCTTGGCCTCTCAAAGTGCTGGGATTACAGATGTGAGCCACCCTACTGGGCTCAGTATCTTTATGTACCTTTTTGCCCCCTTCTTTTTGGGTACTTTAAATTTGTATTATTTTGTTTTCAAGGGGAGTTGCAATTTTTTCCATATTTTCTGGGAAATTTTACAAATTATGGTTCTATTTCTGTTCATTGTTTTTCCTGTTTATCCCTTCCTTCACCACAAAAGGAAATATTTAAAAACTTTTTCTATCAAAAGCACTATTTAAATCATGTGAGAATCTTTATTTCATCCTTCTATGAAATAGAATGAATGCTTCTGTGATTTATCCCTCTATTACATGGGAAAGCACATGGAGAACTGGGAGCTGACAGCCCTGACTAGAGCATGGGAGGCCTGGGAATTGTCCTTTGGAATCACACAATGTCAGAGCTAGAGGGGGAACTAATCCACAGGAAAAGTCCCACTCTTAGGGGAGATCATCAAAGTGGGGGCGCATCCGCAGGGTGTATGGCCAGTTCCATGTCACAGTGCTATCTCTAAGTAAGACTTTCCCAGCCACAGTGGAACTGCATCCAGCACACACTTCACCTATGAAAATGGGACTATAGGCTGGGCGCTGTGGATCACACCTGTGAACCCAGCACTTTGGGAGGCCAAGGCGGGAGGATCACAAGGTCAGGACATTGAGACCATCATGGCTAACATGGGGAAACCCCGTCTCTACTAAAAATACAAAAAATTAGCCAGGTGTGGTGGCATGCACCTGTAGTCCCAGCTACTCAGGAGGCTGAGGCAGAAGAATCGCTTAAACCTGGGAGGCAGAGATTGCAGTGAACCGAGATCACACCACTGCACTCCAGCCTGGGCACAGAGGGAGACTCTTGTCTCAAAAAAAAGGAAAAGAAAATGGGACTACAATTAGCCAGGCGTGGTGGCACACACCTGTAGTCCCAATTACTCGGGAGGCTGAAGTCGGAGTATTCCTTGAGCCCAGGGAGTCTGAGGCTGCAATGGGCTGAGGCTGCTCCACTACACTGCAGCTTGGGTGACAGAGTGAGACCCTGTCTCAGAAAACAAAAAGAAAGAAAAGAAAATATGATACATGAGTTGAAGGTAAAATAAAAACAATGGATAGAGAAGTACCTTTCCTTATGATTCCTTACTTTTGTGCTGTAGGGAGCCTGTCTTGGTGATGGAAACTTGATACAGGGGTTTGCAGTAGTAATTTTTTCCACATATTTCCTAATAGCAAATTCACTGTCAACATAGATCTGTAAGATGCAACTCTGCTGCATATTCACCTGTCTATTCTTCAAGATGAAATTGGAATTATTTTGTCAATTTCTTTTTTAAAAGCCTCCCAGTGATCCTCTACAGACATCGTGATTGAAAACAGGGCTCCATAGCAGGGTTCTGCAGCCGTGGGCAGGTTTCTAAGCCTTGGTTTTTCATCTACAGATTGGGGACACCAAGGGTGCCCACCTCATGGACAATCCACCATTAAGACGTGCTGCAGTTAGTTAGATACCAACTTCCAGCAGGGCTTCCTGGCCCCACGGTCCCCAGGGGCTCTGAATCCCTGTGTCCCAAAGCAACCCAATACACCTTACTTCCACCAAAACTGGACGACCAGGGATCCAATTCCTCCAGCCCCGCCTTCCTGGAAAACAGCCTTACAGACCAACTCAGGCCCCTGCTGCAGCCCCGTGCCCTGTGCCCTCCCTGACTCCTGGGGCAGCTGTAAAGCGAGATCTGCACCTGCACCCTGGCCTCTCAGGAGCCACCACGTGGCAGGGCCAACACTGCCCACAGCAGCGGCACCTCAAGATCAAGCCAAGAAGAAATACTGTCATTTAGAACTGCTTTTGCTTTGAGCCCCTGTAGTGAAGCCCACAGATGGCTCATTTCTTTTCCCTGCTGTCCAGGGCCTCAGCTGGGAGGACTTTAAAAATACAAAAAGAGGCCAGGCGCGGTGGCTCACGCCTGTAATCCCAGCACTTTGGGAGGCCGAGGCGGGCGGATCATGAGGTCAGGAGATCGAGACCATCTTGGCTAACACAGTGAAACCCC
>NW_012101499.1:2144675-2145796 GCF_000951045.1 Mandrillus leucophaeus | reverse complement strand
TGTGAGTGATAGGGAGTGGCTGTAAATACAGATGAAGCTTTGCTTGCTCACCCACTGTTCACTATATGTATATGTATATATATAATATATAACATTATATAACATACATTATATAACATATATGATATATTACATAATATATAACATATAACATATAACATATATTATATAACATATAACATACATTATATAACACATAACATATATTATGTAATATATAGAGAGAGAACAATGTAATAATAATAGAAATAAAGTGCACAATAATGTAATGTGCTTCAATCATCCTGAAACCATCCCCAATCCCACCGCCTGTCCATGGAAAAATTGTTTTCCAAGAAACTGGTCCCTGGTGCCAAAAAGGTTGGGGACCACTGCCTTAAAGGACTTAGGGTTCAAAGACTGGCCCAGGACATAATCTACTATGACAAACCCACACTGAAATGACAAGCCAAATACCTGTTTAAATGTCCTATCACTTTTCCTTGTGCAACTTTGATCATTTGTCTTTGAGTTCCATCTAGTTTGGGAGAGGGTCTTGCTAGGGACTGCCTTCCCACTTTATGGGCTAAACTGTGTCTCCCTAAAAAAGCATATATTAAAGCTCCAGTATCACTGAGTGGGACATCATTTGGAGATAGTGTCTTTAATTAAGGGTAATTAAGAGGTAATTAAGTTAAAATGAGGCTATTAGAGTGGGCCCTCATCCAATCTGACTGTCCTTATAAGAAGGGAAGATGAGGACACAGACACATACGCCAGGACAACCATGTAAGGACACAGGGAGAAGATGCCATCTACAAGCCAAGGAGAGGCCTCAGAGGACACAAACCTGACAACACCTTGATCTTGGTCTTCTAGTCTCCAGAGCTGTGAGGAAGTAAATATCTGTTGTTTAAGCCACCCAGTCTGTGGAACTTTTCATGACAGTCTGAGCTGACTGATATGCACACACTGTGAATCCTGGGTGCTTTCTAATAAGTGTCTTGATTCTTCTCTGACAGTGAACCTGAGGCCCATCCCACAGGTCTAATGCCTCAATTAGATTTTTTCCTGCCTAGCAAGGAACTCCACTGAACACTCACCTTGTATAAGAGTCTATACTTGGCCGGGCACAGTGGCAC
>NW_012101499.1:2139843-2143325 GCF_000951045.1 Mandrillus leucophaeus | reverse complement strand
AAAGAAAAGAAAAGAAAAAATGTGGTATATATACACGGTGGAATATTCACCTTTAAACAAGGAAGAAATGGTTACTTGTGACAACAGGGATGAAATTGAAGAACATTTATGCTAAGTGAAATAAGCCAAACACAGAAAGACAAATACCGCATGTTCTCACTTCTATGTAGAATCTGATACAATTGAACTCATAGAAGCAGAGAGGAGAATGGTGGTTACAGAGGCAGAGGGTGGGGGAAAGGGGAGATGATGATCCAATGGTACAAAGTCTCAGTCAGAAAGAACAAGTTTGAATTTTTTTTTGAGATCTACTGCATAACATGGTAAATAGAACTAATAATTGAGTGCTAATAATGGAGATAATAATTGCTAAGAGAGGAAATCTCAAATGTTCTCATCACCACAAATGTCAAATGTTTGAGGTGATGAATAGGTTTAATTGGCTTAATTTAATTATTTCATGTTGTATTCAAAAGTCATAACATCACTTTGTACCTATAAATGTATATAGCTGTAATTTGTGAATATATAATTTAAAAATTAAAAATAAGTAAACAAAAATTTTTTAAAACCGTCACCTTTCCTAATTTTTGCACCTGCTTTCAACTTAAGACCAACCAGAGAAAGACAAACCTTAATCAATTGCATAGGATGCCCCTTCTAATTGGTCACCCCAGCGTCCCCAGCCTAGCAGCCTTCCTCAGCGCCCACCCGGGCCTTCCCTTTTCCCACCATGAAGTTTCCCCACTCCTCAGCCAGCCAGGGAGGCCCTGGGAACACCAGCGATGGTGCTGACTATCCAGCTGTAGCAAGCTGTAATAAACAGCCTTTGCTTGTACTCATTTGGGTGATATTAATTTATTTCCATAAGTAAACATTTTATCATGCTAAGGAAATATCTATACTCTATTTAGATTTTATTGATTTTAAAAATCAGGACAATATTAAAGAGGTAATGTCAAGGTTATGAATTATGACTTTTATTACATGTCTTTTTCAGCAACTATGACAGCAAATATACACATTTTCCCTTTGCTTGCTAATATGGTGAAAGGTAAAAAAGAGATATTGGGTTTTTTTTGTTATTATTATTTTGAGACAGGGTCTTGCTCTGTCACCCAGGCTGCAGTGCAGTGGCGCCATCCTGGCTCACTGCAACCTCCTCTTCCTGGGCTCAAGCGATTCTCCCACCTCAGTGTCCTGAGTAGCTGGGAGTACAGAAGTGCGCCACTACACCCTCCTAGTTTTTGTATTTTTTGTAGAGATGGGATTTTTGTCATGTTGCCCAGGAAGGGCAACATTATTAGCGCTCAAGCAATCCATCTGCCTCGGCCTCCCAAAGCGCTGGGATTACAGGCGTGAGTCACCACACCCAGCATGTTTATTTTAAAAGAACTTTTTTTTTTTTTTTTTGGTCTTTCAACCTAGGTATCACGTTACACGTTATTTTTGTTTGTTTTATGAATTATATTCATTTTGGCTCATATTTTCTGACAGGTTATTGAAAGTATATCAGAAAACTACTGATTTTTAAAAATATGTATGACTGAACTGTAATTAATTTTAAGTGATTTGCTATTGATTTTTGTTTTCAATTTTAGGGAGATCACCCTATGATCTTCAGATTATTATAATTTTGTTTTTACTTTCCATCTTACTTCTGTTTCAGAACATATTAAAGTGGTTATGGTTAAAGGCCCTGAAACCAACCCAATAATCCCTTAAACAGTTTTTTTTTTTTAATAAACATAGAAATTGGTCCTCTGGTCTTTAAGCCTGAAACTTATATTTGTTTTATCTGAGTTCCTTCCTCAGGAAAGGACCCCATGCCTCTCAAAAAATATCAACCAACTGAAACTCACCAGATCGTCTGATCCAGGTGATGCCAGACCCCTCATTCATCATGATGGCTTCCTCGCCCCTCCCTAGTTCCTGTTTTCTCACACATAGTTACATTTCTTCCCTGCTATATAAACTCCTAATTTTAGTCGGTCAGGGAGATGGATTTGAGACTGATCTCCCATCTCCTTGGGTGCAGCCCCCAATTAAAGCCTTCTTCCTTGGCAATACTTATTGTCTCAGTCATCGGCTTTCTGTGCAGCAAGCAGCAGGACCTAGACCGAACTCTCTGGTGTTTTGGTAGCAGTCCCTGTGTTGTTCCTGATTATAAGAGGCATACAGGCCAGGTGTGGTGGCTCACGCCTGTAATCCCAGCACTTTGGGAGGCTGAGGCGGGAAGATCACAAGGTCAGGAGATGGAGACCATCCTAACACAGTGAAACCTCACCTCTACTGAAAATACAAAAAATTAGCCGGGGGTGTTGGCGGGCGCCTGTAGTCCCAGCTACTCAGGCAAGAGAATGACATTAACCCGGGAGGTAGAGGTTGCAGTGAGCTGAGATCGCACCACTGCACTCCAGCCTGGGCAACAGAGTGACACTCTGTCTCAAAAATAAATAAATAAAAAATAAATAAGTAAATAAAGAGGCATACATTGACTGGTTCATCATTAGGAATGGTGATGGCGTGTTGCAGTGACCAGGGTTGCCTGGACAAGGAGCTGACTGGGAATGGAGGATCCTCTTCTCCTAGCTTGGCTTCCCACGAATTGCAGACCCCTTGCCTTTTTCCCCAGGAGGAGGGGTTACCTCCCTCCAACCCCCGATAAAAGAAATTTTCCTGAGCCCTAAGAATGTGTGTTTTTCTTTCCTTTTGCCCAACCCTATACCTAACGTTGGGTCTAACCTTAAGCTGGAGGGGGAAAAACAAGAAAGCAAGAGAGAACCAGAGCAACCTCTCCTTGGAGAACTGACCAGAGACAGCAGAAAAATAGCCTGACCATGAACTTCAGGTCCTTTGCAGTCTGTGGCTCCATTGTACTCTTGGGACTCAACACAATTTCCAAAACCTTAAATCAGGGATTCCCATGGAGCAGAATATCAGGTACTTGTTTGGAACCAGGCTGCACAGCAGTAAGTGAGCAGAGGGTGAGTGAGCGAAGCTTCATCTGTATCTACAGCCGCTCCCCATCTCCCACATTACTGCCTGAGCTCCACCTCCTGTCAGATCAGCAGCAGCATTAGATTCTCATAGAAGCACAAACCCTATTGTGAACTGCACATGTGTGGGATCTAGGGTGTGCACTTATGAGAATCTAATGCCTGATGATCTGTCACGGTCTCCCATCACCCCCAGATGGGACTGTCTAGTTGTAGGAAAACAAGCTCAGGGCTCCCACTGATTCTACATTATGGTGAGTTGTATAATTATTTGATTATGTATTACAGTGTACCAGCCTGGGCAACGTGGCAAAACCCCATTGCTACCAAAAATACAAAAAATTAGCCAGGCGTGATGGTGCACACCTGTAATCCTAGCTACTTGGGAGGCTGAGGCATGAGAGTCACTTGAATCTGGGAGGCAGAGGTTGCGGTGAGCCAAGATCATGCCACTGCACTCCAGCCTCAGCAGCAGAGTGAGAC
>NW_012101499.1:2136554-2138253 GCF_000951045.1 Mandrillus leucophaeus | reverse complement strand
GACCCTGTTTAGTTCATTCTCACGCTGTATAAAGAAATACCTGGGTCGGGCACGGTGGCTCACGCCTGTAATCCTAGCACTTTGGGAGGCCAAGATGGGCGGATCACCTGAGGTCAGGAGTTCGAGACCAGCCTCGCCAACATGGCAAAACCCCATATCTACTAAAACTACAAAAATTAGCAGGGCACGGTGGTGGGCACCTGTAATCCAAGCTACTCAGGAGGCTGGGGCAGGAGAATCGCTTGAACCCGAGAGGCAGAGGTTGCAGTGAGCCAAGATGGCACCACTGCACTCCAGCCTGGGTGACAAGAGTGAGACTCCGTCTCAAAAAAAAAAAAGCCTGAAACTGGGAACTGGGTAATTTATAAAGAAAAAAGGTTTAATTGACTTATGGTTCTGTGGGCTGTACAGGCTTCTGCTTCTGGGGAGGCCTCGGGAAACTTAGAATCATGGCAGAAGGCGAAGGGGAAGCAGGCACCATCTTCACGGGGTGGAGCAGGAGAAAGAGAGCAAAGGGGAGGTGCTACACACCTTTAAACGACCAGATCTCACGAGAACTGCAACGCAATACTTTGCAGCCTTTCAGGGGAACCTAGCGTCCTGACTCTCCTCACATGCCACGAGAATCAAATCTGTAGCTATTTGTCCAGTTGACTTCTTTGATCCATAAGTATAATAAAACCTCTCTTATCTCTCCAAGAGGGCCAAATGCGGTGCCCCGACGAGGGTCCCTAGGTTAATCCCCCAAGGTGACAAAAAGACTGGACAGGCTGCCTCTCTAGGTATTTACACCTCAAGGAAAAGTGAGCCTGAGAATGTGGAGAAATCTGTATCTAAAAGCCAAAGGTGGGCAGTGGCCGGACTCCTGGCCCACAGAGTGTGTGTGAGGCTGCACATATGTGTTGTTTAAAGCCACTAAATTTGGGGGTAATTTGTTAGGTAGCAATAGGTAATTAATACAATAGTCTTAACTCAAATTGATCTATAATTTTTTGGAGTTGGATAACCATCTTATTTAAGTTTTAGTACATACATTCTGCGTTTTTCAATAAATTGGGAAATTTTTTGTTTTAATCTTTTTCTTTTCTTTTCTTTTCTTTTGAAACAGGGTCTCACTCTCTCACCCAGGCTGGAGTGCACATAGCTCACTGTGGCTTCAACATCCTGGGCTGAAGTGATCCTACTGTCTCAGCCTCCCAAGTAGCTGGGACTACAGGCACGCACCACCATGCCTAGCTAATTTGTTGGTATTTTTTTGTAGAGACAGAGTTTTGCCTTGTTGCCCAGGCTGGTCTCAAACTCCTGGATTCAAGCAATCTGCCTGACTCGGCCTCCCAAAGTATAATCTTTGTACATGGTGAAAATTTATTTCTTCAAGTTTTCAAATTAGTATTGTAAAATCATTGACAAATGGAATGTTTTGTTTTTAAAAGATGTCTATATTAATGATTTCTGTTTCTTTGATTTCTCTAAGCATATTTTGCTTAGTATACTCAGATATTTTTCTTTAGTCAATTTGAATTATTTTTTTTTCTAGAAAGTTACTCATTTTATTAAAAATTTTCAGGCCAGGCACGGTGGTTCAGGCTTGTAATCCCAGCACTTTGGGAGGCTGAGGTGGGGGGATCACTTGAGGTCAGGAGTTCAAGACCAGCCTGGCCAACATGGTAGCTACCCCATCTCTACTAAAAATACAAAA
>NW_012101499.1:2133301-2136074 GCF_000951045.1 Mandrillus leucophaeus | reverse complement strand
TATCTTCTGTCATAATTAAGATCTTGTTTCTGTATATTTATAAGGATGATTTGCTTGGTGGTGGTGTTTAAGCAAAGTTTGCTCAGATCATTCTTTTTTTACTATTATTGTTTATAATAAAATAATTGAAGGTTGTTGGTATTGATTTGCAGGTCCTCAATGCTGAGATTTTACAAGTTGATTTACTTTCCTCTTTGACACATTTCTTCCATGGGATTGTGACTTATAAATTTCAAAATCTTTAGTGTCAGAGGGGACACATACATGTGCATGCATATGTGTGATTAATCTCCAGCTTCTTTACATTGTACCCTCTGATAGGTAGGGTGACCTATGTTCCAGTTTTCTCGGGACACTCCCAGGTTACACTTTATGGAGAAACAAAATTTCCCTGGATTTCTCGGGGCTCCTGTAAAAGCCCCAACTTTCCGACTCTCCTCACAGGTCACAAGTATGAGATCTACAGCTATTTGTCTAGTTCATGTATTTGATTATTTAAGTACAACACAACTTCTCTTATCTCCCCAAGAGGGCCAAATGTGGTAGCCCGAGCTAGGTCCCTAGGTTAAGCCCCCAAGGTGACAAAAAGACTGGAGAAGCTGCCTCTCTAGGTATTCACATCTCAAGGACAAGTAAGCCTCAGAACTTGCAGAACTCTGTCTAAAAGCCAAAGGTGGCCAATCCCAGCTACTTAGGAGGCCAAGGGGGAGGATCACTGGAGTCCAGGAGGTAGAGTCCAGCCTGAGCAACTTAACGAGACTCCAGTCTCAAAACAAACAAACAAACAAAACCCAGCTGATACACACACACACACACACACACACACACACACACACACACACACACACGAGGCTAGCAGGCTCCAGGAGATTTTATTTACATACCAAAAGGCCCAGTATTTCCAAGGAGACTCTTTTAGGAAGGAAGGCAACAGCTGCCTCCTTCCCATCCACAAGCAGGGAAAGTCATTTCCCCATCCCTCACCTATGGAGTGTCCTCCTCCCATCGGCTTGCATCACGTCCCCCAGGGGACAGGCCTGGGATGAGGCAGTGCCAGTGCACTGATGATTTACGGCAAGGTGTTCAATAAGAACTCTTGTCTCTGAGCCAGAGGCACCTCATGTATACTGTATTAGTTTGCTGTGGCTGCCATAACAAGGTACCACAAACTGGGTAACTTAAAACTACAGAAATGTATCCTCTCAAAGTTCTGGAGGCCAGAAGTCCAAAATCAAAGTGTCAGCAGAGCCATGCTCCCTCCAAGGACCCAGGGAAGGATCCTTCCTTGCCTCTTCCCACTTTTGGGGGTTTCCAGCAATCCTCGGTGTCCCTTAGCTTATGGCACCCTAACTTCACGCCCTGCCTTCCCCTTCATGTGGCAGTCTCTGCTCTGTGTGTATCTGTGTGCAAGTTTCCCTCCTATAAGGACAGCAGTCATTGGGTTAGGGCCTACCCTAGTCCAAGAGAATCTCATTGTACCTTGATTACATCTGCAAAGACCCTGTTTCCAAATAAAGTCATATTCACAGGTTGAGTGGGTGTGAATTTGGGGGAAAACTTTTCAACACATATTCACAAAAAGACAACAAATACTTTTTTTTTTTTATTTTTTGAGACAGGGTCTTGCTTTGTCACCCAGGCTGGAGTGCAGTGGTGAGATCATGGCTCACTGTAGCTTTGACCTCCTGGGCTTAAACAATCCTCCCACCTCAGCACCCCCAAGTAGCTGGGACTATAGGTGCATATCACCACACTCAGCTAATTTTTGTATTTTTTTGTAGACATAGGTTTTCGCCACGTTGCCCAGGCTGGTCTGGAACGCCCTAGCTCAAACACTCTACCCGCCTTGTCCTCCCAAAGTGCTGGAATTATAAGTGTGAGCCACTGTGCATGGTCCGAATGAAGAAACATTCAAAACCCAACACACATGTCATCTCAGCATAACTATTAATAACGCCCCTTTCATTCTCAAAAGTGTTCCAGTTTGGATGATAAATAGTGTGGTCCCTGACTGATAGAAACTCATAGTGTTGGACAGTATCCAATTCTTCCCTACTTCTTCCTGTCGTTTGGAAGTTATGCGTGGTCGTGTGACTGGTTTTAGCCAATGGAATGTGACAAGGAGTGGCATTTGTGACACCGCCTTTAATTGCCAGTGCTCAGCTCTTTGGTCCTCTCTATATTATCAAATCAAATCCAGCATGAACCAAAATAATGATATATCATAACCAAGTAGAGCTTATCCCAAGAATGCAAGGATATTTTAACATTGATAAATCTGTTTAAGGTAGGCCAGGCACAGTGGCTCATACCTGTAATCCCAGCACTTTGGGAGGCCAAGGCAGGCAAATCACTTGAGATCAGGAGTTCGAGACCAGCCTGACCAACATGGTGAAAACCCATCTCCACTAAAAATACAAAAATTAGCCGAGCATGGTGACGCACGCCTGTAATCCCAGCTACTCAGAAGGCTGAGGCATTAGAATCTCTAGTACCCAAGAGGCAGAGGTTGCAGTGTGCTGAGATCATGCCATTGCATACTCCAGCCTAGGTGACAGAGTGAGACTCCGTCTCAAAAAAAAAAGCATATATCACCACATGTACATTATACACAACCTAGGAATTCAAATATTGGCAGAGTTAGATACATAAAACAATGGAATGAAATAGAAATTCTTGGAGCAATTACATTAGAAACTGAGATCTCTATCTCACCTTGTGCAAGCACACATTCCTCATGCAGTAAAGGCATAAACATGAAAAATGCTTTAAA
>NW_012101499.1:2129970-2133126 GCF_000951045.1 Mandrillus leucophaeus | reverse complement strand
GAAGTATAAAGATGAGAGAATCAGGTATATGCACTATGTCTATACAGGGTTTATATTCAGAGTCTACGTTTACTTTAACTCTGATGAATCAATTTTTTTTTTTTTTTTTTGAAACGGAGTCTCGCTCTGTCGCCCAGGCTGGAGTGCGGTGGCGCGATCTCAGCTTACTGCAAGCTCCGCCTCCCGGGTTCACACCATTCTCCTGCCTCAGCCTCCCGAGTAGTTGGGACTACAGGCGCCCACTACCATACCCGGCTAATTTTTTTGTATTTTTAGTAGAGACAGGGTTTCACCGTGTCAGCCAGAATGGTCTCGATCTCCTGACCTCGTGATCCACCTACCTCGGCCTCCCAAAGTGCTGGGATTACAGGCGTGAGCCACTGTGCCCAGCCAAGAGGGAGATCTTTCTGATTCGCCTTCATGTAGAGTATTTTCTTCCTAGCAGTTATGTCTATTTAAAGTCATCATTTTACAATGCATTGGCTGATCTCCGCTCCGTCCCTCACCACGACAGAGGCTCCCTTTTGCCTTGGCCTTCTTAGTCTCCTCAGCTCCTAGGACCATGCCTGGGGTGTCCCAACTCTCCAAAAATATTTTCTGAGTAAATGAAGTGAAGGTTTTATACCCTTTGGGAAAATGAAATCGAATTCTTCCTCAGAAAAAAGGACCACTAAGGAGAAAATGTGGGCTGTTCTGAGAATTTGAATTTTATTTGAGGTTTAGTCAACAATGGGTAATGAAGCCACTCTTTGAATTAGGAGACTATAAAGTTATAATTGTTGTGGAGATGGGTGGGGACGGAGGAGGCTGGAATCTTGTGAAGTCACATGTCACCTGCGTTAACCAGATCTCAAGGGACAGGAGCAGATGGAATTCTATGTGGGCATGATACCATCTACCACTTTTCCAAGAAAAGGCCAGGGCTGTGTGCCCCTTCTGCCCATAGCGTATCCTCCAGCATAAGGGATATGAATCAGGAGGCCTAGAGTTCCCCCAGTATTGTAAATTCCCCCAAATGGCATGTGCATTGTTCTGGGGAGTAGTGTAGCTTTCATCAGAATCTCAAAAGGGCCTAAAACCAAAAGAAGGCTAAGACACATGGGTCTAACTGCTTATTGCTGAGGTAGTACAATTCAGTAAAGGAGGCCAGCCCTCCATGTGGTCGGATTGTTCTTTCTGTATTTTCCCTGGAGCTAATTCATAGATGGCTCCAACTCTCATTAGGACGCTTGTCCTCTGTAGCCAAGAGGGTGGGGAATAGTACAGGGGCATACAAAATGCCAACTTCCTCCCATGCCCTAAGATTCCACCACCCTGCCTCACTCACAGCTGATGAACCCCTTTATAGTCCAGCCAAGGAAAGCCCCGCCTCTTCCTCTAACGAGACTCACACATCCTGTCAGGGCCCCTCCCTCCCCAGCTCTGGGTCCTATCACTTAGGGGAAGACTTCCCATCCTCATCATTACCCCATTACCTCTCTCTCCTGGGGATCCCCGTTCCTCTTTGGCATACCAACCCGTTCTAGCAGCTCCCATCACTTAGAAACAACTGTCCTGACCCCACACCCACATCGCTTCATGGTAAAACTTATTTAACATCTGTCTACACTTGCATCTTCACTACCCTAGGGGAGGAAAAATTCCTTTTCCCGCCACCTTCCTAGGTTTTTCAGCTGGGGCCCTACAAATCAGACTGAAAAAAGACGGATGAACAAGAGAAAAACAAATAGAAGTTTATTAACATGTGCACTGTAGAGACACACCAAACTCAAAGATGAGTAACCAAAAGGGATGGTTACGTAGCATCTTTTTTTTTTTTTTGAGACGGAGTCTCCGTCGCCAGGCTGGAGTGCTGCGGCGCAATCTCGGCTCACTGCAACCTCCGCCTCCCAGATTCAAGTGATTCTCCTGCCTCAGCCTCCTGAGTAGCTGGGACTACAGGCACGTGCCAGCACTCCCAGCTAATTTGTGTATTTTTAGTAGAGACGGGGTTTCACCTTGTTGACCAGGATGGCCTCAATCTCTTGACTTTGTTATCCGCCTGCCTCGGCCTCTCAAAGTGTTGGGATTACAGGCCTGAGCCACCGCACCTGGTCGGTTATGTAGCATCTTAACAAAGAATAGTACACTAGCAGAGAAGTGACAAGGCCAAGGCCAAGGCCAAGGACTGAGTTTTCAAGGAGTGGCAAATTGCGGAAAGGCAAATATATGGGGAGACCAAGGGGACGATACGGGTGGTTAGCAAGGTTTGTTATGTGGGTTCCTCCGGTGCTGTCTCCAGGCTGCCAAGAGTCTGAAGTTGTCTCCTGTGATTAACAATGAACTTCTGTCCTTCCTGGTTGAGAGGGAAGGAGGGCACCTTTACCATTTCTGTCCTTCTTTTAGGCAAACAGGGGGAGGAGAGGGAGATCTTCTGTCTGCTGTTTCTCAATTGCCTTCGGTCCAAAACAGTCCTTATGACAAAGTGGAATATTTTGGGGTGGCATATTCTGCCAACCCTAACTTCTCTAACAAACTCTTCAATTAGGCTTCCAGCTCAACCACTCCTGAAACCATTCCTCTCGCCGGCCTACCTGTGGCAAATCCAGTGAATGCCTCAGCCTCCTTATCCCATTGGACCGAGATGACCCTCCCCATGCTTTGAAACCTTCTGGTCATTTGGCTTCTCTCTCTCCTCCCCTCCCAGCTTTCCTGACTCCCTGGACAGCAGAATTCTCCACTCTGCTGCTAGGCATCACTCCACCAGAGCCCTATGGGTCATCAGCAGGTGGAATGAGGAGCCTGTTTGATGACAGCATTTAAGCCCCCCTTCCCTCTTCCCCTTTGCCCCACATCTGGACAAGCTACTGTGGGGACCCACTAGGAACCTTAGAGTTGGCATGAAGATTATTTTATGGTGAAGACATTGGAGATTCAACAGATGCAGAAAGAAGCTGGAACACTCCTTATCTGACTAATATTAAGCAGCAACTTTAAAACCGAGGCTGCCATAAATTCCCCTTAGGGCAGTTTCTACTCACAAGAAGAAGATTGAGACCCTATCATAAAAGTTTCATGGCCCTGAGGAAGATGGGAAAGACCATTCATACCTGCATAAACAAATATTATTAGAAACTTTTCTTTCCTCTTTGTTCTCCTAAAAACCCTTTTATGGCC
>NW_012101499.1:2109502-2129435 GCF_000951045.1 Mandrillus leucophaeus | reverse complement strand
GTCAGCTTAATTCACAGGCCCCAGGGATTGCACTTAAGAGGATAGAGGAAGTCTCCCCTCCACACACGCACTGATGAGAAATAATGCTCCCTCCTTTGGTCCCAGCAGGAGAGTCAACCACACAACTCCTTGTCTGTATATGGAAACCCTAACCCACTTCACCCTGACCACAGTAAAACCCCAAGCCAGGATCCTTTCCTGTCTCGAGCCATTTGGGACCTGTTTGGGAGGCCTGTCCCACTCTCCCAGAAACGGCCATCATCTGAGTAATAAGCCTTTTCTTTCATACCCTCTTGTGTGTGTGGCACCACCAGCCTCAACATCAGGACTTAGCATTCAGGGGGTTCCCTCCACTTTTGCAGGGACCATAACAGCCCATTGAAATCTCCTCTAGTTGTACTCCCTGCTTGGCTAATTTCATCCAGTCCTATGACTTTATGACTTTTCTTGCAGAAGGTATGGCTAATCAAATTATTACATCTGGATTATCATAGTACATGTAGATATTCTTAAAGTACATAGATTCTTGTATTTTATGTACAGATTGTTATACTAGATTAGATCTGCTATACAATATGGACTTTATTTATTCATTATTTATTTTTTGTTCTTTTGAGAGGGAGTCTTTCTGTCACCCAGGCTGCAGAGTGCAGCAGTGCACCTCTGCCTCCCAGGTTCAAGCAATTCTCCTGCCTCGGCCTCCGGAGTAGATGGGACTATAAGTGTGTTGTACCACGCCTGGCTAATTTTTGTATTTTTAGTAGAGATGGAGTTTCCACCATGTTCGCCAGGCTGGTCTCGAACTCCTGACCTCAAGTGATCTGCCCACCCTGGCCTCCCAAAGTGCTGGGATTACAGGCATAAGCCACCATGCCCAGCCTACACTATGGACTTTAAATAACACCTACCTGCTACCAAATTCATCATCAACCCAGAATCCTCCCCCAAACTCCAAACCCAAATTTCTATTCCTTACTCACTGTTTCAATACCTGAGTCATCTCAAAGTTTAAGCTAAAACAGAATTCTTCACTTGCCCTCTGCCTCAAACCCCGTAAATGGCACATTTACCAGATTTCAAGCCAAAGCCCAAGAATTCATCTTTGTTTCTTCCTTCTCTTCACGCACCACATCCAGTTCTTGAGCAAGACCTTCAAGGTACCTCCATGTAGCCTTTGTGCCTGTCACCTTTTCCATTCAGCAGCCACCGCGCTGATCCAGGACACCCTCAACTCCTGCTTGATGGCCACAGAGCTTCTGCTCCACTCCTGCCCCTCCGTGGGGTACAGTCCTGGAGGTGGAGGAAATGTAAGCAAGATATAGATTAGGTCCATAGTGTATAGTAGATCTAATCTAACAACCTATATATAACATATAAGAATCTATGTCCCACGAGAATATCTACCTGTACTGTGATGATCCAGATGTAATCCTAGATTAGCTCGCTCCCTGCACGCTGCCCCTGCGGCAGGAATGGAATCCCAGGAGGCCACCTGCCTCCTCACCTGGTCTCTGCCTGAGCTCAGCCAGCTTGTGGTCCCGCCTCTCCTCTCGGCACCTTCAGCCCATCCTACCTTGAGGCCTCCGTGCGGGAGGTTTCCTCCTCCTCACAGCCTTAAAACTCGGTGTACACTGCCCCTCCTCAAACACGCCCCCCTCACCCTCCCGTCTCAAGCTTCGAGCCCCGCGTCTGAATCACCTTGTTTCCCGGGCCGTGGTGAGCTTCGTTCTTCCCCAGGTGTCCCCTGTCACTGGACCACTTTCCCGAGACGCCACACAGAACCTTGTGGAGCTGCTGTACACACTTGCTTGTCAGGAGAGGAAATGCTGGTGTACCAATTCCTAGCACAGAGCTAGGAATTGGCACCAAATAATTATTTCTTGAAGTCACGGATGGCTAAATGAATGAATAAATTAGTTAATCTCATATCCTAGAACGGGGTTCTGCAAGCCACCAGTTCTGGATATGTGAATTTAAAAAAGAAAATAGTGGCCAGGCGCGGTGGCTCACGCCTGTAATCCCAGCACTTTGGGAGGCCAAGGCGGGTGGATCACAAAGTGAGGAGATCGAGACCATCCTGGCTAACACGGGAAAACCCCATCTCTACTAATACAAAAATTTAGCTGGGCGTGCCGGGCGCCTGTAGTCCCAGCTACTCAGGAGGCTGAGACAGGAGAATGGCATGAACCCAGGAGGCGGAGCTTGCAGTGAGCCGAGACTGCACCACTGCACTCCAGCCTGGGCAACAGAGCGAGACTCCGTCTCAAAAAGAAAGAAAGAAAATATTTAGGCCACGTGCGGTGACTCATGCCTGTAATCCTAGCACTTTGGGAGGCCAAGGCAGGCAGATCACCAGAGGTCAGGAGTTCGAGATCTTCCTGGCCAACGCGGTGAAACCTCGTCTCTACCAAAAATACAAAAATTAGCCAGGTGTGGTGGCGGGCACCTGTAGGCCCAGCTACTGGGGAGGCTAAGGCAAGACAATCCCTTGAACCTGGGAGGTGAAGGTTGCAGTGAGCAAAGATGGTGCCACTGCACTCCAGCATGAAGGACAGAGCAAGACTCTGTCTCAAATAAATAAATTAATTAAATAATAAAAAAATATTTAAATATAAATTTACGAAGAGCAGAAAAAATAAAGATATTCATTTACTGGGTGGGAAAAATGTTTAAGCTTAATATAAATAGAAAAAATTACACAGTAGAAAGTCGATACTGGAGACTGCATTGAAAATTTTAAAAACGTAAAATTAAAAACAATTTTTGTGTTTAAAATTAAATATGACAAAGAGGGAGTGTGTAGCAAATGTAAGAGGTTATAACCTTAACATTAATGATTTGTGCACATTGGTTAAGGCAAACATGACCCTGAAGTTCAGTGAGGGCAGGAAACATAAACAAACTATTTACAAATAAAATTAATTAAAGAGAAACTATATTCTACCATACTATAAATCAAATGCAAATTAAAACAATAATAATCTCCATTTTGCGTGCGGAATTTGAAGAAGGTTACATATGTGAATATCCGTATTCAATGGCTAGACTGCAATGTAACTGCTAAAGGGAAGATAATTTGGTATAATTCTGTGATTAAAAGAAAATACCTTAAAATGATGTTGTGATCATTAACCCACTAATCCTACTTCTCTGAATTGATCCTTAAATAATCTGAAAAGACAGAAAAACTTAATGTACAAAATTATATCTTTATTACTTAAACAATTTAAGAATTTTCCTTAGAAACAATTTAAGATATTATTAGAGTAATAGTTGAGTCAAATTAGCTCATTTATATGGTAGACTGAAATATAACCATTAAAACATTTATAAAACCTGTGTAATAGCCTGAGAAAAATCCTATGAGATAATATAAAGGAAAAAAGAAAAACAATGAGCTTATACACACATATACACACACACATATACATATATTCACACTTGTATATTAAAATTTTAAAAATGTATAAACAATGACAAAGAAACACTGAGTGCTTTATCTAAGTATTTATAATTCCTGGTAACCTTGCAGGTTACAAATAAAGTAAATTATAATGTCATAAACACCTGTGCACTGGCCACATTCAAAAGCAATCCATTCATGGCCATGAGCGGTGGCTCAAGCCTGTAATCCCAGCACTTTGGGAGGCCAAGGCAGGCAGATCACCTGAGGTAAGGAGTTCGGGACCAGCCTGGTCAATATGGTGAAACCCCGTCTCTACTAAAAAAAATAATAATAATACAAAAAAATACAAAAATTAGCCAAGTGTGGTGGCTGGCGCCAGTAATCCCAGCTACTCAGGAGGCTGAGGCAGAAGAATTGCTTGAACCCAGGAGGCGGAAGTTGCAGTGAGCCGAGATCATGCCACTGCACTCCAGCCTGGGAGACAGGAAGATTCTGTCTGAAAAACAAACAAACAAAATCAATCCACTCAAAATCCCTCACATCTGAATCCTTCTGTTTATTCCCAAGTCACCCTCACTCACTCAACCCTAGTCTGACTGATTTCGGGGGCTGTGGACATCCAATGACACGATGTAATTATAAAGTATGCCAAATATTAAGTTAAGATTGGAAATGAGGCTAGGCACGGTGGCATGCACCTGTCGACTCAGCTACTTGGGAGGCTGAAGTAGGAGGGCTGCTTGAGCCCAGGAGTTTGAGTCTAGCCTGAGCAACATAACAAGACATCCGTCTCTAAAAAAAATTTTTTAAAACATAAACCTGGAAATCATAAACATAATGCATTGTTTCTCACATTGAAACGCTGCTCAAATTAGAGTAAAGCTATTGGGAAAGGATTGAGTCCCCTCTGCCCCAAAAAGGATCATTTAACAATTAAAGAGAAGAAAACAAAGACAAATGAAAATGATGCGAGGTTCAATAGGAGAACTTTATTAAAAGTAGACCTTTTTATTGTTTTAACTAAGCCTTTGATGGCTAGGCAGTCAAATTTGAAAGTAAAGTGAAAAAATGCCCTCAGCCAAGTTTGCAGGGAATGCTTTGTGATTCTAGCAAGGCGGGTCTCTGGTGAGGCTGGACCAGAAATAATAATACAGTGAGAAGCAACCAAGAGCCCACTTGGGGTCAGTGATGGGTTTCCGGAATGGCTTGTTGAGGAACCTGGGCTTTGTTCTCCATTCAAGGAAGTGTCAAAGGCCATTTAACCAAGAGCACAGTGCCCTCAGATCTGTGGTTTAGGAGGGAAGCCCAGGGTTGCGGGCAGCGCGGACGAGAGGAAGTGCCTGCAGGTATGAAAGCCACAAAGAAGAAGTGTGTCTTTTAAGTTTCCTTGGTCTCCCTGACCTGAGGACCAGAGGATTCCTAAGCAACTCTCTGAATTAGATTTCTGCCAATGGCCCCTGGAAAAAGCTCATTTTAGTTCATTCTACTGAGCGCTCTGCCCCGCGGTGGTAACTGTAGATCATCAGTGGCCACAACGACCGCCCACAGAAGCTGGGTTGCCGAGGAAACAGCCTAGTACTTGCCCCTTAATTCCTGGCTTCAGTGTAACTGTTGAGCTGACGTCATACCGAATCATGAATGGTAGCAATGAATGGGGTGGCCTACGTCAAACAGCCAGGCGAGTCGTGGCCCAGAAACAAAGGTCAGGAGGGAGCCAGGGAGCCAGAATCCCGCATCCCTGCTCCTCTGCTGTGTGTCTGCTGCTGCTATTCTTCCTGGAAGATGAACCAACACATTTGGTTGGAAAAGGCTTCCAGAAGAGATCCCACCTTCCTTAGAGTGTGGCTGAGTGATCAATCAATTCCAAGAGTATCCAGTTTAGATATGATTTGAAGGAAACTCACCTGTCATTTCATGTGAACGCAGCAATTATGATAGTAGATGTACATGGAGACAAACACACACACAGACACACACACACACATACTCAGAGAGAGCCAGCAGCCCTGGCAGTATATGCAGTGTACACCAAAGCATGGTCAATGATCAGTAATTATCTATAGATTAAAGCTGATTTTACTTTCTTGCTTCTCTACTATTTCTCTACATTTTTTACACGACCATGCATCAACTTTTGCAATAGGAAAAATATAAAAAGTTTATTTTTGGCTGGGCGCAGTGGCTCACGCCTGTAATCCCAGCACTTTGGGAGGCCGAGGTGGGCTGATCATCTGAGGTCGGGAGTTCGAGACCAGCCTGACCAACATAGAGAAACCCCATCTCTACTAAAAATACAAAATTAGCTGGGCGTGGTAGCATATGCCTATAATCCCAGCTACTTGGGAGGCTGAGGCAGGACAATCGCTTGAACCCGGGAGATGGAGGTTGCGGTGAGCCGGGATCTCGCCATTGCACTCCAACCTGGGCAACAAGAGCAAAACTCCGACTCAAAAACAACAACAACAACAACAAAAGGGCTGGGCGCAGTGGCTCACGCCTGTAATCCCAGCACTTTGGGAGGCCGAGGTGGGCGGATCACGAGGTCAGGAGATCGAGACCATCTTGGCTAACACAGTTAAACCCCATCTCTACTAAAAATACAAAAAATTAGCCGGGCATGGTGGCAGGCACCTGTAGTCCAGCTGCTCGGGAGGCTGAGGCAGGAGAATGGCGTGAACCCAGAAGGTGGAGCTTGCAGTGAGCCAAGATTGTACCACTGCACTCTAGCCTGGGCGACAGAGCAAGACTCCATTCCCCCCAAAAAAAAGTTTATTTTCATTTAACTAAAAAAGGAGAGTGGTCTGGCCATGAGTTCATGCCTTTCAGGTGCCTGCTCAGAGGATGAGTCAAGAGTCAGGAATTTCGGAGGGGACCACTATCAGCTATCAGTGGGGGAACCCTGTAGCTCAAATGGCCTTAAGTGTTAGGTCTCCCTAAGTTTCTACCCTCCCTCCCTAAGCCACCCCCAATGTCCCCATTTTATTTTTCTTTAAATTTATTATTATGATTATTACTTTTAGAGACAGAGTCTTCCAGGTGGAATTTGCTCTTCCAGGTGGCTTTCTTCTAGAAAGCCCATAGGCTGAAATGGAAGGATTCTCAGTGCTGGCAGCCTGAGAGCAACCACACAGGGAAACTGTTCACAGCACGGAGCAGAGAGCAGCCTGTGGAAGGGCGGGCAGGGCTCCATCTGCAGAAGCAAGGAAGGAAAAAACGGGGAAAGGGGCTGTCAGGAAAGGAAGGTAGAGAAAAACCAAGAAGCAGAAAGGGCAACCAAACTTATGAAGCTTTACTACAGGGCAGCCAGATCTCAACTAGTATTAGAGTTCTTTTAATACAAAGAAAGAAAGAAAGGGAAGGAAGGAAGGAAGGAAGGAAGGAAGGAAGGAAGGAAGGAAGGAAGGAAGGAAGGAAGGAAGGAAGGAAACTGAGTATACAGTGAGTTGCAGAGAAATACAGCCCCTAGCAACACACATATATAAGAGACAGCAGGCCAAAATAGGGATAGCACAGAGCCAAGGCAGAAAACACGCCACTCCCGGCCAAGAACAATTTCAAACCCACCCTGCTGAGAAACTGCTGGTCAACTACTCTTCCTGACGCAGCACATTTGTAGTTCTAGCTACTATTTAATTTCGTCCTCAAGAGGTTCATAATAGTGGCAAAGGGTGGAAACAAGAAAACAGAGAAATTAAAATAAAGCACCAAGCCCTGTCCTTCTTTAAAGTGGCATTGAATGCATTTAACTCTGCTTATTCCTGGAATCCAGTGATAGCCATATTACAGGGATTTAAACGAAACAGCAATAAACTATGAACCCATAAAGATGAAGAAAACAAGAGCAACAACAACAACAAACTTTGAAGCTAGAAAGCAATTAGATGAGTGAAAATGACTCATCAAGCTTATGAGGGCCAAATCCAAGATCAAAAGGAAAGCTGGAAATTAGGGAAATCACAAGCATCCCACTTGTGACACCCCATTTCCCAAAAGCTCCCAGATGAGGGAAGAGTAGGGAGTCACATGAGGGGGGCTCGTGTGAAAGGGGTTTGAGAAGCAGGTAGGCCCTGAGATGCCCTCGCCTTTCACCTGCTGGAGCTTGCCACCTATCAGGGAGAAACTTGGATGTTCACTTGGTGGAAAGAGTTCTCAACAGAGAGCAACGTCGAAGGTCTTGAGAAGGGCATCAAAACAGAAGGACCAAGTAACTGTCAGCATGCAGCTTACTGAACACAAAGATACCCAGCCCACTTCAACCCCTAGGCTTTCAGATCTATTGATGTCAAACATTTAGTGTCCAGGCAGAAAACTAGAATTTTCTTTTTTTTTTTCCCACATTTAATAAGATTCTTCCACTTTAGTGCATAAAACCCTTTGAAATTGGTGTCAACCAGGAAAATTCATGTTAGAAAAAATTGGAATGAGAGATAATATTCTATATTCAGAACATCTGAGAAAGCATTTTTGACTGTTACAAAAGTTTATTTGACAAAAGTCTAATATGAAAATGTATATGACCTAATTTTTACATCATAGTAAAACAGGCCCTATGGAGAGAGAACATGGGTTTCTCTGCTGAACAGCCATTATTTACACTCGTTCCAAGGCTTCTAACATGATGATACTATTTCCTCGTATTACCACCATTCCAATATTGTTCTGTTGCCCACTAGTCGCCATCTCCACATATTCATCTATCACAAGGTTCATAAAGGGATCAAATCCCCACAATATTCCTTGGACATGTCTGCCACCGTTTAATTTCGATGATAACTTCTTGTCCATAAATTTTTTCAACTCGGGAGGGTGAGCTTTGCTCATGGCGTATACTCTGCGGGCTCAGAGATGCCTTGGAACCGAATGCACGGCTTCCCTCAGGCTCCTGCGGTCGGCCCGGCGTCTTGCGTTTGGCGTCATCGACCTAGTTAGCCCTCTTTTTAAATTTTCTTTTCTTTTTTCGCTTTTTTCTGGGGGGCGAGGGGGTTGGGGACAGAATCTCGAACTGTCACCCAGGCTGGAGTGAAATGGTGCCATCTCGGCTCACTGCAACCTCTGCCTCCTGGGTTCAAGCAATTCTCCTGCCTCAGCCTTCTGAGTAGCTGGGATTACAGGCGCCCACCACCATGCCTGGCTAATTTTTATATTTTTAGTAGAGAAAGGGTTTTGCCATGTTGGCCAGGCTGGTCTCCTGGCTACAAGTGATCCACCCACCTCAGTCTCCCAAGGTGCTGGGATTACAGGCATGAGCCACCGTGCCCAGCCAAAATTAGAAGAATTTACAGAGAAGTATCTAACCTGCCTCAGGGAAAAAAACCTAAAGATGCTGACCTCAGAGTTTCCCTAGCAGATAAAAGACCAACTTATGTTATTTTACAGTGAAGCTCAAAATCATGAAGCCCATCTAAATCCTCAGAGCTCCTAACACCTTTTTGTCCTCCTTTCTTAATCCAGGCAGCCAAAAATTACCAGACGTCTGAAGAAAGCATCTAACATGGAAGAAAGGGACCAGACTAAGCAAACAAATGCACAAGCATCTGAAAACAACACAGAATAAACACAGATCATGCAAGAAGTTTTCTTTCTTTCTTTCTTTTTTTTTTTTTTTTTTGAGATGGAGTCTCACTCTGTGGCCCAGGCTGTGGAGTGCAGTGGCACAGTCTCGGCTCACTGCAAGCTCCACCTCCCAGGTTCACGCCAGTCTCCTGCCTCAGCCTTCTGAGTAGCTGGGACTACAGGTGCCCAGCACCACGCTCAGCTATGTTTTTGTATTTTTAGTAGAGACGGGCTTTCACCGTGTCAGCCAGGATGGTCTCGATCTCCTGACCTCGTGATCCGCCCACCTCGGCCTCCCAAAGTGCTGGGATTACAGGCTTGAGCCACCATTCCCCACCAATGCAAGAAGATTTTAAGAAACAAAACCAATCATTAATATCTTCAGAGAGATAAGAGAAACAATAACAAGATACTATGAAAAATAAATGTTTAGCGTGTTGGAGGGTTCTTAATTATAGTAGAAATTTTAAAACTCAGAATAAGGGTTAGATGAAAAAGTTGAGGAAATCACCCAAAAATTAAAATAAAAAGACAGAAAGAAAACAGGAGTGAAAAGAAAAAAAAATAATACTAATAGGATGAAGCCTAGATCTGAACAGAAGTTTCTGAAAGAGAAAAAAAGAAAAGAAAAAAAAGGAAATCTACAGGGAAATAATTTGAGAAAATGTCTCTCACTAAAAGACAAAAATTTCCAGATTGAAAGAGTACCTGGCACAATGGATGAAAACAGTCACACATCAAGGCACTACAGTGTGAAATTTCACAGCCCAGGGACAAAGATTTTACAAGCTTTCAGGTAGAAAAGACAGTCACTCACACAGGATATGAATTAGAACGGTGCCACATTCAACAGCTAGAAGACAGTGTAGCCAACTTTTAAAATGCTATGAGAATGGCATCCAGGATTTCTATATCCAGCCAAACTATCAATCAAAAAGGGTAGAATAATGACATTTTCAGACATGCAATGTGACATGCACCCTTCCGCCAAAACCTACTGAAGAATACACTCAACCTCAGCGAGAGATACAGCAAGGGATAGCAGAAAAGGGGATCCCTAAGATGATGGGAGGGGATGTCTCAGGGCAGGCACAGAGCTCCAGCATAGAAGGAAGCGAGTCCAACCAGATTGAACCAGCATGACCAAGAGGAGAGGTATCATCATCAGAATCCCTGCTGCTATTTTGTTATCCTTTTAACCTGAGAATTCAATCATGTTAGCTTGCCTCAGATTCTTTTCTATATGTGATTTGTTTTGATCATGAGACTTCTGACAGCCCTTCAATGTCTGTCTGAGTACTTTCATTTCATCCCACAACATGATTTACTTTGATGTTTGCCTAAAAGCTGGGTATAAGCCACACTAAACTTAGAAAGGCAAAATTCAGAGCAGCCCACTTTCTCTGACCATATTCCTGCCAGATATGCAAGTCCTAGCCCTATCACAGCTGCCCCAAATGGAGTGAAACCCCTGTTTCCCAGGGCTCTCTCACGACCTTGCCCCAAACTAGGGCCAGATTATATCCCAGAAATTCTCTACAGCTTCTTTTCTGCTGAAAATCTTTATCTAATGATGACAATATTGGCCTTCTCTTGGAGGGCTAGTTTTGTGCTTGCTACTCAGATTTCAAAGCTAAGCAATATATTTTCTTTCCCATCGCATATACAAATGGTAGAATAATGTACTGGGGTTAGGACTTCAGCACATGAATTTTGGGAGGAAGCAATTCAGCCCATAACAGTATTATTATTATTATTATTTTTGAGACGGAGTCTCGCTCTGTCGCCCAGGCTGGAGGGCAGTAGCGCGAGCTCGGCTCACTGCAAGCCCCGCCTCCTGGGTTCACTCCATTCTCCTGCCTCAGCCTCCCAAGTAGCTGGGACTACAGGTGCCCGCTACCACACTTGGCAAATTTTTTGTATTTTTCAGTAGAGACGGGGTTTCACCATGTTAGCCAGGATGGCCTCAATCTCCTGACCTCATGATCCACCCACCTTGGCCTCCCAAAGTGCAGGGATTACAGATATGAGAACAGTGTTATTATTGTCAATTTTTTTTTTTTTTTCAAGACAAGGTCTTACTCTGTCGCCAGGCTGGAGTGCAGTGGCACGATCTTGGCTCATTGCAACCTCTGCCTCCTGGATTCAAGCGACTCTCCTGCCTCAGGCTCCAGAGTGGTGGGTTTTCACCATTTTGGCCAAGGTGAGCAGATCACAAGGTCAGGAGATTGAGACCATCCTGGCCAACATGGCGAAACCCTGTCTCTACTAAAAATACAAAAATTAGCCGGGTGTGGTGGCGCACATCGTAATCCCAGCAGGAGACAGGATAAGGGTAATCACCCCAGCACCTGGACTCATTTAGGTTAAGTAAATTTACTGAGGCTCCAGAGGAAGGGCTTCAGGACTCAGACCTTAGTTAATCGCTAATGTCTTCAGATGAATGCACACTTACACATAGACATGTAACTTAGCCAGGCACAGTGGCTCACGCCTATCATCCCAGCTCTTAGGGAGACAGCAGTGGGAGGATAGCTTGAGCCCAGGAGTTTGAGGCTTGCCTGGGCAATATAGTGAGACCCTGTTCTCCACAAAAAGAAAAAAAAAAAAGACGAAACAAGCAAACAAACAAAGAAGACATATAGCTTCGAAGGTGTATAAGCTCTGGAAAACTTTGTAATTTTGAGTTGTTCTGGCAATAATTTCCAGGCGTTCTCCATGTAACCGGTTGCAGAAAATAAAAACTCTCTTCTTCCCCAGTTCATCTGCATCTCATTATTGGGCCACGAGAAATAGCAGCCCAACCCTCAGTTTGGTTGGGGAACAACTGCACTCCAGTGTGGGTGACAGGCTTTGTCTCAAAATAAACGAAAGAAAGCAGAGGAGGACTTCGGTAAGTGTTTGAAAAAAAAAACAGAAGAGGTATGTGTGCACCAGGGGCCAGGAATCTTGAAGTTCATCTCAGAATTCTACCTGCCCCAGAGATGTTTAAGGTAAACAGGTGGGTAAAAATTGGAGCTCACTGGAGAATCAGGCTCTAAAGAATTTGACTATAAGAAATCCTTTATCTGGCCAGGTGTGGTAGCTCATGCCTGTAATCCCAACACTTTGGGAGGCCAAGGCAAGTGGATCACTTAAGGTTAGGAGTTTGGGGCCAGCCTGGCCAACATGGCAAAACCCCGTCTCTACTAAAAATATAAAAATTAGCCAGGCATGGTAGTGTGCACCTGTAGTCCCTGCTACTCGGGAAGATGAGGCAGGAGAATCACTTGAACCCAGGAGGTGGAGGCTGCAGTGAACCGAGATCACACCACTGCACTCCAGCTTGGACGACAGGGCGAAACTCTGTCTCAAAAAAAAAAGAAATCCTTTATCTGGTACATTGATATGCTAAGCTTGTTTTTCAAGCTAGATGTTGTTAATTATGTAGGGGGTTTATTTTTATGTAGCCATCATTCTATTGATCTCAAAAACTCTCTTTTGTTCAAAGCCTAAGTAACCTAAACCTCTAAAATTGGGGCGCCTCCCTCATGTGTAAGCTGTGGACCAGTAGTGCTGCAGAGGCAGAGCAGGCCAGCTGTTCTGGGTGTGCCCCCAGACTCGCCTTTGGTCAGGGAGGCTGCCCCTGACTCCACCCCCGCCTTGGGCAGCATGGCCTCAGCTCCCTTGCCTCTGGCTTCCGGTTGGGGTCAGCCAGCGCAAGGCAACAGGAAGGAACAAGGGCGGGAGGAGAGAGAGATGACAGGGAAGTTGTTCTGCTCCTCCTCCCTTGCTGCAGCCTGGCATGGCTGTGTTCCATGTGGCCCTGTCCCTGGCTCCATGCCCTCAACAGCCTCTGATCCCAGCAAACATTCTTCTTGCCCTTCAGGGCTGGGAGTAACCACTACCCAGACAGAGTCCCTGGTGCCTCCCCATCCTTTGTTGGTTTCTTTACCCAACTCTATACAGAATCTCTTCATTAAACTCTTTTCAGATATATTATTAATATTTTTAGTGTGTCCTGCCAGGATTGTGACGGATACAGACAGATGACACATGACTGATCTTCCTCTATCTTTTGATTCCTGGATGTTATTTATATTTTGATGTATGTAGAACAAACATACATACATGTATATGTATACATAAAGAGCCTTAAACATCTAACAACAAAATGACCTGACGCAAAGCACTGGGAACTGGCTGGGGAATCCTAGAAGGTCACAGAGGTCAGATACACTGAGGTCTATGACGGTGAAGATGTGGGAATCCTTCAGGATCCTGAGTTTGTGCTCTCTGCTTCCCAGTCTCTAAGATATCCCAAAACGAGAGTGTGTGAAAAGATAGAGATGCTTCCAGCACGGCTGTTGCCTAACTACACCAAAACTTAGTGGCTTAAAACAGCCACCGTGTCTTTAGCGCACAGATCTGTGATTCGGGCAGGGCTGTGTGGGATGGCACAGCTTTGCTCCATGTGATGAAACCCTGTGGGGGCTGCAGGCTGGTGCCCTAGACAGCGGTCCCAGAGTAGCCAGTCCACTTGGACGGTGGCTTAGGGCTCCTGAGAGAGAGCCAAGCAGAAGCGCGGTTGCTCTGAAGATTTGACCAACCCAGGCTCAGTCCCTCCTGTTGCCATCATTGCCTCCTGTTGCCTTGCGCTGGCTGACCCCAGCAAGGAAGCTCGGGTGATGCTGCCCATGGGGGGTGGCGGTGGGGGGCAGCCTCCCTGGCCAAAAGTGAGTCTGGGGGGAACCAAGAAGCCACGTACTTTCTTCATCTGGCCACAGTCACAAAGGCTCAACCTGGTTAGAGGTGCGAGAACAGAGATGCAATGTCTTGATCAGGAGTGACAAGGCTCAGGAGGAGCCCACAGGACCAGAAATGCAGCTGTGGCCAAGCTGAACAAATAGAATCTGCCACAAAGACATTAAGGAAATCAATACCAAGTGTGAGAATCAACAGCACCCACTCTGTGTCGCCCTGCTACGGTCACATTGGAGCGCCCTCCCTCCCCAGGCCTGCATGACAGCAGCCAGACCGCGACTGCACACTGAGGCTGCTTTAGAGATCTCGTCACCTTTATACCATTGCACAAACGCATTTCTGCCTTGTTCTGCACTAAAGCTCAGATGTCACATAAACCAGTGACAACTACCAGTTAATTGATTCTGGAAGAAAGCTACACAGAGTTTCTTGTCTTTTTTTTTTTTTTCTTTGCTAGTGATGAATAATTTTCCTTTGAATCATACTTTGAAATATGGCAGAATGTGGTTCTTTCATTTTCAAAACCTAGCATTGGTGACAAAAAAGAAAATAAAGGAGAGATCTTGAGTATCCATCACACTGCAAGCTGAGCACCATATTCCATTGCATAGTTTCCAGAATTTCCACGTGTGTGTGAATGTACATGAGCATTCCATGTCAATGTCACTTCAAGGACAAATCTTTCTCCCCCTCCATCAGAGTCTTCACCAAACAAGCATTTCTGGAGTAACCTACTCTTCATCATCAAGAACAACCCAGAATGCATGCTGGGTCCTGTGGGTACAGAGGTTACAATGGTAGAGACTGTACCATCTGTGCTGAGACCTACAGCCCAGGCTGGATCCAGTGTCCGGCTAGCCTGAGGCAAGTCCATACATTCATGCTCATCTCTCCCTCAAGAGTTGCCAAACACTGACCAGGCACAGTGGCTCACACCTGTAATCCCAGCACTTTGGGAGGCTGAGGCTGGCAGATCTCCTGAGGTCAGGAGTTCAAGACCAGCCTGGCCAACATGGCTAAACCCCATCTCTACTAAAAACAAAGAATTCACTGGGCATGGTGGTGCATGCCTGTAATCCCAGCTGCTCAGGAGGCTGAGGCAGGAGAATCATTTGAACCCAGGAGATGGAGGTTGCAGTGAGCCGAGATGCCATTATTGCACTCCAGCTTGGGTGACAGAGTGAGACCCCATCTCAAAAAACAAACAAACAGAAAAGAGTTGCCAAACTCTGCTCAGGTCTCCTCTGTGATTCCAGGTTTCTTGTCTCCTGGTGGGCACACAGTGGTAACCTCTCCTCACACAATTCAACCCACCTAAGTGCTCCTGCCTGTTGCCTCATCTCCCATCTCTCCTCCTAGTTCCCCTTTAATTGTCCCCCTTTGGTCTACTAATGAATCAATAACTCCATTGTCCAGATTTGGGGAAAACTCTTCCCAATTCCTCCCATGACTGAAACCTGTTTTTCTCTAAGATGTCCCAAACCTTGAAGCCATCTCTAGGAGACCTTCTCCAGTCTTTTTTTTTTTTTTTTTTTTTTTTTTTTTGAGATGGAGTCTCGCTCTGTCACCCAGGCTGGAGTGCAGTGGCGTGACCTCAGCTCACTGCAACCTCTGCCTCCCGGGTTCAAGCGATTCTCCTGCTTCAGCCTCCCGAGTAGCTGGGACTACAGGCATGTGCCACCACGCCCAGCTAATTTTTTTGTATTTTTAGTAGAGACGGGGTTTCGCCATGTTAGCCAGGATGCTCTTGATCTCCTGACCTCGTGATCCGCCCGCCTCAGCCTCCCAAAGTGCTGGGATTACAGGCGTGAGCCACCGCGCCCAGTCTGAGAACTTCTCCAATCTTTAGTCGTCCTGGGGGCCAGAAAGGCCCTTTGCCCACCTGTCTTCAGCAATCCCTTCTTGGACTCTTTCTCCTCCTGGAAGTCCCATCTCACTGCTGACACCACGTCTGCCCCATGTCCCTCTGCTGTCTCCAGGGCCTGCGCCTCCCTCAGGCTTGCCCGGCATTGATGCTTTCAGCACTCTCAAGAATCCTTTGAAGAATTTTCATTTCAAAAACCCTTGGCTGCCCTCCGATGGCTTCCAAACCTGCTGGGCAGGTGACAGTAGCTATCCTTGACCCATGAGAAACCCTGGCTTGCAAAGGTGTCCTGACGAGCCCTCCCACCTTATAGCCCAAGTGACAGGGCACAGGCCGAACGCAGGTACCTGGTCCCACAGAGCTGTTTATGGTTGGCCCAGCCTAAGGCAACTGTGATTTAGTACAGTTTGGGAGGACACGTCTGAAGTCATCAGACACCCTCAACCCCGCTCCCAAACCACCCCCGTTGCAGTGCCTCCATCTCCCCTTGACGGTGCCACGGGATGTTGTCTACTGCTCAGCATGGTGGTGTGTGAAACTCACACAGTCCATTCACTTGTGATTAGTGCCTATGTTGAAATGTGTTCTCACTGATCAAAATAAATTCCAGTGCATGGTTTTCACACACAGCATAATGTTGCGTCTGTAAGAGGATAACAGACAAACTCATTAGCTAAAAATGCTCTGCATAAAGTGGGGGCTGAGAAGGAGGCAAGAGAAATCAGTAGCTGAGATTCTACATAAAAAAACATCCGTTAAGACTGAGAGACCAGGCCTCGCTGCTTCCAGTGGCATCTCCTGGGAGCCTGTGAGAAAATGCAGAGATTGAGCTCACCCCTGAGCTGTTTAATCAAAACCTTCATTCAACAATATCCCCAGGTGATTCGTGTCCACATTAGTCTGATGAGCACAGGCTGGATGACAGAGAAGGTGGGAGGAGGGAGTGTGTGTAAAGCATCACTGACATATAATTCCATCTTAGAAAAAAAGTCCATGTTACATTTCAAAAGGCAGCTTGCCAGTGGAACCAGATGTTTCGCCTTGATAAATAAAGACTGCATCCAACCAGATAAGCACATAACCAAACACGCTCTTCCACAACCGGGCCTCACCAGAGGACTCTGTGGCTGTTAAAAGAGCAGGACTTCAGCAGGTCCAAACAGCCATCGTAACAGACACGGTCTTGCTGTCACTCCTGATCAGCACCCAGCATCTGCCACTGAACGTTCTGCCCACATCAGACTCTTCCTTGAAAGACTGGTGGGTCTCCTGGGCCACACAGGGATATTCTTTTTGTCTACATTGCTCTCCCGGACTGGTTCATTAGCCCATTCCTACCCCCTTCTTTTTAAAAAATTTGGGCAGGGTGCAGTGGCTCATGCCTGTAATCCCAGCACCTTGGGAGGCTGAGGTGGGCAGATCACGAGGTCAGGAGATCGAGACCATCCCTGCTAACATGGTGAAACCCCATCCCTACTAAAAATACAAAAAATTAGCCTGGTGTGGTGGCAGATGCCTATAGTCCCAGCTACTCAGGAGGCTGAGCCAGGAGAATGGCGTGAACCCGGGAGGCGGAGCTTGCAGTGAGCTGAGATCCGGCCACTGCACTCCAGCCTGAGCGACAGAGCAAGACTCCATCTCAAAAAAAAATAATAATAAAAAATAAAAAAACTTTGGCTCGGTAGCTCACACCTGTAATCCCAGCACTTTGGGAGGCTGAGGCGGGTAGATCACCTGAGGCCAGGAGTTCGAGACCAGCCTGGCCAACATGGCAAAACCCCGTCTCTATTTAAAATACAAAATTTAGCTGGGCGTGGTGGCGAGTGCCTGTAATCCCAGCTACTCGGGAGGCTGAGCAGAAGAATCGCTTGAACCTGGAAGGCAGAGGTTGCAGTGAGTGGAGATCATGCCACTGCCCTTCAGCCTGGGCAACAGAGTGAGATTCTGTCTAAAAAAAAAAAAAAAAAAAAATTAGAAAAAAATTTTTGTAGAGATGGGATTTCTCATTATGTTTCCCAGGATGCTCTCCAACTCTTGCATTCAAGTGATCCTCCCACCTTGGCCTCCTGAAGTGCTAAGATTACACCTTTTATGAGCCATCATACCTAGTCCCATGCCCTTTCTCTTGATATTAAATGTTACTTTGTTGTGGAATGTTTACTCTGTACCATTTTTCTATGAAGTATACCATTATGTACTATTTACAACATTGACTGACTTGCCGAGTGGCTTGAGCCTGTGTGTCTACAGCTCTGAATACTGCGAATTGCCTCCTTGAGAACCCCATGAAGCTCTTGGCTTTTATGATTGAAATATCATCAGTAAAAGTCTGACATCGTGGAAAAACATAAACGTGCATGGACCTGGTTATCTCTGACCTTGTACCACTCACGAGAGGGTGAGTGGGAACCCCGGGAGGAAGGGGAGGCTAGAGGACCTGACAGGAACATTGGCAGCCCAGAAAATCCAGAGGCTGAGCAGGTCATACCTGCACTCAGAATACTTTTAGGAGCGCCCCACCTGTTTACCCGCATTCCTACAGGCTGAGGAAAGCCATAGGAAGCTGAGCGGGGTCTCCCTTACCACTCTGACATCAAATGTGTAGTGTTTATTCCACGCCAATTCTCTAACTCTCTGACACTAGCTGGTTGGCCTACGGTTCAATTCAATTCTGACGCCATCTACCTGGAGATAGCACAGACTCCACAAGTTAGGAGCTCTGTCCCATAAGACTGCTGCCACCCTTCAGATGCCAGTTACAAGTTCCAGACCACCTGTACCTCTGATTGACTAGCTATAAATCGGGGGTTCCTGCAACCTCTCCTTCAGTTTGATAATTTGCCAGACGGACTCACAGAACTTGAAAACATGTGTTAAGTTTATTTACTGATTTGTTATAAAGGATACAAGTCGGGAACAGCCAGATGGAAAAGCTCCACAGGGCGAAGTATGTAGGAAGAGAATGGAGCTTCCACATCCTCTTTGGGTAACCCACTCCCAGCACCCGTATGTTCGACAGCCCAGAAGCTCTCTGAACCCTGTCCTTTAGGGAGGTTTCATTAGGAGGTTTGATTATGTAGGTATAATTGATAATCATTGGCAATTGTTGATCAACTCAACCACCAGCTCCTTTCCCTCTAATCTTGCCTTGGTCTTTTGGCTCCCAGCCCCCATCCTGAAGCTACCGAGGGACCCCAAGCATCAGTCATCTCGTTAGCATACAAAGACACTCCTATCCTTCAGGACACTCCAAGGGTTTTAAGAGCTGTGTGCCAGGAACTGGGGACAAAGACCAAATATTTATTTTATTTATTTATTATTATTTTTTTTGTGAGACAGAGCCTCACTCTGTTACCCAGGCTGGAGTGCAGTGGCGAGATCTCGGCTCACTGCAAGCTCCGCCTTCTGGGTTCACGCCATTCTCTTGCCTCAGCCTCCGAAGTAGCTGGGACTACAGGCACCCGCCACCACGCCCAGCTAATCTTTTTGTATTTTTTAGTGGAGATTGGGTTTCACTGTGTTAGGCAGGATGGTCTTGATCTCCTGACCTGGTGATCCGCCCGCCTTGGCCTCCCAGAGTGCTGGGATTACAGGCGTGAACCACCACGCCCAGCCAAATATTTATTTTTTTATTATATCACAGGTCACTCCCTGGTCTTTGACCATGGATACCTTATTGTGAAGGATCACAGAAGTCAAAAGACACTGTCACATTACTTAGAATCCCCTGCAGTCAAGAATAATTGGTCCAGTCTATCATATTGTATGAAAATATCTCACAGGTTTGCAGGCTGCGGTTCCATCTTGTCAGCTTCCAGAAACAGGTGGGGTCGCTGCAAATACGGCTTTGCCCTTTCAGGCCTCTGAGCTAAGAGACATTATCATCTCTTCCTCTGAGCCATTTTCAAAGTGTTAATATAACATTGGGTTTCCCTTATTACATAACCCATTTATTCATTTCTTTACCTTTAACTATTCTCCTCCATTTGATTTATACCCAAACTTTTCCACCTCGGGAGGGACATTAGGTTCAGCCACCATGCTAGTCCGGATTGCAGGCAGCAGTATAGTCCAGCGAGAGCCGCCTCCTCAGTCCACTCCCATTCAGAGAGGGTAAGGTTACACAGGCACAAGACGATTGGGCTGCTTTCACCGTCACGCATGATAGCTGCATTCGCTGTTAGCCCCAGTTTTGGCAAATGGGGTGAAGGCGCAGCCTACCCCATGAGGCCTTTTGGAATTCTGTCCAAGGTTTAAAAATATAGTTACGGCTTCTAGGCCGGGCGCGGTGGCTCACGCCTGTAATCCCAGCACTTTGGGAGGCCGAGGCGGGCGGATCACGAGGTCAGGAGATTGAAACCATCCTG
>NW_012101499.1:2104645-2107457 GCF_000951045.1 Mandrillus leucophaeus | reverse complement strand
GGACCCAGACAGCCACCTCAAGTGAGTATGTGGGGATACCTGCTTGTCAATCACAATCACCTTCTGGACCTGGAAGTTCAAGGTACCCATTATTCTGATAGCCTCTACATGTCTTACTTTAGTGCACCCCTCAAATTCCCACAGTGGCCAGGCGTGGTGACTTATGCCTATAATCCCAGCACTTAGTAAGCTAAGGGGGGCACAGCACTTGAGGTCAGGAGTTTGAGACCAGCCTGGCCAACATGGTGAAACCCCGTCTCTACTAAAAATACAAAAATTAGCCAGGCATGGTGGCGGGTGCCTGTAGTCCCACCTACTTGGGAGGCTGGGGCACAGGAATTGCTTGAACCCAGGAGACAAAGGTTGAAGTGAGCTGAGATGGTGCCACTGCACTCCAGCCTGGGTGACAGAGTGAGACTGTCTCAAAAGAAAAAGGAAAAGAAAATCCCCATAGTGATTTCCATAGAACCATGCCCCATACAAGTATCACTTTAATAGGACGGGTTTCTATAGCCTCCTGCCTGACCATGTGGCTGGGCCACTGATCATCACCCATGAACTAGCAAAGAACTGAAACATACAGGTTTTACCACTCTTCAATTCTTCCATCACTGCTAGAAATTCAGCCCACTAAGCTGACTTGTTTTTACCTTCCTCCATAAGAGGGGCATCTTTCCAAACAGGCTGTGTGTTCACCTTGGAACTGTCATCAATACACGAAGCAGCTCTTTGTTGGTCAGTCAAGAGCAGTTTATAGAGCACTGTTCATGTGATGATAGGATCTGGCAGCTCCTAACGCAATTTCTGAATCAGTCCTGAGGGAACAGAGGCTCCCTGTTTGTGAGTTTCTGTTCCTTTGTGCCCCAGGCAGCATGATCCTGTACAAACCACTTCCATCTTATTATGGAGCTCCTGTGAGCACTGCTGTCCCCATTAGAATGTTTCTCTGACATCACTCAGGACATCATGGGTATTTTCAGTTTCAAGATTATTTTATGTTCTTTGATCATAGGGTGGCTTCAATTAATGTCTGACAGCAAGCTAGTAAATGCCCGCCAAGTGGAAATTCACTGGTCCAAAGCCCAGTAGATGTGGCTGGGATGCACTTACGGGCTTTCTCCACTAGCCCCACTTTACACTCCACACAGGGCTATCCCACCGAGGGGCTGTCTCTCCCAGCACTCCAGTTTCTACTCTGCACTGTGTGAGCTCAGGCAATCTTTCTGCTCCCCACACAGCATGTCCAATTGATATTGCTTGACAAGCAAATTTAATGCCTTCTGTTTTATAGCAGCAGTTCCCCAGTCAGATACCATGTCCATCTCCGTAAGACGTTCAGGTAAAAGAGACACAACAACTTCAAACATACCCATTTTTATTCTTCCTTTCACCTTAATCCCATCAATCCTGATATTCCTAAGTAAAGCCTCCATGAGGACTTCCCCAACAATTTTTGGTTTTACAATACTAGATAGAGGAGGCATTCCACAATCAGACATGATATCCACTCCCATAAAACATTCAGGAAGAGGAGACACAACCTCTTCACATAAAGCCTGTTTAATACCCCAATTTTCATGCAATCTTTCACCCTAATCCCACCAATCCTTTCATTTCTATATTCTCTCAGTATAATTGCCACTGAGGTAAGGCTTCACCAACAAGTCCTGGCACCACAGTGTGTGGCGCTCCCTTACCAAGGTGTCCCTGACTCTCCCCTCTGCCTTTCCTCATTCACTTATTCATTAACCCAGTATTTTTATCAGCACCTGTAAGACACATGCAAGGAAGCTGAAACAGCAAATTTGATACGGCTTCTGAAACTCTCCCTCGGTTTTGCAATAGTGAGGTTATGTGGGGTATCCACATCAAAGGAGCCCCCTTAACCATAGCATTTATCATGACGTGGGTAACAGGCATATTCAGTGGGTGACTATCCCAGTCATAAGCCAGTCCCACATGACTTGCATTTGAAGCATGTCAGCTGGGGTGCTCCACTTGGCATTTATAGGGGGAGTCGGGCAAGCCCCCTTTTCAGGATAAATAGATCTTACGGTGACTCTTATCCAGTCCACCAGGCTGATTTTCCCTTGGGAATAACCTCCTGTGTGTCTGAACCGTGTACTGCCATCTGTGATTGTTCTATAGTGAGCTGTGGGTCCTGTATCAACCCACGCATGCTCTTCCACTCTGCAGCATTCAAAAACAAAGATACTGCCCCTAAATTAGTTATTCTCAGAATTTATGTTGGTAAAGGCTCCTCAGAAGCTGATGAAACTGATTCACACAATGAGTCAGCTCCATTCTCTGTATGTACCTCCTGATCTCAGTAGTTAGCTTGGTTTTGCCCACCGTCCACACTGACTACCTTCTTGGTGACCACAGGTCTTACAGGGACTCTGTTTGTCCCCTCATATTTTTCTCTTGGGAGGCAGCTCTGAAGCTAGTAGCTGAGCTCAGACCAGCCCAAATCCGACCCTGGTCCAGCCTCAAGGTCCACCCGGCACTCTTATTTCCTTTCATTTTAGCTGATATAGGCACCAATAACCAAGAGATTGTATATTTTGCTTTTTTCTTATTATTTTTCTTTTTCTTTTTTTTTTTTTTGAGATGGAGCCTTGCTCGGTTGCCCAGGCTGGAGTGCAGTGGTGGCACGGTCTCGGCTCGCTGCAATCTCCACCTCCCAGGTTCAAGCAATTCTCCTGCCTTGGCCTCCAGAGTAGCTGGAATTACAGGTGCCTGCCACCATACCTGGCAAATTTTTTGTATTTTTAGGAGAGAGGGGGGTTTCACCATGTTGGCCAGGCTGGTC
>NW_012101499.1:2096629-2098725 GCF_000951045.1 Mandrillus leucophaeus | reverse complement strand
CTGTGTTGAACATTCCCCTTCCTGATGCATTATAGCAGTCTGTGTTTTCCAAAGATAGCTACAGAAATATCTCCCATCGCATGTGTACTCCTACAATGTGACCTGGCCACTTCCTCCCCGAGAGGTGAGGTCTAGGTCTCCTCCCCTTGAATTATCCCTTTTTGCCCAGAGTATTCTGAATATTATCAAAGAAAGTCCCCAAAACTAGCAAAGGGCTGGGCACGGTGGCTCACGCCTGTAATCCCAACACTTTGGGGGGCCGAGGCGGGTGGATCACTTGAGGTCAGGAGTTCGAGACCAACCTGACCAACATAGTGAAACCCTGTCTCTACTAGAAATACAAAAAATTAGCCGGGTGTGGTGGTGCACACCTGTAATACCAGCTACTTGGGAGGCTGAGACAGGAGAATCACTTGAACCTGGGAGGCAGAGGTTGCAGTGACCTGAGATTGCACCATTGCATTCCAGCCTGGGCAACAAGAGCGAAACTCAGTCTAAACAACAAAAACAAACAAAACAAAACAAAAAGACAGCAAAGACTCCCAGCAAACTGGGATAGCTGGGCACCCAGCTATGGATCGGGGTGGGTTCAGGATGGCTCCAACCAAAAGAGCATGCTGAGACAGACACTGTGAGTTCCAAAGCTGGGTCATAAAAGCCTGGATGAGGCTTCCTCCAGGTTCTCCTATGTATTAGTCACATTTTTTATCTTCTGTATCTTATAATAATTTTTTTAGAGATGAGGTCTTGCTATGTTGTCCAGGCAGGTCTGGAACTCCCGGCCTCAAGCAATCCTCCCACCTAGGATTGCAGGCAGGTGCCACCACACCCAGCTCTTTTATAATGTTTTGACATCTTAAAAACCTGGCTGGCCAGGGAGAGACTGCCCCTCCAGGGGTTAAGCCATTCTTAGAGCTAGCCAAGGGCTTTGTGCTGAGACCCTGTCTTTCCTATGCAAACCAACCAATTCCAAGTCTATACCTCAGCCACCCCCTTTATCTTCCTCTCACACACCACGCCAATATTTCCTCTGTCCTGAATCGTCCCAGAGCTGGGGACCAGGCAACTAGAGACCACCCCTAACGCCCAAAGCCTACTGGAATCATTCGAAGTAGCCCATCCTAAACTGTTTCCCCTGCTCTGCCCTGCATTCTTACAGAGGCCCCAGTAAAAACTCTGACCTCACCTTCCCCCTCACTCCTGCTCCCGCCTCCTGACCAAAACCTGGCACTCAGTTTGGGGAGGTCTGCCATGAGCAACAGAAAGCAGAACAGCGTGCAGCTTGGAGGATCTGGAGAAGCCAATTCTCCTTACAGCATCCCAGGATTTTCAGATGGTACTTTTTTAGGAACTAAAGGTTCTTCCAGTACTCAGGACCACACAGGATGAAAAGTTAAGGGAAAACGCCTGTCCCCACCACCTTTCAACCAGAATAGCCGTGGTTTTCATCTGTTTTGGTTACTTCTGAGAAGAATAATTTCCCATGAAGAAAGAGACACTCTGCGTTCTGAGCATTCTTAGACTTGAACAATGCTGGAACACTCCTCGATTTAAAAAAACTAGATAAGGAAACTGAGGCCCATGAGGGGAGGCCCCAACCTGGAGGCAAGCTCCAAATAACATAGAAGCAGTTCCGTTCCACTTGCAATTTTGATTATTTCATGCCCGGGTGACCCATTTTATCCCACAAATCAAGAGAAGAAACAAGCTTTGTTCCTGCCTTCTAAATTTAGCCCGTTAGGCTGGCAACTAAACTGTGTTAGGCAGTCTCCAAGCAATACACCTGTGTTTCTCATTACGTCTTTCATTTCCATGGTTTCGATCCTTTCCCACGTTGGGAACCAATTTCCTTATCACATTTGAATAACTTCAGTGGTGAGCCAAAAAACAACCAGGATATTCACACTTAAATTCATAGCATTCAAAATCTAACAGTGATTCTCATTGTGTGTTTTATTTTTCAAACAAGAGGGGGCCTAATTACAACAGACTCACACAGATTGCTTAATATCTAGTACTAGGCTTTTGCTGATAAGACATCACATGCAAAGCACATTGAAATACAGCTGATGTGTCCATCAGCATGGGCCATCCTC
>NW_012101499.1:2093262-2096194 GCF_000951045.1 Mandrillus leucophaeus | reverse complement strand
TCAGCCTCCCATTCTTACTTCCATTAAGGCAGGGATCACTTTGTCCTGCATTCAGATTGTCAATAAGTATCACTTAATTGATCAATCCTATGAGGCCTCTACACTTGAAAATTTAAAAACTTGATGAATGCATCTGTATAATCACCATCCCTTATTGCTCCAGTGGTTTCTAAGTTTTTCACTGTGCTGAGTCCAATTTCATCATCATCCGGTTGAAGCAGTGAAGTTGGCCTGTGATCCAGCTGTGGAGGCAGTTTTTGCAGCCAGAGGTCCCCAAGACTTGAATCTTTGCTTTTTACAGCATCACAGTCCCTCATGACAATGGGAAGTGTGATGCTGACATTTACCACTCATTTGGGGATTTTACCTTACACTGCCCTTCCTTCCTGTTATTTACCTGTTATTTATCTTTCATATGTTTTCACCCCTTCAGTCCTTTGTCTCCTTTTCTTCATTAAATGGTGGATTTCTTGAAGCGATGCTATGAATCTAGCACAAAGCCCCGCACTAAGTAGGTCTTCAGCAAAGGGTGGTGAATAGAGAAGTGCTTCACAGCACCCAGATTTAAAAGGCAGAGCTAAACCAAATTTTTTTTTCCTAAAAGCAGCAGGCATCCACAGCCAGTAACATTTATTTCTGTTGAAGCCTTAGGTTTTAAAAGGCAAAACTAAACCAAATTTCCCCCTCAGCACATCAGGCGTCGGTTCCATTGAAGTTTATTTCTGTGCGCAGGGCCTCCTGCTTGTGCCTGGCACCCCACGTATCCTGAGCCACGCATGGGTTGGAGAGATGTAGGTCACTGCTCACAGCAGAAGTAGAAAAATGAGTTAGTGGGCTGGCTTAATCAAGAAACACAATCCTTTTGAGAAGCAGAGGTGGGAGGGTCACTTGAGGCCAGGAGTTTGAAACCAGCCTGAGCAATATGATGAGATCCTACTTCTACAAAAAATTTTTTAAATTAGCTGGGCGTGGCAGCATATGCCTGTACTCCCAGCTACTTGGGAAGCTGAGGCAGGAGGATGGCTTGAGATCGGGAGTTTGAGGTTTCAGTGAGCTGTGATTGTGCCACTGCACTCCAGCCTGGGCTACAGAGCAAGACACTGTCTCAAAAAAAAATAATAATCATAATCATAAAAAGAAGAACTACAACCTTAAGAAGCCACTAATGAAGAGTACTCTCAGCACCATTATCTGGAAAAACAATAAATAACATTTTATGCTACAGTTGTTCAGGAAAAGGAGCCTCACCCCATGGGAACATTGTCCTCGACTGCTGAAGGCCTCACATTCCGAGAGCTTGTCCCTGTCTGGTTGCACCTGGTAGCAGCCTATCCCATTGAACCACTGTCAGACCCTCTGGAGGGTCAAATATGGGTGATCTATTAAACAAGGGGGATTTATGTTTAGCCCCTCACAGAAGGTCACTTACAACTTGACACATCTGGTGCACTGATAAAGAGGGGATTGATTTGCAAGGCAGGGGTGGCCCACACAGGACTTTGCAGACTTTTCAGGTGACGGATGAAAGAATATGCGCGGCCCCCGCCCCCCTCCCCGGCCACTAATAAGCCACTTCGGTGTAAGCATTACTTTGAGCTGAAGGTAATTGAAAAAAGGCAGAAACAGAAAGAGCTCTCTACCCTCCCCCTTTCTCCTAAAAGCAAGGCATACATTTGTAAAACAGTCCCCAGGCCTCTCTCCACCAGGAAGGACCAAAGGTAATTACCGGTGGCAACTGGAGACAGCACCAGCAGAACCCACATAATGAGCATTCCTCCCTAGCCCTTATCTACCATTAGCTTCCCCATATATTTGCATTCCTACAATTTGACACTCCCAGGAGCCTGAGTCCTTTTCCTTTGTCTTGCCACTTCGCTACAAATTTATGATTCTTTGTTGAGATGCTATATACAGCTGAGTTCTAGCCACCTTTTGAGTCACACACCTCTGAGTGTTGCATGTAAGCAAAATGCATGTATTATAAACTTCCTTGTTTTTCACTCACCAATCTGTCTTTTCTTAGTCTAATTTGGCTGCACCTAAGATGGGTAGAGAGAAAAACCTATTTTTCTCCTCCCCTCCACAGAGAGGTCTGACAAGAGGGAAGAAGCACTGTTTCTGACTCAGACACCAGCCTGGGCCCAACCCCTTGGACTCCTCCTTGTGAGTGGAGAGAAAGTGTCACTCTAGCGTTAAACCTTTGTTTAACCCAAACAGACCAGAAAATAAAATCTTACACTCAAAATCTCAGTCAAATAGTTTAACACTTGGAAGTTACTCTTAAAATATATTTATCTGTATTTAAGACTTCGCTCAGACCGGGTGCAGTAGCTCATACCTGTAGTCCTAGCACTTTGGGAGGCCAAGGCTGGCAGATGGCTTGAGTCCAGGAGTTCGAGACCAGCCTGGGCAACATGGCGAAACCTCGTCTCTACAAAAAATACAAACATTAACTGGGTGTGATGACATGCACCTGTAGTCTAAGCTACTCGGGAGGCTGAGGCAAAAGGATCACCTGCGCCCAGAGAGGTCAGTGCTGCACGGAGCCGAGATTGTGCCACCGCACTCCACCCTGGGCGACAGACAGAGTGAGGCCCTGTCTCAAATCACCCCCCACCCTCCCTAAAAAAAACACAGGCTGGGTGCAGTGGCTCACACCTGAAATCCCAGCACTTTAGGAGGCCAAGGTGGGTGGATCACGAGGTCAGGAGTTTGAGACCAGCCTGGCCAATATGGGGAAACCCTGTCTCTATTAAAAATACAAAAATTAGCTGGACATGGTGGCACACACCTGTAGTCCCAGCTACTTGGGAGACTGAGGCAGGAGAATCGCTTGAAACCAGGAGAGGGAGGTTGCAGTGAGCCGAGATCTCACCATTGTACTCCAGCCTGGGCAATAGAGTGAGACTCTGTCTCAAAAAAAAAAAAAAAA
>NW_012101499.1:2092372-2093212 GCF_000951045.1 Mandrillus leucophaeus | reverse complement strand
AGGATGGTCTCGATCTCCTGAACTCGTGATCCGCCCGTCTCGGCCTCCCAAAGTGCTGGGATTACAGGCTTGAGCCACCGCGCCCGGCCTCCTGCCTCCGTCTTCTGAGGAGCTGAGACTACAGGTGTGCACCACCATGCCTGGCTAATTTTTGTATTTTTAGTAGAGACAGGATTTCACCATGTTGGCCAGGCTGGTCTCAAACTCCTGACCTCAAGTGACCCAGGCGCGAGCCACCACACCCAGCTGGGAAAATATCTTGGGCCCCCAAAATCACTAAGCTAAAGGGAAAATTCAAGCTTTTGTGTTTTTTTTTTTTTTTTGGCCTCACCTTAAATTTTTAGATGACCTTAGAGAGAGGGGCATCTTTGTAATGCTACCTTCCTCTCTCAGGACTGAACGTGTCTCTTAATCTACTCAAGTTCCCTGTCTGTTCCTCTGTTCATTTGAAATTTGTCTCTGGGTACTCCTGTACATTTCCAGGTGTGTATTCTGAGATATTTCTTCTCCTTCTTGTTATGCTAAATGTGACTCTTTCTTCCATCAGTGTTTGAGGACTGCTGCTTCAGGTGTGAAGCATTTTGGCAATCTATTACTAGAGAGCCCATCTCAGTGAAGAGTCTGCTGGATACTCACCCCAGAATCCTGTGTGCATGCTCACCCTCCTGTGACCCCCTCTTCTTGCCGCCTAGTCCCTGTGTGGTGGAAGGGTGGTGATGCCCAGGACAAAGGGGCTGCTCCAGGCTCATCTGGACCCAGCCCCTCCAAACCCTTTCATCACCTTTCAGACTGAAAAGGCAAATCCAAATTTGGGGGCTACAAAGTCTCATTTCTCAGGGG
>NW_012101499.1:2091044-2091613 GCF_000951045.1 Mandrillus leucophaeus | reverse complement strand
CATTTTAGGGTATCGTGTAAATTCAGTGGGCTAAATGGTGGTCCCCCAAAAGATATACCCACATCCTATCCCTAAGAACCTGTGGATGTGACCTTATTGGGAAAAGGGTCTTTGCAGACATGATTACGGATCTTGAGACAAAATAATCCTGGATTATCTGCATGGCTCCTAAATCCGATGAAGAACGTCCTTTTAAGAGATAGAAGCGCTCAGGCGTGAGCGTAATCCCAGCACTTTGGGAGGCCAAGGCGGGTGGATCACCTGAGGTCCGGAGTTCGAGACCTGCCTGGCCAACACGGTGAAACCCCTGTCTCTACTAAAAGTATAAAAATTAACTGGATATGGTGGTGGGTACCTGTAGTCTCAGCTACTCGGGAGGCTGAGGCAGGAGAATCACTTGAACCTGGGAGACGGAGGTTACAGTGAGCCAAGATCATGCCACTGCAGTCAAGCCTGGGCAACAGAGTGAGACTCCATCTCAAAAAATATAAATAAATAAAGAGAGAGAGGCAGTCAGGTGTGGTGGCTCACGTCTATAATCCCAGCACTTTGGGAGGCCGACGTGAGGG
>NW_012101499.1:2081559-2085155 GCF_000951045.1 Mandrillus leucophaeus | reverse complement strand
GTTCACGTCATTCTCCTGCCTCAGCCTCCCAAGTAGCTGGGACTACAGGCGCCGCCACCACACCCAGCTAACTTTTTGTATTTTTAGTAGAGACGGCATTTCACCGTGTTAGCTTGGATGGTCTCGATCTCCTGACCTCGTGATCTGCCCACCTCGGCCTCCCAAAGTGCTGGGATTACAGGCGTGAGCCACTGTGCCCGACCAGTTTTTTACTTTTCTTTACGATGGCTGCTGCTTTAAGAGAAGGGGTCTGGACACGAACCATGCAGGGTCAAATGTGTTCCCTAATTAAGAGGCCGCTGCACAACAGAAACCCCCCACTTCAACGTCACTCACATTGTAATGAATACCCTCTCCACTTTAGGAAAAACAAGTAGCAGGTGTTAGCACAGGCCGAAATAAGCTAACAGACCTTGCTTGTCATGGCGAGCACCCAACGCTCTTTGAATTAGGTGGGTTTGGGTTTGTACCCAGGTCTCTGGGATGAGCTGCTTGGCTGAGCCTCAGCCTCCAGCGAAGCCCACCCAGCTGTGTCCTGGCAACCTCCTGCTGTCCCAGGGCTTCCCACAGAGAATTCAATGTCTACAGCATCTCCGGTGTGTCATTATCTAAGCTTATTCGTACAGGGAGAAATATGTCAGGCCTTAAGTCATCTGTAGCTGTCACATCTTTTCTGTAAGGCTAAAATGTTTCCAGATGCTGACAATTTTTTAGATAATTCCCTCAGATTGATACAGCAAGGGGATGATCTTTCTTTGTAGAAAAACTAAATCATTCACTGAAGGCTTTGCTATTTCCCACCTTTTACCTTTTTGGTAAGAAAGCGGAATTATTTGTGTAGTGAAGGCAGTGAAGTAGGAATGTGGATGTCTTCTGTCTAGCACCCACCCGAAGGGACAGATCCTTTCCCCAGGCCTTCTCGCCTAATGGATGGCGGTCTTCCCCGTGCTCTGCTGGTTCACCATGCTCCTGCGTTTGCCTCTCATCATTTTTCATAGAAAATAAAAGAATTGGCCGGGTTGGGTGGCTCACGCCTGTAATCCCAGCCCTTTGGGAGGCCAAGGTGGGCAGATCACTTGAGGTCAGGAGTTCGAGACCAGACTGACCAACATGGCGAAACCCCATCTCTACTAAAAATACAAAAATTTGCTGGGCATGATGGCACATGCCTATAATCCTGACTACTCAGGAGGCTGAGGTAGGAGTGAATCGCTTGAACCTAGGAGGAGGAGGTTGCAGTGAGCCGAGATCACGCCACTGCACTCCAGCCTGGGCGATAGAGCAAGACTGATTCTTGAAAAAAAGGAAAGGATTTATTTCTGTACATGTCTCTGAGCTTTTTTTTTTTTTGGCAGGGTATGTAGTATACATTTCTGGTTGTAAAGGGGATGATCTTTCTTTGTAGAAAAACTAAATCATTCACTGAAGGCTTTACTATTTCCCACCTTTTACCTTTTTGGTAAGAAAGCGGAATTATTTGTGTAGTGAAGGCAGTGAAGTAGGAATGTGGATGTCTTCTGTCTAGCACCCACCCGAAGGGACAGATCCTTTCCCCAGGCCTTCTCGCCTAATGGATGGCGGTCTTCCCCGTGCTCTGCTGGTTCACCATGCTCCTGCGTTTGCCTCTCATCATTTTTCATAGAAAATAAAAGAATTGGCCGGGTTGGGTGGCTCACGCCTGTAATCCCAGCCCTTTGGGAGGCCAAGGTGGGCAGATCACTTGAGGTCAGGAGTTCGAGACCAGACTGGCCAACATGGCGAAACCCCATCTCTACTAAAAATACAAAAATTTGCTGGGCATGGTGGCACATGCCTATAATCCTGACTACTCAGGAGGCTGAGGTAGGAGTGAATCGCTTGAACCTGGGAGGAGGAGGTTGCAGTGAGCCGAGATCACGCCACTGCACTCCAGCCTGGGCGATAGAGCAAGACTGATTCTTGAAAAAAAAGAAAGGACTTATTTCTGTACATGTCTCTGAGCTTTTTTTTTTTTTGGCAGGGTATGTAGTATACATTTCTGGTTGTAATAAGCAATGTTATTTCTTATATGCCCATCTCTGTCTTAAAGTCCCCTGACAGCTCCAGCTTGGGAGAATAGATATCTAATTGCATACTTTTTATTTCAAATAACATTTGCACCTGTTCCAGGAAGAATTCGCTATACTCCTACTAGGGAAAAAGTAAAGAACAGGGAAACTGACAGTAACTCTTGGAGCACAATCCTACAGGAAAATGCTTACCAAAACAAAACCTTTGCAATAATCATTTTTCTTTATGGGGGAACAAAAAACATTAGATAAGGACAACACTGCCTAAATATTTGATGATTTGAAAGGCATTTCCATTGTTTCAGGACTTGGTGAGGCATAGACACATTCCTTATCCTAGACTAAGCCACCTCCAAGTAACCAAGGCCAGCATCTGGACTCAGCCACTGGTCGCTGAGTTCACCAGGGAAAAGTCCATGCTGGGGCCCGGGGTGTAGGCTATGTTTCCAGAGAAAGTTGCAGCAACATCCCCACCCCAGCTGCCCTTCTGCAGAGTGACTTGCCCCTCCCCCACCAAGAGGTGGCATGGACTTCCCTCCCTTTGCATTGGGCTGGCCCAAGACAGGCTTTGACCAAGAGCACACAGCAGGAGTCCCTCGGTGTGGCTACCAAGACGGGGCCGGCAGGGCCTGCAGCTCCTCATCCTCCCTCTGCCTCCTTCACCGTTGTCCACTCCTCCCTAGTACAAAAATGGCCCTGAGCACCACACAGAGCCCAGGCTCCCCGGGAAAGAGACCGCTTGGAATAAGAGAGATGTCTGTCCAGCCTTCAGCTCCTTTAGCCATCCTGCCTGGGCCAGCCCCAAGGGTCCCCACCCCCAGCCGATCTGCCAACTGACATCACCTGGAACAAAACTAACCTGGCTGAGCCCTGCCCAACCCTGGACCTACAGAAGTTTGCACATATGAAATGATGGTTGTCATCTGAAACTACTAAGTCCCTGGGCCATTTGTCATTCAGTGAAAGGCCCAAATGACAGGATATAGTCAGGGGTCCCAGCAACTTGGCAGTGAATGGTGTCAGGGAAACCAACACAGCAGAAAATGAAGCCTGGGTGGCTGGCCACCATGCCACACCCACACATCATGAGCTACCATGGCCCTGATTCCAGAGGGCTCCAGGGCAGGGTCATGGGTGCCAGGAGAGAGGGTGTATGCAGCATGCTTGACATAAGTGACTCCATCTTAGAAAAAGACTCCATCTTACATTTCAGAAGGCATCATACCAACAGGGACCAGAGAGGTTTACCTAATTAATAAAGATGGCATCCAACCAGATCAGGACATAGACAGGCACACTCTTTTACCATCAGTCCTCACCAGAGGACTCTGTGGTCATAAAACATGCAGAACGTCATCAATTCAAAATGACCGTCTTAACAGACAATGTCTTGCTGTCACTGGTGATCAGCACCCAGCATCTGCCACTGAAGGCGCGGCCTGCATCAAAGATTCTTCTTTGCAAGATGTTGACAAGTGCCCAGACCAGCTGAGGACACTGTCCATGTTGCTCTTCTTGGACTGGTTTGTGAACCTCTCTTCCTATCCC
>NW_012101499.1:2074388-2080168 GCF_000951045.1 Mandrillus leucophaeus | reverse complement strand
TCCTGACCTCGTGATCCGCCTGCCTTGGTTCCCCAAAGTGCTGGGATTAGAGGCATGAGTCAAATTTTGTATTTTTAGTAGAGACAGGGTGTCTCCATGTTGGTCAGGCTGGTCTCAAACTCCCAACCTCAGGTGATCCGCCTGCCTCGGCCTCCCAAAGTGCCAGGATTACAGGCATGAGCCACCATGCCAGGCCCACAGATTCAATTTTACAGAGTTGGAGGACAGGCGTTTACAGACTCTGCCTAGGTCCAGAATGTGTCTTAGCAACTACATCACGGATGTACGTGTTTGCAGATGGATCAAATGCCCCAAACAATTCAATATGTTAAATGTTTACATCAGAACACTTGTGTCAGAATCTTTCTGTGTCTGCACTTAGCTCTATAGTTTCTTTGGACCTTTGTGTCTGGTTTGCCATAGGCTAGGAGCTTCCCATAGGTTCCAGCAACAGCACACAAGTGAAGGAATGGGACAGGTGAAAAAAAAAAACCACGAATAGAATGAGGACAATGCTGATGATGACATCTGCAGAGGGAAGACGACAGACTACTTCTGCAACACTGAACCCAGAGTGAAGAGCGTTGCTGGAGGAAATAGCAGAGGAAACCACAACTCAGAGGAAGCCACAGCTAGACAAGCAGCTACTGGTGGGATGGGATGAGGGAGGGTGGAGCCATGGAAGAAACTGCTGTGCTCTATAGAGTCTGGGATGGGGCCAGGGCTCCACAGTTAGAGGTAGGAGAGTCCAGTGGGGCTGAAAACCAAGCAGGCTTGAAGACCTGTGTGTAAAACAGTCAACACCCGCATCCCTACCCCACCCCATGCACAGAACTGTGAGGACATCCAGCCAGATAATGACTCCAGGCGAAGAGTCATGTGCCCAGTCTGGAAGGACTTGAGCAGCTGGTGTGCACACCCAGAGTAAAGGCCTCCCCACACTGGAGTGGCTGAGGGGCAGAGCCCCCACTTAGCATGACCAGTTCTCTGCCCACTCTCGCCGAAGGGTGATCTAAAGGCAGCAGTCCCTGTTCATGTCCCAGAGTTTCTGTCAGCCTTTATAGTCCCTCATTCTCAAATACAAAAGCTTAACAGAGGCTCACTGCAGATTAGAGAAAACTTGTGGTATGAAAGAAAGCAATGAGGATTCCAAAAGAGAGAGAAAGACAAAGACAGAAATTTAACCTCAAAGAACACAGAGAGAATTCAGAGAACATAAGAACATAAAACAGGCCTGGCGCGGTGGCTCAGTCCTGTAATCCCAGTAATTTGGGAGGATGAGGCAGGCGGATCATGAGGTCACGAGTTCCAGACCAGCCTGGCCAACATGGTGAAACCCTGTCTCTACTAAAAATACAAAAATTATTTCTGCACTACACACAGAGGGGTCCAGTGGCGTTGTTCTGGATTCCCATCGTAACTTAAAGGAAAACTTTCAGAATGTCTGGAGCCCTTGATGTCCGGCAAATGAAGGAGAAGGATGTTCTCAAGTTCCTTACAGCAGGAACCCACTTAGGTGGCACCAGTCTTGACCTCCGGATGGAACAGTACATCTAGAAAAGGAAAAGTGATGGCATCTACATCATAAATCTGAAGGGGACCTGGGAGAAGCTTCTGCTGGCAGCTCGCGCTATTGCTGCCATTGAATACCCTGCTGGTGTCAGTGTCATATTCTCCAGGAATACCGGCCAGAGGGCTGTGCTGAAGTTTGCTGCTGCCAGGGAGCTACTCCAATTGCTGGCCGCTTCACTCCTGGAACCTTCACTAACCAGATCCAGGCAGCCTTCCGGGAGCCATGGCTTCTTGTGGTGACTGACCCCAGGGCTGACTACCAGCCTCTCACGGAGGCATCTTATGTTAACCTACCTACCATTGCTCTGTGTCACACAGATTCTCCTCTGCGCTGTGTGGACATTGCCATCCCATGCAACAACAAGGGAGCTCCTCAGTGGGTCAGATGTGGTGGATGCTGGCTCAGGAAGTTCTGTGCATGCGTGGCACCATTTCCCGTGAACGCTTGTGGGAGGTCATGCCTGATCTCTACGTCTACAGAGATCCTGAAGAGATTAAAAAAGAAGAGCAGGCTGCTGCTGAAAAGGCAATGACCAAGGAGGAATTTCAGGGTGAATGGACTGCTCCAGCTCCTGAGATCACTGCTGCTCAGCCTGAGGTTGCAGACTGGTTTGAAGGCGTGCAGGTGCCCTCTGTGCCTAGCAGTTCCCTACTAAAGACTGGAGTGCTCAGCCTGCCACGGAAGACTGGTCTGCAGCTCCCACTGCTCAGGCCACTGAATGGGTAGGAGCAACCACTGAACGGTCTTAAGCTGTTCTTGCACAGGCTCTTAAGCACCATGGAAATAAGGCTGATGGAAAATAAACATCAGTTTCAGAGAGAAAAAAAAGAAGAAGAAGAAGGAGAAGAAGGAAAGAAGAGAGAGAGAGAGAGAGAGAGAAAGAAACAGAACATAAAATGAAAGAAAATTATAAAATAAATAGTCCTGGCTCAGTGGCTCAAGCCTGTAATGCCAGCACGTTGGGAGGCTGAGGCAGGCGGATCACCTGAGGTCAGGAGTTCGAGACCAGACTGGCCAGCATGGTGAAACCCCATCTCTACTAAAAATACAAAAATTGGCCGAGCCTAGTGGCACGCACCTGTAATCCCAGCTATTTGGGAGGCTGAGGCAGGAGAATCGCTTGAACCCGGGAGGTGGAGGTTGCAGTGAACCGAATTTGTGCCACAGCACTCCAGCCTGGATGATAAGAGTAAGACTTCGTCTAAGGAAGGAAGGAAGAAAGGAAGGAAGGAAGGAAGGAGGGAAAGAGAGAGAGAAGGAAAGAAGGGAAGAAAGAGAGAAAGAGAAAGAGAAAAAGAGAGAAAGAAAGAAAAGAACATTTAAAAATAAATAATTAACTTTTCTGAAGAAAGTTAATGAAGAAAGACACAATCTTCAGATTGAAAGAGGCATTGAACCGGGTATGGTGGCTCACAACTGTAATCCCAGCTACTTAGGAGACCAAGATGGGAGGGTCACTTGAAGACAGGAGTTTGAGGCCAGCTTGGCCAACATAGCGAATCCTTTGTTTCAAACAAACAAAAAAGAATGAAAGAGGCATTGAGAGTATCAATTACTACAACCACTTTGAAGAACATCTTGATGATAATTCATGGAGCTCACTGTCCATACACTCAGTAATTTCCCTGTCAGGTTCATTCCCTGGGGGCAGAGCTTACAGACTGCCAGCTCTTCGTGTGCTATGAGATGAATGCGGACCTGCCAGGTTTACAGTCTCAGTCCTCAGGATGTCTAAGCAGGGCCAGGAGCAGCTGGAATGGCCAGGGATCGGCACCTCCTGCTGGGAGCAGCTCCTCTGTCCACTGATTCCCTTGTGCCACACCATGTGGTACCATGTGCACTGTGCACTGTCGTGTGACAAGACTGGGAAGTGCTTCCCTAGAAAGACACTACACTAAGCACATGAGATGTAGGCAATTAATTGCAGCATTGTTTGTGGGAGCAAAATAAATGGGAATAACCTAAATGTCTACCAGTGGAAAATGGATTAAACAATAACACGCTGAGAAGCCTCCAGCTCTGTGAACACATGGATGGGTCTGCAGGGTGGTGCCCTGGAGAAAGCATGGAGCCCTCGCCCTCCCCCAGACCTGGCCCTATGTATCTCTTCATCTGGCTGTTCCTGAGTTGTATCCTTTATAATAAACCCACAATCTAGTAAATAGACCATTTTCCTGAATTCTGTAAGCCGTTTTAGCAAATTATCAAGCCCAAGAAGGGGGTCTTAGGAATGCTGGATGTATAGCTGGTTTGTCAGAAATATAGGCAATATCTAGATTTGAAATTGGCAGTGGAAGCTGAGGGTGGGGCAGTCTTGTGGGACACAGCCCTTAACCTGTGGGATTTGATGCTATCTCAGGTAGATGTTGTCAGAATTGAGTAGGACACCCAGTTGGTGTCTTCCAAGGAACTGTATTGCAAACAACCCACACATTTGGTCACAGAAGTGTTCTAAAGCTGAGAGAAAAAAGTAGGGTTTTTTTCCTATACATTTGATGTTAGAAAAGGGATTTCTAGGGATTTGCTAGAATAGCCCTGACTCATGGAAACATGTGGTTTGGAAAGAGAAAGGATGAAAGGATGAGAGATCAGGAACCATTGATCCCTGAATGGCTACGTGGTCACCCATGGTATGAAAGTGCAGCTGGGTTACATTCAAAAGGTAAAAGTTACCCATGGAATTTGGAGATGGTATTACACCCAATTCTTGAGGAGGTGGCCCTTTGGGTACATAAGAAAATGCAAAATAATTAGAAGCATGCTAAACGTACATTTCTGAGGGTACTGTGAGAATGTAATAGCTAAAATGAAATTAAAAGAGAGTGCTGGCTTGGACCTTGAGGCTAAACCAAACTCAGATGTGGGTTAGTTCAAGCTTCAGCCACTAGCCTCAAAGCCACCCCCAAAAGAAAAAGTACTTCTGGCCGGGGGCGGTGGTTCACGCCTGTAATCCCAGCGCTTTGGGAGGCCGAGGCGGGCAGATCACAAGGTCAAGAGATTGAGACCATCATGGCCAACATGGTGAAACCCTGTCTCTACTAAAAATACAAAAATTAGCTGGTCGTGGTGGCGTGCGCCTGTAATCCCAGCTACTTGGGAAGCTGAGGCAGGAGAATCGCTTGAACCTGGGAGGCGGAGGTTGCAGTGAGCTGAGATCACACCACTGCACTCTGACCTGGCGACAGAGTGAGACCCTGTCTCAAAAAAAAAAAAAAAAGAAAAAGAAAAGAAAAGTACTTCCAAGACCTCTGCTCACCAAGGCTGTCCATGTGAGAGGATGGCAAAACTAAGAAAGGACTACAGTCAGGGGTACGGAGTGAAGGAGTTGTTTCATTCTGTGAATCAGTGCACCAGCTTCCTGAGGAGACTTTACTAAAGTGGATTGTGAGAGTAAGTCATTTAGGGGCAGTATTTTTGGTTTTGAATGCCACAGAGTAGAAGAGCAAGTTTAGGCTGATGCAGGACCTACAGTTCACTATGAAACAATCACCAATGACTGTACATGATCCAGACACACAGAGGTAATTCCCTAGGGAACAGCCAGCCCCGTGGACTGAGTAAAGCCTCTGAAAGGTCTGTTTACCCTGAGAAGGGGAACCACCTGACTCCACCTTGGTGCTGAGTGGAGCCCTGCAGATGAAGCAGCTTAAATGTTTTGTATGCAAGCCCCGTGGGACTGGCTTTATGATGACTGGAATATTCACTCACTGAATATGCCTGTTACCCAGGTCATGGTAAATGCTGGGGTTAAGGGGGCTCCTTTTGCATGGGTGTCCCATGTGACATTACTTCTGCAGAATCAGAGGACAATCCACAAATCCTTATCAGATCACCTGTCTCAGCTTCCCTGTATAGGTCTTGCTGATACCAAGGACATTAAAGTGATTTAATGGCCGGGTGCGGTGGCTCACACCTGTAATCCCAGCACTTTGGGAGGCTGAGGCGGGAGTTCAAGAGCAGCCTGGGCAACACGGTGAAACCCTGTCTGTACCAAAAAAAAAAAAAAACATACACAAAATTAGCTGGGTGTGGTGGCATACCCCTGTAGTTGCAGCTACTTGGGGTGCTGAGGTGGGAAGACTGAAAGAAAGAAAGAGAGAGCAAGAAGGAAGGAAGGGAGGGAGAGAAGGAGAGAGAAAGAGAAAGGGAGGGAGGGAGGGAGGCAAGGAAGGAAGGAAGGAAGGAAGGAAGGAAGGAAGGAAGGAAG
>NW_012101499.1:2067559-2074078 GCF_000951045.1 Mandrillus leucophaeus | reverse complement strand
CAAACCCCGTTTCTACTAAAACTACAAAATTAGCCAGGCATGGGGGCGCATTCCTGTAATCCCAGCTACTTGGGAGGCTGAGGCAGGAGAATCACTTGAAACCGGGAGGCAGAGTTTGCAGTGAACCAAGATCACGCCATTGCACTCCAGCCTGGGTAACAAGAATGAAACATCATCTCTCACACACACACACACACACACACACACACACACAAACAAAAGGGCCTTGTCTTAGTCTATTTGTTCTGCTCTAACAGTGTCTACAATAAGAGTCAAAAATCTGTAAAATATTTGAAGATAATTATTCTGAGGCAAATATGAGTGACCTATGGCCCATGACACAGCCCTTAGGAGACCCTGAGAATGTGTGCCCAATGTGGTCAAGGCACAACCTAGTTTTATACATTTAAGGGAGACATGAGACGTCAATCAAATACATAGGATATGCATTGGTTCAGTCTGGAAAGGCAGGACAAGTGGTTGAAAGAGTTAAGTTATTATCTAACGACCTGGAATGAATAGAAAGGAATGTCTGATAAAGGATTGATAAGGGGTTGTAGAGACCAAAGTCGTATCATGCAGATAAAGCCTCCAGGTAGCAGGCTTCAGTGAGAATAGACTGTAAAGGTTTCTTATTATACTTAAGATCTGTGTTGATCTTAAACGCTGGTCAGTTTTTTCTGAATCCCAAAAGAAGGCAGAGTGAGGGTGTAATGAGGCATGTCCAAACCTCCCTTCCTGTCATGGCCTGAGACAACTTTGCAAAGTCCTTGGCTGAGAGGAAGGGTCCGTCTAGGTGGTTAGTGGGAGGGGTGGGGAGGCTTAGAATTTTGTTTTTGGTTTACAATAGAATACCACAGAATTTATAAAGGACAAAATTGGCTCACGTCTGTAATCCCAGCACTTTGGGAGGCCGAGGCAGGCTAATCGCTTGAGTCTAGGAGTTCGAGACCAGGCTGGGCAACATAGTGAGGCCCCTACTTCTACAAAAAATTTAAAAAATTAGCCAGGCATAGTGGCATGCACCTCACCTGTGGTCCCAGAAACTCAGGAAGCTGAAGTGGGAGGATTGCTTGAACCTGGGAGGTCAAGGCTGCAGTCAGCCAAGATCACACCACTACACTCCAGCCTAGGCAAGACCCTGCCCTCCAGCCTGGGTAAGACCTGTCTCAAAAAAAAAAAAAAGAAAAAAGAAAATGAAAGAAAGAAAATCTGCCAGGAAAATGTTGAAGGAGAGGAAGAATGAGAGCACACAATCCTATCACAAGTCCAAGTAGCCCATGGCATTGAAATAAAAATTGTGTGGCTTTGGCGCTGATGGAGGCAACTCAACAAATGGGAGTTTAGTACATGACAAAGGTCACAGTTATTTTTTATTAACTATTGGTTTAAAGCCAGGCTCTTGCTCTGTTGCCCAGGCCTTGACCTCCTGTGCTCAAGCAAATCTCCCACCTCAGCCACTGAGTAGATTACAGGTGCACACCACCATGCCCAACTAATTTTGTTTATTTCTTATACAGACAGGGTCTCCCTATGTTGCCCAAGCTGGTCTCGAACTCCTGAGCTCAAGGGATCCTCCCACCTCACTCTCCCAAAGCACTGGGATTATAGGCATGAGCCACCACAGAATGGATTATTTTAAAAATAATAATATTAAAACAACGATCTCTGTGGAAAAACTGCAATATTTTCCTCAGATCACATATCCTTAAAATTTCTTTTATTGATTAAGGTCCAAGCATATTATAAAAGAATCATATGCTGAAAGAAACCAAGAGAGTATATTTCTTTTCTTTTTTTTTTTTTTTGAAACGGAGTCTTGCTCTGTCACCCAGGCTGGAGTGCAATGGTGCGATCTCAGCTCATTGCAGCCTCCGCCTCCCAGGTTCAAGTGATTCTCCTGCCTCAGCCTCCTGAATAGCTGGGACTACAGACACATGCCACCATGCCCAGCTAATTTTTGTATTTTTAGTAAAGACGGGGTTTCACCATGTTGGCCAGGATGGTCTCGATTTCTTGACCTCATGATCCACCTGCCTAAGCCTCCCAAAGTGCTGGGATTACAGGAGTGAGCCACAGTTCCTGGCCCCAAGGGAATATACTTCTATAAGTCTTGGATGGTAAAGTATTTACTAATTAGGACATGAAATACACACGTTATAAAGAAAATAAACTGGCTGGGCGCGGTGGCTCACACCTGTAATCACAGCACTTTTGAGAGGCCAAGGCGGGCAGATCACCTGAGGTCAGGAGTTCGAGACCAGCCTGGCCAACATGTTGGTGAAACCTTGTCTCTACTAAAAATACAAAAAATAGCCAGGTGTGGTGGCAGGCACCTGTAATCCCCGCTACTCGGGAGTCTGAGGCAGGATAATTGCTTGAACCCGGGAGGCAGAGGTTGCAGTGAGCCAAGATTGCACTATTATACTCCAGCCTGGGCAACAGAGCAAGATACCACCTCAAAAAAACAAACAAACAAACAAACAAAATATATATATAAATGGATGGTCAATAAAAGATGCTTTCTCTTAATAGTTACCAGAAAATGTAAAGTAAAACAGTGAGATATCATTTAAACTATTTAGATGGGCATAAATATTAAAGATTAATAACACACAGTACAGACCAATGCATATGTACATGTATGGAAAGGGGAGGAAGACCATATCCCCATACAATTTTGGTAGAAAATTTGTGTAGAGTTTTTAGATGAACTTTTTCAAGCATCTATCAACATTTACAGTATGCATACACTTTATGACAACAATTACATTTCCAAAAGGCTGTCCCATAGAAACGTTCAGGCTTGTATACATGTGTGTATAGAAGCATTGTTTACCACAATGGAAAAATGAAAACAACCTAAATATCCATCAAAAGGGAAACTTACATAAACCATGGCACCTTTTTAATACAGAAAACTAAGTTGTGGTTTTTAAAAAATAAGGAACTTCAATTCAGGATGGCAGACCAATCATACATACCTACCTCTCACCTGATGAGGCCTCATGATACAGAATTCAGAGGCACAGGAGTGAATAAATCCAAATAAAGCAAGAATGAAGTGGTGGTGCAGGAGAAAGTGGTGGCCAACAGATGAGAAATTTCAGTACACTTGTGGGAAACACATACCAGTGGAGGGCATGTTCACCTAATTATGAACATTATGTAAGCGTGGTGAACTCCAGCAAGTAGGTAGGATGGAGGACAGAAGCCAGGATTGGGGTAAATGAGGAGAATTAACTGCTTGGGTTGGGTCCCTCGCTTACTCCTCACCCCCACAATGGGTAATTCAAGAGAACAAGAGACACATTTAAAAGTCTCTAACATAGAATATATATATATATATATATTTGGTTTGTGTTTGCAGTGGCTCAATCTTGGCTCACTGCAATCTTCGCCTCCCGGGTTCAAGCAATTCTCCTGCCTCAGCCTCCTGAGCAGCTGGGATTACAGGTGGACACCACCACACCCAGCTAATTTTTGCAGTTTTAGTAGAGATGGGGTTTCATATGTTGGCCAGGATGGTCTCGATCTCCTGACCCTGTAATCTGCCTGCCTTGGCCTCCCAAAGTGCTGGGATTACAGGCGTGAGCTACTGCGCCTGGCCGAATATATATATATATATATATATATATATTTAACCACAAAATAAAGCCAAGAAAAAGGGGGTTATTGTTTGATGGGTACAGGGTTTCACTTGTAGGGCATCAGAATGTGCTATCCCGGACAGGTGCAGTGGCTCATGCCTGTAATCGCATCACTTTGGGAGGTGGAGGTGGGCAGATTACATGCCTGTAGTACCAGCTAATCTGGAGGCTGAAGTGGAAGGATCACCTAAGCCCAGGAGGTTGAAGCTGCAGTGAGGCATGATCAAGCCACTGCACTCCAGCCTGGGCAACAGAGCGAGACTCCATTTCAAAAAAAAAAAAAAAGTGTTGGCCGGGTGCGGTGGTTCACGCCTGTAATCCCAGCACTTTGGGAGGCCAAGGTGGGCGGATCACGAGGTCAGGAGATCGAGATCATCCTGGCCAACATGGTGAAACTCAGTCTCAACTAAAAAAACCACAAAAAGTTAGCCGGGCATGGCGGCGGGCGCCTGTAGTCCCAGCTACTCGGAAGGCTGAGGCAGGAGAATGGCATGAACCTGGGAGGGGGAGCTTGCAGTGAGCCGAGACTGCGCCACTGCACTCCAGCCTGGGCGACAAAGTGAGATGTTGTCTAAAACAAACAAACAAACAAACAAACAAATAAATAAATAAAGTGTTATCCCAAAACATGTCTCTTTGACATTATTATTTTGAGCCAAAGATTATATAATAATTGAGAAGCAGCAGATGCCAAAAAAGCTCTCTGTCCTCCCCCATCATTTGCCTAAAAGCAGGCTTAGACGCTTAATCACCTGGGACTCTTTCTGGCCCAGAGACAGCACCCAAGGGGAATCTAGGTAACAAACCTTGCCAAAACAACAATCTTCCTTCCCAAGTTTCCCCGCACATCTTCACCTTCCCACGGATTGCTGTTTAGAAAAGCCTAGACATTGTTTCCTCTGTCTCATCACTTCTCTACAAATATATTGTCCTTTGTCAAGATGCAATACGAGCTCATGTCTAACCACCCCTTTGAGTTACTCATCCCTGAGTGCTCCTTGTGTATGCACAGTGCACATGGTAACAAATTGATGTTTGTTTTTCTCTTGTTAATCTGTCTTTTGTCAGTTTAATTTCCAGGGCCCCAGCTGGTGAACCTGAAAGGATAGGGAGAAGATTTTTTCCCTCCCCTACACAGTTCTGCAAGATGATAAAAGTTCTGTGGGCTGGGTGTGGTGGCTCATGCCTGTAATCTCAGCACTTTTGGAGGCTGAGGTGGGAGGATTGCTTGAGCTCAGGAGTTCAAGACCATCCTGGGCAACATAGCAAAACTCCGTCTCTACAAAAAATACAAAAATTAGCTGTGTGTGGTGGTGTACGCCTGTAGTTCCAGCTACTTGGGGGACCAAAACAGGAAAATCACTTGAGCCCAGGAGGTAGAGGTTGCAGTGAGCTGAGATTTCACCACTGCACTCCAGCCTACGGAACAGAAGAAAACTCTGTCTCAAAAAGGAAAAAAAAAAGCAGTGGGGGATGTGAGTAGTACACACTTGGCTGTGTCCTCCGTGCTTCCCTTCCCCTCCTGTCTATAGTGGCATGGTTGCGGCTCCGGCAGCTATCTTGGGACCAGAGGGAAGGCAGGCAGAGGTCACTGAGACCTCAACCACAGCATCCAGCTGGGAAACTCCAAAAACCACCAGTTCCGGGTTACTTTTTCATAAACCCTTTGAGTTTGAGTCACTATTATTATTTACTATTATTATTATTATTTTGAGACAGAGTCTTGCTCTGTTGCCCAGGCTGGAGTGCAGGTCTCTTATACACATCTAGATGTGTATAAGAGACAGGAGCAAAACTCTGTCTCAAAAAGGAAAAAAAAAAGCAGTGGGGGATGTGAGTAGTACACACTTGGCTGTGTCCTCCGTGCTTCCCTTCCCCTCCTGTCTATAGTGGCATGGCTGCGGCTCCGGCAGCTATCTTGGGACCAGAGGGAAGGCAGGCAGAGGTCACTGAGACCTCAACCACAGCATCCAGCTGGGAAACTCCAAAAACCACCAGTTCCGGGTTACTTTTTCATAGCCAGGATGGTCTCGATCTCCTGACCTCGTGATCCGCCCACCTCGGCCTCCCAAAGTGCTGGGATTACAGGCTTGAGCCACCGCGCCCGGCCAAGTCACCATATATTTTGTGCTTGCTGTTATATGCAGCCAAAGGCAATCCCTAACTGATGCATTCTTGTTATATCCTACTCCTATTTCGTGTTCCTGGCAGCATCTAGCAGAAACCTTTGCAGAGCTTCCTTTTTACAAAGACTTGTTGAGCAAAAGAAATTGACTCAGGATTGTTATAACTTATGTCAAACAGAGAATAGCACCACCAAATGCACTGGTGCCCCGAAGACCTCATAAAGGAAAACAGAAGCCTTCCCCAGGGAGGAACACGAAGAACTAACAACTCCAAATGCTAAGGAAACTTCCATCAGCCTTGTCTAAGGAGGAAGGTGGATAGATGACGTCCCGGCAGATGAAGTAATAAGACAGAGTCTCCACTGTGAATTTATGTGCTTCAGCCCCTTGGGAGGTAAACTGCCTGAAGCCAATCAACTTGTGGGCATTAGTGGCAAGGAGCAGGTGACAAATCGTCCCCTGCTCATTATAACGGAAGCCAGAATGCCTCAGCTCTCAGGGAGAGAGAGGTGTTAACCCCTCACATCCTCTCCTGCAATGGGGTACTTCATGAAGACTAGATAATTATTTCTCTTTATTCTTGGTAGTCAATAACAATCACTTATACTACAGGAAACAAGATAATTCTTAGCCCTCCTTATTAGAAAGACTATTGGCCGGGCGCGGTGGCTCAAGCCTGTAATCCCAGCACTTTGGGAGGCCGAGACGGGCGGATCACGAGGTCAGGAGATCGAGACCATCCT
>NW_012101499.1:2057306-2060914 GCF_000951045.1 Mandrillus leucophaeus | reverse complement strand
CTGTAGTCCCAGCTACTCGGGAGGCTGAGGCAGGAGAATGGCGTGAACCCGGGAGGCTGAGCTTGCAGTGAGCTGAGATCCGGCCACTGCACTCCAGTCGGGGTGACAGAGCAACACTCTGTCTCAAAAAAACAAAACAAAACAAAACAAAAAAATAAAATAAAATAAAATAAAAAGACTATTAAACCAGGCAGGCACGGTGGCCCATGCCTGTAATCCCAGGACTTTGGGAGGCCAAGGTGGGCGGATCATGAGGTCAGGAGTTCGAGACCAGCCTGACCAACATGGTAAAACCCCTGCTCTCCTAAAAATACAAAAAGTAGCCAGGCGTGGTGGCACACACCTGTAATCCCAGTGACTCAGGAGGCTGAGGCAGGAGAATTGCTGGAACCCGTGAGGCAGAGGTTGCAGTGGGCCAAGATCGGGCCATTGCACTCTAGCCTGAGTGACACAGCAAGACTCCATCTCAAAGAAAAAAAAAAAAAAAAGCGGCCGGGTGCGGAGGCTCATGCTTGTAATCCCAACACTTTGAGAGGCCGAGGCAGGTGGATCACGAGGTCACAAGTTTGAGACCAGCCTGGCCAGTATGGTGAAAGCCCGTCTCTACCAAAAATACAAATATTAGCCAGGCATAGTGGTGCTTGCCTGTAATCCCAGCTACTTGGGAGGCTGAGGCAGGAGAATTCTTGAACCCAGAAGGCGGAGGTTGCAGTGAGTCAAGATAATACCACTGTGCTCCAGCCTGGGACAGAGCGTGGCTCTGTCTCAAAAAATGAACAAACAAACAAAAAACTATTAAGGTCATAGAATTACACAGGTCATAGAAGCACAGAACGAATATTCAACTTGCCTGTCCACTTTCGTTTTTGGGATCAGAAGCTTGGGGCTGGAAAAGCTAAATATTTGGCAACTAATTTGGGAACTTAAATTCACGCTTGAGCCAGGTGCGGTGGCTCATGCCTGTAATCCCAGCACTTTGGGAGGCCAAGGCAGGCGGATCACGAGGTCAGGAGTTTGAGACCAGCCTGGCCAAGCGGTAAAATCCTGTCTGTACTAAAAATACAAAAATTAGCTGGGTGCGGTGGCGTGTGCCTGTAATCCCAGCTACCCAGGAGGCTGAGGCGGGAGAACTGCTTGAACCGGGACCCAGGAGGCGGAGGTTGCAGTAAGCCAAGATTACGCCATTGCACTCCAGCCTAGGCAACAAGAGTGAAATTGTCTCAGGAAAAAAAAAAAAAAAAAATTCAAGCTTGGAATGCTCTTAACGTCTAAAAGGAAAATGGATAATTTGATATTCTTCCCAAATAACTACACATTCACTATCATTGCACTCCCCATCCCCAAATGTGGATGCTTAACTGTACTTTGTTTTCTTTGTTGTGAACTGATCTGGTATTTATAGTTCTAACGGTCTCTCCCTAATGAGGGCTGTGGTTTTAAGGGCCACTCCCCTTCCCACATCTACTCTTACTTCCCTTCTCTTTCTCTTTTTCCTTGACAATTGCCCCTTTTCTCCAGTCTATAGGTGGAAAAGAAATCATATTCTACTAAGCGGATCCAGTAAGCGGATCTACTTAATGTAAAATTTTATACATTTTCTATTCTGGGTTTCATATAGAACTTTTAAAAACAATAATGAAAATTGTGTTGACTTAGATGGACACTTTGATTAATCTTTTTCCTATAAATTGTATTTGATGGCTGGACACGGTGCCTCATACCTGTAATCCCAGCAGTTTGACAGGCTGAGACAGGTGGAGCACCTGAGGTCAGGAGTTCGAGACCAGCCTGGCTAACATGGTGAAACCTTGTCTCTACTAAAAACACAAAAATTAGGCAGCATGGTGGCAGGTGCCTGTAGACCCAGCTACTTGGGAGGCTGAGGCAGGAGAATCACTTGAACCCAGGAGGCAGAGATTGTAGTGAGCTGAGATCATGCCACTGCACTCTAGCCTGGCAACAAAGCAAGACTCCATCTCAGAAAAATAAAAAATAAAAAAATAAAAATTAGCTGAGATAAATGGAGTGATCTTACAGTATCCACTAATGTGCTACTTAAATTCAGAGGTATGTTGTGCAGATGCCTTCTCTGAGGCCTTCTTCCTGGTTTGGAAGTCCCCACCCCTCTTCCCTCCAACACCAGAGACTGGTTGATAGTGCATGGCAGTTCTCCCTTAACTCTGAGAATGAAGAGATAAACAATAGATTTCATTCTCAACTTTACACTTTTCTACCAGCCCCCCAGGGAATAACCACATCTGCTCGCCTGAGCACATTCTTTCCCCGCACTGTGTACTTCTGCGGCCAGGGAGTAAGCGATGATAAGAATCTGAAAACACTGCCCACTCGTTCATTCACATCAAGAAACTGGTAACTCTTTCCCCAAAGTGACACTAGCCATAGTCCAGTTACTTGTAGGAACAGAACCAGAAACAGCCACCAGGCTACTTCTCTATTTCCTTCTCAACCATGTTAAAGAAAAATTATTCTGACTCTTGTTAAAACGATTGGGAAGGCTTTATCCAAGATTACCGCAACAGAAGAGAGAGAGAGATCAGGCTTGAACCCCAAAGGCAGAAGAGACAGCTGGGACTGATAGCCAAAGAGCAGGGCAGGGTCAGTAGGTGGAAAATTACTAAGAGGAGGCATCAAGGGTCAGGAGATTCTGGCTAACCCAGCCTAGTGGGACTCTTGCTAAAAGCAGTCGAGGGACTTAGACTTAGAAAGCATCACCTTATCAAAGGTGGAGGATGATCAGACTTGATGAGATATCAAGGGTGACCAGATTTCAAGGAAGAGGGATTCTCACAAACGGACTCCCAGAGGTCTCTTTTATAAAGGCACTCACGCTGGGCACAGTGGCTCACGCCTATAATCCCAGCACTTCGGGAGGCCGAGGTGGATGGATCACCTGAGGTCAGAAGTTCAAGACCAGCCTGACCAACATGGAGAAACCCTGGTCTACTAAAAATACAAAATTAGCTGGGCGTGGTGGCCCATGCCTGCAATCCCAGCTACTCTGGAGGCTGAGGCAGGGCAATCCCTTGAACCTGGGAGGTGGAGGTTGCAGTGAGCTGAGATCACGCCATTGTACTCTAGCCTGGGGAACAAGAGTGAAACTCCATCTCAAAAAATAAATAAATAAAAAATAATAAATAAATAAATAAATAAATAAATAATAAAGGCACTCATGATCTAACCACCTCCCAAAGGCTCCACCACCTGAAACTATCACCTTAGGGATTTCTACTTATAAATGTTGGGGGGGGGGGACACAAACAGACTATAGCAGTATTATTAGCTTTTAATAATCCCACATTTTGGCCAAGCACAGTGGCTCACATAGAAATCCCAGCACACTGGGAGGCTGAGGTTGGGGAATGACTTGAGGCCAGGAGTTTGAGGCCAGCCTGGGCAACATGGTGAAATCCCATCTCTACTGAAAACACAAAAATTAGCCAGGCGTGGTGGCACATGCCTGAAGTTCCAGCTTCTCAGGGGGCTGAGGCAGAAGGATCACTTGAACCTGGGAGGTGGAGATTCCAGTGAGCCAAGATCATGGCACTGCACTCCAGCCTGGGTGATAGAGCAAGACTCCATCTCAAAAA
>NW_012101499.1:2051735-2056831 GCF_000951045.1 Mandrillus leucophaeus | reverse complement strand
TATTTTATATATATATACTACCTGAGACTGGGTAATTTCTAAAGAAAAGAGATTTCATTGACTCACAGTTCCCCTGAGGCTGGGGAGGCCTCAGGTTACTTACAATCATGGCAGAAGGTGAAGGGGAAACAAGGACCTTCTTCACATGGCGGCAGGAAAGGGAAGTGAAAGCAGAGGAAATACCAGATTCTTATAAAATCATCAGATCTCGTGAGAACTCACTATCACGAGAACAGCACAGGGGAAACCGCTCCCATGATCCAATCACTTCCCTTCCTCCACACGTGGGGATTACAGGTCCCTCCCTGGACACACTGGGATGACAATTCCAGACACGATTTGGGTGGGGACACAGAACCAAACCATATCAGTACCTATCAGAGCTACCCTCTTGGGGTCCATCTCCTCACAAAGAAACTGCTGTTTCATTGTCCTCTACCCTGGTTTGAACATCAGATGGCATGGAGCAAGGCTTCACCATACGCTCTGGTGGGAAGACCCTGAATCCTGTCAACAGCACTCCGTGTAGACAGTTACCATCTGGGCAATCCACCATAAGCATGCAAGAGCTTTCTGGCTGTTGATTATTCAGATGCCAAGAGATGAGGTGATAACAAGAGCATACTGAATCTCTTCCTTTAAGTCTCTCATAGGGGTCAGGACATGCTACCCCAAATTGTGGCCCCTTGACATTTGAGAAAACAGCCCAGGCAGGAAAGTGACCCTCACCCTCCCCTTCACCCTTTTCCCCTGAAGCAGGTCATTAAATCCTCATTTTTTAGGTGTCCTCTCTGCACTCGGAGGAAAGGAATGTCCTTATCTCTGAAGACACAAGCACACAGAGAAGAATCTGAACAAACATGTCTTGCAAGTCCCCTGTCTATTACCATTAGGTCATGTCCCTCTGTTCAATCACACTTCTGCACGCCTGTCCAGTCTTCATCAAACGTAGCATTAAAATACATAGGTTTCACAAGGCATGGTGGCGGACACCTGTAATCTCAGCTACTTGGGAGGCTGAGGCAGGAGAATCACTTGAACGTGAGAGGTGGAGGTTGCATTGAGCCGAGATTGTGCTACTGCACTCCAGCCTGGGTGACACAGTGAGACTCCCTCTCAAAAAAGAACACATAGGTTTCCCGGTTTCTTTGGGTCTTCATTTCTGAAGCCTCCAGTGTTCCATAAAACTTATGTAAAATAAATGTGTATGCTTTTCTCTTCTTAATCTGTCTTTTGTTATAGGGGCTTCAGATATGAACCTACTGATGGGGAAGAAAAGGTGGTTGGGTTTCCTTTTTCTTGAGGCAGGGTCTTGCTCTGTCCTGCAGGCTTCAGTGCAATGGTGTAATCTCGGCTCACTGCAACCTCCACCTTCTGGACTCAAGTGATCCTCTCATCTTAGCCTCCTGAGTAGCTGGGACCATAGGTGCATGCTACCACGACTGGTGAATTTTAAAATTTTCGAAGAGACTGGCCCCACTATGCTCCCCAGGCTGATCTTGAACTTGTGGGCTCAAATGATCTTCCCACTTTGGCCTCCAAAGTGCTTGGATTGTGAGCATGAGCCACTGAGCCAAGCCAAAAAAGGTTATTTCTTTCCCCATACATCTCCTACCATTGGTATGTTGTTCTAAATTTCTCTGAGTCTCTGAAAACCAGGTCTGGTGCTTACTGAATGGGTAAATTGAAAGGAAAAGGGTTTATAAGGTGAAAGAAGTTGGTGCCACTTTACTTGTGTGAAGGTAGTTTTCTCTTTTTTTTTTTTTCTTGAGACAGTCTGGCTCTGTCGCCCAGGCTGGAGTGCAGCGGCGCGATCTCGGCTCACTGCAAGCTCTGCCTCCCGGGTTCAAGAGATTCTCCTGCGTCAGCCTCCCAAGTAGTTGGGACTGCAGGCGCCCGCCACCATGCCCAGCTAATTTTTTGTATTTTTAGTAGAGACAGGGTTTCACCGTGTTAGCCAGGATGGTCTCAGTCTTCTGACCTCGTGATCCACCTGCCTCGGCCTCCGAAAGTGCTGGGATTACAGGTGTGAGCCACCACGCCCGGCCAAGATATTTTTCTTAAGGATAGGAGGATGTTTCTCAGGAGCACTCAGGGGTTTTCTTCTTTGTCAAGTTCTTCCATTACAGGAGACAAAATGTTTGCCCTTATCAAAGGCCAAATGTGGAAACCTTAGACAGTGCCTGTCCATTGCCACTCACGACTTTCCCCGCCAGGGCAGGGGAGCTCACAAGCAGCCGGTGGATAAGAACACCTGAATCCTGAAGTACAGCCGTAAACCACTGAAAACAGCCTTCGTTCACAAAGCACACTGCTGGCTTCCAAAGTTCTCAGCTGGCCAAGGGCAGTGGCTCCTGCCTAGAATCCCAACACTTTGGGAGTCCAAGGCAGGAGGATCGCTTGAGCCCAGGAGTTCAAGATGAGCCTGGGGCTCGAACCCATAGGGAGATGCCGTCTCTACAAAAAATAAAAAATCAGACTAGGTGTGGTGGTTAACACCTGTAATCTTAGCACTTTGGGAGGCCAAGGCAGGCAGATGACCTGAGGTCAGGAGTTTCAGACTAGCCTGGCCAGCATGGTGAAATCCCATATCTACTAAAAATACAAAAATCAACCTGGCATGGTGGCCCATGCCAGTAATCCCAGCTACTGGGGTGGCTGAGGCAGAAGAATTTCTTCAACCCAGGAGGCAAAGGTTGCAGTGAGTCAAGATTGCAGCACTGCACTCCAGGCTCTTTGACAGAGCGAGATTCCATCTCAAAAAAAAAAAAAAAAAAAAGCCGGGTGTGGTGGCTTGTGCCTGTAGTTTTAGTTACTAGGGAGGCTGAGGTGGGAGGATCTGTTGAGCCAGGAAAGTTGAGGCTGCAGAGAGCAGGGATCAGGCCACTGTACTCCAGCCTGGGCAACAGAATGAGACCCTGCCTCAAAAAAAAAAAAAAAAAAAAAAAATTCTCTATGCTGTTACCCAGAAGCTCCCCTCAGTCCCAGAGGGCATCAGATAGGGCACTGGTGCCTCATATATCCCAGTGTTAGGCCACAGTGAGAGCTGTGGCTCCAGGGTCCTGCTGTGTCAAACCCTAGGGAGACAGCAGTCCTCTGACGACAGGGATGAACCTTGCATTCCAATAATATATCAACCCAATGGTTCCGGTGGGAACATTTCCACTGTGGCCCTTTGCTGGCGTCTCTAGAATGGAGCCTCTCCAGGGAAGGCTGGTGAGTGAGCCTGTGTCCAACAGGACAGGAATCTGCACAGCAGGAACCTACCGAGCAGCTCCAATGACAGGCACATGAGGGTCCTGGCTCCCAGTGCAAAAGCACATACAAAGGAGAAATAAGGAGGCTTAATATTCCCCTAGAAAATAACAGACTCCTGCAGCCTTTTTTCTTTTCTCCTCTTCTCTCTTCTTTTCTTTCATCTCGCTGTGTGGCCTGGGCTGGAGTGCAGTGGAGCGATCCAAAGTCACTGTAACCTTGAACTCCTGGGCTCAAGCAATCCTTCCACCTTGACCTCTCAAGTAACTGGGACCACAGGCACATACCACCATGACTGGCTAATTTTTAAATCTTTTGTGGAGATGGGGGTCTTGCTAGGCTCAATGGCTCACATCTGTAATCCCAGCACTTTGGGAGGCCAAAGTGGGAGAATTACTTGGGACCACGAGTTCAAGATCACCCTGGGTGACATAGAGACCTCATCTCTACAAGAAATGCAAAAACGTTAACTAGGCTTGGTGACATGCATCTGTAGTCCTAGTTACTTGGGAGGTTGAGGTGGGAGGATTGCCTGAGTCCAGGAGTTCAAGGCTGCAGTGAGCTGTCATCATGCCACTGCACTCCAGCCTGGGTGATAGAGTAAGACCCCGTGTCAAAAAAAATAAAATAAAATTAGAGCTGGGAGCTCACTATGTTTGCCCAGGCTGCTCTCGAACTCCCACCTTGGCCTCCCAAAACTTTGCGATTACAGGTGTGAGCCTCTTACCATATTCAGTCACCTTTTCTTTTTCTCACCTTTTCTTTCTTTCTACCTTTTCACTGCAACCTCTGCCTCCTGGGCCCAAGCCATCCTCCCATCTCTGCGTCCTGAATAGCTGTGACTACAGGTATGCACCACCACATCCAGCTAATTTTTTTTTTTTTTTGTATTTTCAGTACAGATAGCGTTTCACCATGTTGGCCAGGCTGGTCTTGATCTCCTAACCTCAGTGATTTGCCTACCTCGGCTTCCCAAGGTGCTGGGATTACAGGCGTGAGTGAGCCACCATGCCCAGCTGAGATGGGGTTTTGTCATGTCGGCCATGGCTGGTCTGGAACTCCTGGGCCCAAAGCAATCTGCCTACCTTGGCCTCCCAAAGTGTTGGGATTGGCCAGGCATGGCAGCTCATGCCTGTTCTCCTACCTACTTGGGAGCAGGAGGATTGCTTGAACCTGGGAAGCAGAGGTCGGAGGTTGCAGTGAGCTGAGATTGCGCCACTGCATGACAGAGCAAGACTTTGTCTCAAAAAAAAAAAAAAAGCCTGGGTTGGGATTACAGGCTTGAGCCACCACACCCCTGCTACCACACCACTGCTACCTTTTCTTTCTCTCTGGTTTTTTTTTTTGAGACGGAGTTTCGCCCTTGTTGCCCAGGCTGGAGCACAATGGCACAATCTCAGCTCACCGAAACCTCCACCTCCCAGGTTCAAGTGATTCTCCCGCCTCAGCCTCCCGAGTAGCTGGGATTACAGGCATGCACCACCACGCCCAGCTAATTTTGTATTTTTAGTAGAGATGAGATTTCTCCATGTTGGTCAGGCTGGTCTTGAACTCCCGACCTCAGGTGATCCGCCTGCCTTGGCCTCCCATTAAGTGTTGGGATTACAGGCGTGAGCCACCGCCCCCAGCATCTCTGTCCTTTTCAAATGTATGTAAATATTCTAATGGCCAAACAAGCCTCTTTCCTGCCTCCCAATGCCAGGAATATTTCCGCAAGGACCCAAGTGACATCTCTTTGAGATGTAGTCATCAAGGAAGAGAATGGCCCTGTCTCCCAGTTTGAAATGTAATCATCAAGGAAGAGAATGGCCCTGTCTCCCAGTTTGAAATGTAATCATCAA
>NW_012101499.1:2048231-2048890 GCF_000951045.1 Mandrillus leucophaeus | reverse complement strand
TGCAGTGAGCCGAGATTGCGCCACTGCCCTCCAGCCTGGGCAACAGAGCAAGACTCTGTCTCAAGAAAAAGTGAAAATAAACAACACCAAAAAGCTCTCAATACAGCAAAAACAAGAAAAGCTAAAGCAGAGTGAGGGGGTCAGAGGATGGAAAATTACTTAAGAGGGGAACTGGAGTGGGTTGGGGGGCAGGAATTCTTGCTAAACTGATTTACTAAGATTTTAGCTGAAGGCAGGCCAGAGAATCAGATATCCAGAGCGGAGGATTAATTCCCTCCAAACTGGTGTGGTAGTATTTTTGCTATATTGAGACTCAGAAATCAATTCCCTAAAATGAAGGCCTCAGAAGCAAGTTTTTCTCTGACCTTCTCCTTCCCTCTTTTTCTCATTTTCCCTCTCCCCCAAGGCTAGCCATAGAAAAAAATCCATCTTCCCCAAGGGGGTCGTAGAAACCTGAACCCTGTTTCTCCAAAGCCAGTCATAAAACCTAGAAATATTATTCTAACTCTCCCACCACCAATCCACCTTTCTGTGTAAAAACTGGTCAGAAGGAAATTATCTGGGCCTGGGGTGGTGGCTCATGCCTGTAATCCTAGCACTTTGGGGAGTGGAGGCAGCAGGACTGTTTGAGCCCAGGAGTTCCAATTGAACCTGGGCAA
>NW_012101499.1:2042892-2045618 GCF_000951045.1 Mandrillus leucophaeus | reverse complement strand
TCCCAGTTTGAAATGTAATCATCAAGGAAGAGAATGGCCCTGTCTCCCAGTTTGAAATGTAATCATCAAGGAAGAGAATGGCCCTGTCTCCCAGTATGCAGAGAGCAGATGGGCCTTACTTGCCACCTGACTCCACACTGCAAACCTACTTACTGCAATGTGTTGCAGCCACTTGCCTGTACAAAACAGGGAAATTTCCTTCAGTCTTTGCAATCTTTTAGTAGATTTCCTGTGATGGACATCACTCTGTTTGATGCTTATTTGATAATAAAATTGTTTTCTTTCTCTTCTATTTTGTGGAGAGGTTTTCTAGCTTAGAAGGGGATTTTGTTTTTAATTCCATCTTCAAAGCACAGGCCCGGAACAGCCCCCAGTGCACTTTTTTCAGGCCCCAGGCGTGGGCTGTTTTTCCTCTTGCGTCCTGGAAGCACCTAGGAGCTCCAGAAAAGACCAAGACCATCCAGGCGCAGTGGCTCATGCCTGTAATCCCAGCACTTTGGGAGGCCGATGTGGGTGGATTGCCTGAGCTCAGGAGTTCAAAACCAGCCTAAATAAAATAAACTTAGCCGAGCATGGTGGAGTGCACCTGTAGTCCCAGCTACTCAGGAGGCTGAGGCAGGAGAATTTCTTGAAACAGGGAGGCAGAGGTTTCAGTAAGCCAAGATTGTAACACTGCCCGCCAGCCTGAGCAACAGAGACTTCATCTCCAAAAAAAAAAAGAAAAAAACAAGACCCAGAGCGACCCCAGGCCAATTACCCTCAGTCAGAATTTCTGGGAGTAGGGCTGGGAAATTAAAAAATGTTTAAACTCTCCAGGTGATTCCAATGTGCAGGCATAGCTGGGGTTTGCCACTCTGGGAGGACCAAAGAAATCAACAGACAAACCCACTGCTGATGGAACTGGAGCCTTATGCAGAACTATAAAGACACCAAAAAAAATGGCCCCCGACTTCACCTTTAAGAGACTTCCCATCTTCCTGCTCCAGGTCCCTTGAGGTTTTCCTGCTTCCTCGTCCTTTCTAAGCTCGGTTCTCTAACGCTTTCATTTTGGGAACAACATACGGCCATTAAATTTCCTTTTGTGGCCAGGAGCAGTGGCTCACACCTTGTATTAGTTTGTTTTCACACTGCTGATAGACATATCTGAGACTGGGAAAAAAAAGGCGTTTAATTGGACTTACAGTTCCACATGGCTGGGGAGGCCTCAGAATCATGGCAGGAGGTGAAAGGCACTTCTTACGTGGTGGCAGCAAGAGAAAATGAGGAAGAAGCAAAAGCAGGAACCCCTGATAAACCCATCAGATCTCGTGAGACTTATTCACTATCACGAGAATAGCATGGGAAAGACCAGCCCCCGTGATTCAATTACCTCCCCCTGGGTCCCTCCCACAATACATGGGAATTCTGGGAGATACAATTAAAGTTGAGATTTCGATGAGGACACAGAGAAACCATATCACACCTATAGCATTTTGGAAGGCCAAGGTGGGAGGATTACTTGAGCCCAGGAGTTCAAGACCAGCCTGGGCAACAAGGCGAGATGCCGTCTCTACCAAAAATACAAAAATTAGCCAAGTGTGGTGGCACGTGCCTATAGTTCCAGTTACTCAGGAGGCTGAGGTGGGAAGATCACTAGAGCTCCAGAGGTGGAGGATGCAGTGAGTCAAGATGGCATTACTGCACTCCAGCCTGGGTGAAACAGCAAGACCCCGTCTCAAATAAATAAATAAATAAATAAATCCTTTTGTGTAAGTTAGACTACAATTAAAAAACTCAATATATTTATCCTAAGAAAGTCATTATTAAGTCTCATACTGAAAAATCTAATCATGGCTTAGATTTTTTTTAAGCTCTGAAAGCATAGAAAATCCAATCCAGATTTCTTAGGACTGCAGCCTCATTAAGTGAAAAATTATTCAGACACTTGTTAAAACAAGAAGAAAGACTATTCAGGACTATCAATATTGGTGTCAAGATGGCTGCAATCAGGGAGAGAGATTAAGTTTAACTCTGAATACACCTGTAATTTCAGCACTTTGGGAGGCCGAGGCGGGTGGATCACCTGAGGTCAGGAGTTCAAGACCAGCCTGGTCAACATGGAGAAACCCTGTCTCTATGAAAAATACAAAAATTAGTGGGGTGTGGTGGTTGACACCTGTAATCCCAGCCACTCAGCAGGCTGATGCAGGATAATTACTTGAACCTGGGAGGGGAGGTTGCAGTGAGTCAAGATCACACCACTGCACTCCAGCCTGGGTAACAAGAGTGAAACTCCATCTCAAAATAAATAAATAAATAAAAATAACTGGCTAGGCACAATGGCTCACACCTGTAATCCCAGCACTTTGGGAGGCCGAGGCGGGCGGATCACCTGAGGTTGGGAGTTGGAGATCAGCCTGACCAACATGGAGAAACCCTGTCTCTACTAAAAATACAAAAATTAGCTGCACATGGTGGCGCATGCCTGTAATCCCAGCAACTCAGGAGGCTGAGGCAGGAGAATTGCTTGAACCTGGGAGGCAGAGGTTGCAGTGAGCCGAGATCATGCCACTGCACTTCAGCCTGGGCAACAAGAATGAAACGCTGTCTCAAAAAAATAATAATAAAAATTAAACAAACTCTGTTCGGGCATGGTGGCTCATTCCTATAATCCCAGCACTTTGGGGGGCCGAGGCAGGTGGATCACAAGGTCAGGAGTTCGAGACCAGCCTGGCCAATATGGTGAA
>NW_012101499.1:2035006-2041762 GCF_000951045.1 Mandrillus leucophaeus | reverse complement strand
TTAAAACGATTTTTAAAAAATAACTTATGTGACCTACCTTATTTGACTGTATGTCATTAGACCCTCATTCCAGAGAGGGTCCTGTCCCACACGCAGAAGGAAGGAACGCTGCTCAGAGAAGGCAAGAAGAGTCTAGATAGACAGGCCTTGCTGGATTTCCCCACTCCGTCTAATCGCAATAGACCATACTCTTTCTGTCCTATCATATTTCTGCATGGCTGTGCATTCTGAGGAACCTAAGCATAAAAATGGACACTTTCCCCTGTATCCTTGGGTCCTCATGCTGAAGACTCACGTGTCGCATAAAGCTATGATCAAATAAATTTGCATGCCTGTTCTCCTGTTAATCTGCATCTTGTCAGTGATTTTCAGTAAACCTTCATGAAACTGCCTTTGCAAAATTATGACTGAGACAGTGAAAGAGATCTAACTTAACCAACTCCATCTTTCTTTTAATCTCCAAGCTATCCTTGTTTATTCCTGGGCATAGGCTGAACTAACTTTGGGAAGAACTTAGTTTATAGTTTTAAATAAAGATGATAACAACCCTTTCCCAAAACAAACCTCCTTCTCGACTGGGGACTAGACTGCCTTTGTAGGACTAACAAATTAGCCACAAGATTAGAAATTATGGTTTAGGAGTCAAGCAGCTGGAAGCTACAAGATTCTGACACTCCTTAAACTGCTTCTCAGATCAGTGATTGAGATATTTTGCAGTCCCTGCACTTGATGGATCAGCTGGCACCACCCAGATTAATAAACTGGCTCATCTGATCTTGTGGCCCCCACCCAGGAACTGACTCAGCTCAAGAAGACAGCTTGGACTCCCTAAGATTTCATTCCTGACCAGTCAGCACTCCTGGCTCACTGGCTTCCCTGCATCCACCAAATTGTCTTTAAAAACTCTGCTCTCCTAATGCTCAGGGAGACTGATTTGAGTAATAATAAAACTCTGGTCTCCCGCACAGCTGGCTCTGTGTGAATTATTCTTTCTCTATTGCAATTCCCCTGTCTTGATCAATTGGTTCTGTCTAGGCAGTGGGCAAAGTGAACCCATGGGGCAGTTACATTCAGAGAGTGAAGGGGAAGTTTTCCCTTGGCCTCAACAGCTTCCACTGGAGTTGTCCGGCTAAAGACAGGACCCAGAATGAGGCCTAGAGGAAAAGAGGATTCAGAGGTGCCTGACCTAGGTTCAGCCTCCGATCTATGTTTCTACCACTTTTCACCCTTTATGCTCTTGCAACAAATAGCTTGTGTGTACACACACAACTGCATGCCACATCTTTGACCACATGGTTTTCTATGCTTAAGCTATTTTTCTGTCTTTTAGTCTACAACTCCCTTTCTTTTTCTTTTCTTTTTTTTTTTTTAGATAAGAGTTTCACTCTTGTCGCCCAGGCTGGAGTGCAGTGGCGTGATCTCAGCTCACTGCAACCTCCACCTCCCAGGTTCAAGTCTCCTGAGTAGCTGGGATTACAGGCACTCACGACTATGCCTGGCTAAGTTTTGTGTTTTTAGTAGAGACGGGGTTTCACCATGTTGGCCAGGATGGTCTTGAACTCTTGACCTCAGGTGATCCACCCACCTCGCCTCCCAAAGTGCTAGGATTATAGGCAAGAACCACCATGCCTGGCCTACAACTCACTTTCAAAATTTACTAAACTTAGACAGATTCCTTGAAACATACAATTAGCAACGCTGACACAATGAAATAGAATATGTAAAGAGTCCTATATCTATAAAGAAACTTAATTCACAATAAAAAATCTTCCCCCTATAGAAAGGACTTTACTAGTGAATTCTGTCAAATAAGGAAGAAATAATTTTAATACTAGACAAGCTCTTTCTGAAAATACAGGAGGAGGAAATGCTTCACAGCTTTATTTAGGAGGCCTGTGTGATTCTGTAACAAAAATTTGATTAAGACAAGAAAAGCTGGGTGTGGTGCTGCACTCCTGTAGTCCCATCTACTCAGGAGGCTGAGGCAGGTGGGTCACATGAGAGCAGAAGTTTGAGGTTACAGTGAGCCATGATCATGCCATGCCACTATACTCCAGCTGGGTGACAAAGCAGAGACTATATATATATATACACACACACACACACGCGTATATATATACACACATACATATATACACACACACATATACACACATACATATATCTATATACACACGTGTGTGTATATATATATTTTTAAGTGCAGGAGTGGTGGCTCATGCCTGTAATCCTAGAACTTTGGGAGGCTGAGGCAGGTGGATAATTTGAGGTCAGGAGTTCGAGACCAGCCTGCCCAACACAGCAAAATCCCATCTCTACTAAGAATACAAAAATTAGCCAGTTGTGGTGGGACACATCTGTAATCCCAGCTACTCAGGTGGCTGAGACAAGAAAACTGCTTGTACCCAGGAAGTAAAGGCTGCAGTGAGCTGAGATAGCGCCACTGCACTCCAGTCTGGGTGACAGAGCAAGACTCCATCTCAAAACAAAACAAAACAAAACAAAAACCCAACCAACCAAACAAAAAAAGAACATTACATTACAAGAAAATTATAGACCTCACAAATATAGATGCAAAACTCTTTGATAAAATATTAGCAGATCTACTTTGGCAATACATTTGTAGGATTGGGTTTATCATGGCCAAGTGGGCTTATTCTAGAAATAAGAAGGTTTGGCATTCAAAAGTCAATTATTATAATTCTCTATATTATATTGAAAAAAGAAGAAAAACGTGATCATTTCAGTTAATGTATAAAAATCTTTTGACAGAATTAAACACCCATTCAGGATAAAAATCTCAGCAAACTAGGAATAGAGGGGATCATCCTCAACTCGATAAATACCATCTGCAAAAATCCTGGAGTTAACATATCAGAAAAAGAGAAAAGCTAACTCAGACACTACCAGTTTGGGCTCAGTGCTAATACCTGGCTGCCATATCTACAGTTGACTTAGCACTTGATATGGTTTGTCTGTGTCCCCATCCCAATCTCAACTTGAATTGTATCTCTCAGAATTCCCACCTGTTGTGGGAGGGACCCAGGGGGAGGTAATTGAATCATGGGGGCTGGTCTTTCCCATGCTATTCCCATGACAGTGAATAAGTCTCACGAGATCTGATGAGTTTATCAGGGGTTTCCACTTTTGCTTCCTCATTTTCTCTTGCTGCCACCATGTAAGAAGTGTCTTTCACCTCCTGCTATGATCCTGAGGCCTCCCAGCCATGTGGAACTGCAAGTCCAATCAAACCTCTTGTTCTGGGCCGGGCGCAGTGGCTCACGCCTGTAATCCCAGCACTTTGGGAGGCCAAGGTGGGTGGATCACCTGAGGTCAGGAAGTCGAGACCAGCCTGACCAACATGGAGAAACTCCGTCTCTACTAAAAATACAAATTTCTCTGGAGTGGTGGCACAGCTACTCGGAAGGCTGAGGCAGGAGAATCACTTGACCCGGCAGGCGGAGGTTGTAGTGAGCTGAGATCATGTCATTGCACTCCAGCCTGGGCAACAAGAGGGAAACTCCATCTCAAAAAACAAAAACAAAAACAAAAACAAAAACAAAAACACCTCTTGTTCTTCCCAGTCTCAGATACGTCTTTACCAGCAGCATGAAAATGGACTAATGTCGTAAACTGGTACTGGAGTAGGGTGTTGCTGAAAAGATACCCAAACATGTGGAAGCAAATTTAGAACTGGGTAACAGGCAGAGGTTGGAACACTTTGGAGGCTCAGAAGCAGACAAGAAAATGTGAGAAAGTTTGGAATCTCCTAGAGACTTGTTGAATGGCTTTGACAAAAATGATAATAGAAATATGAACAATATTTCTGATGTGGTCTCAGATGGAGATAAGGAACTTGTTGGGAACTGGAGCAAAGGTGACTCTTGTTATGTTTGAGAAAAGAGACTGGTGGGCTGAGCGCAGCAGCTCACGCCTGTAATCCCAGCACTTTGGGAGGCCGAGGCAGGTGGATCATGAGGTCAGGAGATTGAGATCATCCTGGCTAACATGGTGAAACCCCGTCTCTACTAAAAATACAAAAAAAAATTAGTCAGATGTGGTGGCAGGTGCCTGTAGTCCCAGCTACTCGGGAGGCTGAGGCAGAAGAATGGCATGAACCTGGGAGGCGGAGCTTTCAGTGAGCCCAGATAGTGCCACTGCACTCCAGCTGGGGTGACAGAGCAAGACTCCATCTCAAAAAAGAAAAAAAAATCAGAAAAGAGACTGGTGGGATTTTTACCCTGCCCTAGAGATCTGTGGAAGTTTGAACGTGTGAGAGATGGCTTAGGGTATCTGACGGAAGAAGTTTCTAAGCAACAAAACATTCAAAAAGTGACTTGAGTGCTGTTAAAAGCATTCTGTTTTAAAAGGAAAACAGAGCATAAAAGTTCAGAAAATTTGCAGCCTTATGATGTAGTAAAAGAGAAAAACCCATTTTTTGAGGAGAAATTCAAGCCAGCTGCAGAAATTTGCATATGTAGCGAGGAGCCTAATGTGAATCCCCAAGACCATTGGGAAAATGTCTCCAGGCCATGTCAGACACCTTCATGGCAGCCCCTCCCATCAGAGGCCGAGAGGCCCAGAAGGGAAAAGTGGTTTCATGAGCCAGGCCCAGAGTCCCCATGCCGTGTGCAGCCTAGGGACTTGTTGCCCTGGGTCCCAGCTTTCAGAAGATGTATGGAAATATCTGGATGCCCAGGCAGAAGTTTGCTACAGGGGTGGAGCCCTCATGGAGAACCTCTGCTAGGGCAGTGCGGAAATGTGGAGTTGGAGCCCCAGCACAGAGTCCCTAGTGGGGCACTGCCTAGTGGAGCTATCAGAAGAGGGCCATCATCCTCCAGACCCCACAATGGTAGTTTCACTGACAGCTTGCACCGTGCACCTGGAAAAGCCACAGACACTCAATGCCAGCCCGTGAAAGCAGCCAGGAAGGAGGTTGTACCCTGCAAAGCCACAGTGGCAGAGCTGCCCAAGACCATGGGAACCCACCTGTTGCATCAGCATGACCTGGATGTGAGACCTGGAATTAAAGGAGATCATTTTGGAGCTTTAAAATTTGACTGCCCTGCTGGATTTTTGGACTTGCATGGGCCCTGTAACCCCTTTGTTTTGGCTGATTTCTCCCATTTGGAATGGCTGTATTTACCCAATACCTGTACCCCCATTGTATGTAGAAAGTAACTAGCTTGCTTTTGATTTTACAGGCTCATAGGTGGAAGGGACTTGCCTTGTCTCAGATGAGACTTTGGACTGTGGACTTTTGGGTTAATGCTGAAATGAGTTAAGACTTTGGGGGACTGTTGGGAAGGCATGACTGGTTTTGAAATGTGAGGACATGAGATTTAGAGGGGCCAAAGGTGGAATGATATAGTTTGACTGTGTCCCCACCCAAATCTCAACTTGAATTGTATCTCTCAGAATTCTCATGTGTTGTGGGAGGGACCCAGGGGGAGGTAATTGAATCATGGGGTCTGGTCTTTCATGTGCTGTTCTCATGATAGTGAATAAATCTCACAAGATCTGATGGGTTTATCAGGGTTTCCACTTTTGCTTCTTCCTCATTTTCTCTTGCAGCCACTGTGTAAGAAGTATCTTTTGTCTTCTGCCATGATTCAGAGGCCTCCGAGCTATGTGGAACTGTAAGTCCATTTAAATATCTTTTTCTTCCCAGTATTGGGTATGTTTTTATCAGCAGAATGAAAACAGAGGAACACAACACTTGTCATTTGTAGTGATAATATATGTGTACATGTATCAGCCATGTTTCTAGTGTCTGTAAATCTGTATTTAACATCTGCATATGTCAGATATGCATTGTTCTGGACAACCTGTTATTATGTCTGAGTCACCTTGCCTTGGCCTCCTACCTCTCTTATTGTCCCCAAGCCCCTTACAGGAGGAGTCCACCTCCTATCCTCCTGTGACCACACTTTTCTTTTTTTTTTCTTTTTTTGAGATGGAGTTTTGCTCTTGTTGCCCAGGCTGGAGTGCAATGGTGCAATCTTGGCTCATGGCAACCTCCCACTCCCGGGTTCAAGCGATTCTTCTGCCTCAGCCTCCCAAGTAGCTGGAATTACAGGCATGTGCCTCCACGCCTGGCTAATTTTTGTATTTTTAGTAGAGACAGGGTTTCTCCATGTTGGTCAGGCTGGTCTCGAACTCCCAACCTCAGGGGATCCACCCACCTTGGCCTCCAAAGTATTGAGATTACAGGCATAAGCCACCCTGCACCCGGCCGACCAGACTTTTCAAATAAAAACTGATAACCTTCTGGTCACATTTGGCAGTTTACCTTAGAAGTAAGCAGGCTTACAAATTAATCCCCCTGGGGAAGATATTGTGACTTGATGGTGACATTCTGTCTCTGAGTAAAGAATCTTATCGAAAGTACTGAAAATTGTTGATGTACTGATGAATGCATAGCCTGCTGACACTGAATAGGACGCTGATTTATTTTAAGATTAGCTGAAGCATGAAGTTCTACTGATTGTCTTGCATGTAGGCATTTTTTAGCCCGCATGATGTAATCTGTAGCTAATGATCACGACTTCTGTATTGTACCCGCCTATGAAAAGAGAACAACTCCAGTTTGAGAAGTCCTCCTCCTTGTTTTTAAACTTTCCTATAAAAAAACTCTTCAGGAGTTGGAGACCAGCGTGACCAACATGGTGAAACCCCGTCTCTAATAAAAATACAAAAATTAGCTGGGCTTGGTGGTGGGCACCTGTAATCCCAGCTACTCGGGAGGCTGAGGCA
>NW_012101499.1:2031232-2034206 GCF_000951045.1 Mandrillus leucophaeus | reverse complement strand
AGCTGGGATTACAGGTGCGCACCACCACGCCTGGCTAATTTTGTATTTTTAGTAGAGATGGGGTTTCACCATGTTGGCCAAGCTGGTCTCAAACTCCTGACCTCAGGTGATCCACCCGCCTTAGCCTCCCAAAGTGTTGGGATTACAGGCATGAGCCAGCACGCCCACCTAATTTTTTTGTATTTTTAGTAGAGACACTATGTCTCTACTAAAGACCAGGCTGGTCTTGAACTCCTGACCTCGTGATCTGCCTGCCTTGGCCTCCCACAGTGCTGGGATTACAGGTGTGAGCCACCTCGCCCAGCCCATGAATCAAAGTTTTTAAGGTCAACTTGGTGGGTGGGGGAAAGCCAGTAAGCCAGGAGTGCTGATTGGTCAGGGGTGAAATCATAGGGAATCCGAGCAGTCTTCTTGGACTGAATCTGTTCCTGGGTGGAGGCCACAAGATCAGATGAGCCAGCTAATTCGTCAAGTACAGGGTCTGCAAAACGTCTCAATCACTGATCTTAGGAGCAGTTTAGGAAGGGTCAAAATCTTGTAACCTCCAGCTGCCTGACTCCTAAATCGTAATTTCAAATCTTGTGGCTAATGTTAGTCCTAAAAGGCAACCTAGTCCCCTGGCAAGAAGGAGGTTTACTTTGCAAAAGAGTTGTTTTCATCTTTGTTTTAAACTATAAATTTCTCCCAAAGTTAGCTCAGCCTACACACAGGAATGAACAAGGACAGTTTAGAGGTTAGAAGCAAGATGGAGTCGGTTAAATTAGATCTTTTTCACTGTCTCAGTCATAATTTTGCAAACGTAGTTTCAAGACCTTTGTGTAGTGTGGACCTGGCATAGTACATGAGCCCAGAAGAGTTATTTAAATGTGATTAAACTAAACACAAAGACATACTTTTCTTGGATATAACATTGTATCAGAAAAAATTAAGAAAGTTTGGATAAATTTAAATATTAAATAATAGTTTGTTGACTATGAGGCAAAAAGAAAATCCAGGGAACTCACCACCCAGTCATCCCTGTGGTCCTGAGGTTCCTGGTCAGTCGGCTGTCCTCTGTCCTTCAAATCTTGTGATGTTTGTTTCATACATAATACCCAGGACTGTTAGTTGTACTCAGTATGAGGAATAAGGAAACTACCACAACTCACACATATGAAATAGATAATTTGAATAGCTGCATAACTATTAAAGAAATTGAATTCATAATTTTAAAACTCTCAAAAAGGAAAAATTCAGGGCCAGATGGTTTCATTGCAGACTCCTGCCAAATGCTTAAAAAGTTAACACCAGTTGTACACAATCTCTTTTAGAAAATAGGGGAGAAGGGAATATTTCCCAACTCATTTTATGAAGTTAATATCTGCCTAATGCCAAAATCAAAGAAAGTATTAAAAACACAGGCCAGGCACAGTGGCTCACATCTGTAATCCCAGCATTTTGGGAGGCTGAGGTAGAAGGGTTGCTTGAGCCCAGGAGTTCCAGAGACTAATATTGGTAACCTGGTGCGATCCCATCTCTATTTAAAAATTAATTAATTAAAACAAAAAACTATAAACCTATATCCCTCATGAGTAGAGATGCAAAACTCCTTAATCAAATATTAGTAAATAGAATTCAACAATATATCTTTAGAGATTATACAACATGTCTGAGTAGGGTTGATTCCAAGGATGCCAGCATGGTTTAATATTTGAAAATCAGTGTAATCTATCATATTAACAGCATAAAGAGAAGCAAATCACATGATCGTGTCCATAGATGCAGAAAAAGCTTTTGGCAAAATTCAAGACCCATTAATGATAAAAAACTTTCAAAAAAAAAAGCAATAGAGAAAAATACTTCTTCCATCTACAAAAAACCTACAGCTGCCAGGCACGGTGATTCGTGGCTGTAACTGCAACACTTTGAGGATCTCTTGAGCCCAGGGGCAAGAGACCAGCCTGGGCAACACAGAGAGACCCTGTGTCTACAAAAAACAAAATTTAAAAAATTAGCTGGGCATGGTGGCTTCTGCAAGGCATGAGGCTCACTTGAGCCTGGGAGGCAAGGCTGTGGTGAGCTGTGATCATACCATTGCACTCCAGCCTGGGTGACAAAGTGAGTGAGACCCTGTCTCCAAAACAAACAAAAAAACCTACAGCTAACATACTTGATGGTGAAAGACATAATGTTTTCCCTTTAAGACCAGCGACAAGGAAAAAAAAATAAGATCAGGAACAAGGAAAGGGTATCAGCTCTTATCAGTCTTACTCAACATAATGCTGAAAGTTCTATGCAGTGTATAAAGCAAGAAAAGGAAATGAAAGGCATACAAACCATATGAAACAGAAAGGAAGAAGTAAACTTGTCCATGGCTGGGCACAGTGGGTCACCCCTATAATCCCGCACTTTGGGAGGCCAAAATGGGAGGATCACTTGAGTTCAGGAATTCAAGTCCAGCCTGGCCAACGTGGTAAAACCCATCTCTACTAAAAATACAAAAAATTAGCTAGGCGTGGTGGCACACTCCTGTAGTCTCAGGTATTCAGGAGGCTGGGGCACGAGAATCACTTGAACCTGGGAGGCAGAGGTGGCAGTAAGCCCAGATGGCACCACTATACCCCAGCCTGGGCAACAGAGCCAGACTCCATCTGAAAAAAAAAAAAATTTTCAGGTATGGTGGCTCACCCCTGTAATCCCTGCACTTTGGAAGCCTGAGGCGGGTGGATCTCCTGAGGTCAGGAGTTCAAGACCAGTCTGAGCAACATGGTGAAACCGCATCTCTACTAAAAATACAAAAATTAGCTGGAAATGGTGGCACGTGCCTGTAATCCAGCAATTCAAGAGGCTGAGGCACAAGAATCACTTGAACCCAGGAGGCAGAAGTTGCAGTGAGCCGAGGTCGCACCATTGCACTCCAGCCTGGGCAACAGAGCAGGACTCCATCTCAAACCAATAAAAACAACAATAACAAAATTGTCCCTACTTGCAGATA
>NW_012101499.1:2028697-2030657 GCF_000951045.1 Mandrillus leucophaeus | reverse complement strand
TAGATATATATCTATATACTTATATATAAGTATACTTATATATATGTACATATAAATATCTATATTATCTATATATACATATATATATTTTTTGAGATGGAGTATCGCTCTGTCGCCCAGGCTGGAGTGCAGTGAAGCAATCTTGGCTCACTGCAAGCTCTGCCTCCTGGGTTCACGCCATTCTCCTGCCTCAGCCTCCCAAGCTGGGATTACAGACACCTGCCACCATGCCCTAATTTTGTTTTTGTTTTGTATTTTTAGTAGAGACGGGGTTTCACCGTGTTAGCTAGGATGGTCTCAATCTCCTGACCTCGTGATCCGCCCCTAGCATATATATTTTTAACATTTTATTGGAGATGGAGTTTTACAGTGTTGCCCAGGCTGGTCTTGAACTCCTGAGCTCAGTCAATCCACCCACCTCACCCTCCCACAGTGTGATGACAGGGGTGAGCCACTGTGCCTGGCCAGATATCATAATTTTCTATGTAGAAAATCTCAAAGTAAAAAAAAAAAAAAAAAAAAAAAATTTCCTAGAAGTAGTGCAGAAGTCAATGGTATTTCTACATACTAGCATGAACATGAAGGCATCAAAATTAACAATGGAGTACCATTTAAAATCACTCAAAAAGTACTCACGTATAAATATAGCAAAATATGTACATGACTTACCTGCTAAAAACTACACAAATTTCAGGAAAGACATCAAAGAAGCTCTAAATAAATAAGGAGACACACTATGCTGATGGACTAAAAGACTGAACATAGTAAAAATGGCAATTCTTTCCAAGTCGATATACAGGTATAATGCAATTCCTATGAAAATTGCAGCAAGATTATCTGTAGATATAGATGCAATATTATTCTAAAATGTGTGTAGAAAGGCAAAGGAACTAGAATAGCTAAAGCAATTCTGAAAAAGAATAAAGTAGGAGCAATCAGTTCACTTGATTTCAAGACTCATAATATAGCTACAGTAATCAAGTAGTTTGGTATTGGTAGAGGGATAGACACATAGATTAACATAACATAACATAACATAACATAACATAACATAACATAACATAACATAACATACCCAGGAATAGACCCACATAAATATGCCCAACCGATTGGGCAAAAGCAATTCAACAGAAGAAAGACAGCCTCTTCAAAAGATGGTACTGGAACAATTGGACATTAAAAAGCAAAAAAATAAATCTCAGCCAAGTCTCATATTTTATAGAAAAACTCAAGGGCCTGGTACAGTGGCTCACGCCTGTAATTCCAGCACTTTGGAAGGCCGACGTGGGTGGATCATGAGGTCAGGATCAAGACCAGCCTGGAAAAGATGGTGAAACCCTGTCTCGACTAAAAATACAAAAAATTAACCTGGTGTAGTGGCGGATGCCTGTAATCCCAGCTACTTGGAAGGCTGAGGCAGAGACTTGCTTGATCCTGGGAGGCAGAAGTTTCAGTGAGCCAAGATTGCACCATTGCACTCCAGCCTGGGTGACAGAGTGAGACTCTGTCTCAAAAAATAAAAAGAAAGAAAGAAAAAAAAGAACAACAACAACAAAAAAGGCAAGACAGAAAACAAGAGAAGATGGGAGGTTGAGGCAGGAGAATGGCATGAACCCGGGAGGCGGAGCTTGCAGTGAGCCGAGATTTCGCCACTGCACTCCAGCCTGGGCGACAGAGCAAGACTCTATCTCAAACAAAAAAAAAGAAAAAAACAGAAGAAAGGAAGGAAGGAAGGAAGGAGGAAAGACAGAAAGAAAGAGAGAGAAAGAAAGAAAGGAAAGAAAGAAAGAAAGAAAGAAAAAAAAGAAAGGAAGGAAGGAGGAAAGACAGAAAGAAAAAGAAAGAAAGGAAGGAAGGAAGGAAGGAAAGAAGGAAGAAAGAAAGAAAAAAAAGATCCTCCCAATGTTCAGGGAGGAATACATATTGGTAAAACGCCATCTCTACTAAAAATACAAAAATT
>NW_012101499.1:2023772-2028502 GCF_000951045.1 Mandrillus leucophaeus | reverse complement strand
AAAAAAAAAAAAAAAAAAAAAAAAAAAAAAAAAGGAAAAGAAAGAAAGAAAAAGAAAAAAATAAATGAACACATACAATGTGTGAGACAAAGAAACAGTCTTTGAGGGAAAGACTCAAAAGAAGAATAAACTGAAAAATGAATCGGTGAGCTGTGTGATAACATCAAATGGCCTAATATATTTGTAATTTGAGGTCCAGATGTATCGGGATGGGGTGGAAGGAGGGATGGCCAAAAACATTTGAAGAAATAATGGCCTGTGTTTTCAAATTTGATGAAACTATAAACCCACAGCTCAAACAAACAAGAAAACCCAACAACCACAAGCAGAAGGAGAATGAAGAAAATCACACCAAAGCACAATATAATAAAATTGCTGTCCAGGTGTGGTGGCTCACGCCTGTAAGCCCAGCACTTTGGAAATCCACGGTGAGTGAATCGCTTGAGTCCACGAGTTTGAGACCAGCTTGGGCAACATGGCAAAACCCTGTCTCTCCAAAAAAAAAAAAATTAGCCAGGCATGATGGCACAGACCTGTAGTCCCAGCTACTCAGGGGGAGGCTGAGGTGGAAGGATGGCTTGAGTGACAGAGCGAAACTCCGTCTCAAAAAAAAAATTCAGGCTGGGCGGTGGCTCATGCTTTGGGAGGCCTCTAAGTCTTCACCTCCTATTAACACAACATCTTCATTAGCACAACTTCACCCCAAGTCCTCTGGCCAGGCATGGCTCCTTTTGGGCAGATGATCTGGGAAGTACCCACTGATCTATTCCCACCAAGAACCCCCACATTTCTTTGCTCTGCAATGGTTCACCCTCAACCCAGGAATCTGAAGCAATAATTTTTAATCATGTAGTTTGAGGGGGAGAGGTGATGAGAATGTTGACATATTTAGTTGATAACTAAGGCATAGAAAAATCAGCTAAACTTGGGCCATTTTTTCATATGTAGATAACAGCTACACACACACGCACACACACACGCACACGCAATACATTCACATATAGGCATGCTCAACAGGTTTTTAACTGCCCAAACACACTTGGAATTCATCTGTGTAGAACATTCCAACACTTCTGCCTCAAAGGATGGTTGATCAGAAGACAAGATAACCAACACAATGTTTGGCCTTTGGTTTGCAAAATAGGCTTCTGACGTTTCAAGGCAAAGATTTTAGTTTGAGACTACGTTTCCAAGTCTGCAAGGTCTGTTTGAGACTCAAACGCCAAATTTCTTTTTTCTTTTCTTTTTTTTTTTTTAAATGCCAAATCTCTAAAGATATATTTACTTTAGGAATATGGAAAGATTGGGTGAGATCAGCGCTCTCCTGCGCCCTGTGATAAAGACCCCTTCCTCTGCCTGGGCAGGAGAAAGTTGGTGATACCATGAAACGTGGAGGGCTTTGGATCAGGGCATGAGAGTATTTGTTCTCTAGCTCTTGGTTGACATTGCCTGGGAGTCAGTGTGTTGGCTGAGTCTCAGGGTGTCACTTCTGTCCTGGCCTGGCTACACCTTCTTAACTCATTTATCCCGGAGGTTGCAATTTTTTGTGTGTGAAAAGTCAGATCTTGGCAATGATCTTGAGCAGTAGGGTATAAATAACTCCCACAAGCTTAGAGTTCCAATAATGGAACACTAGTTAAGTATTATTCAGGATGTGTATTATCTGCTGGAATGCCAAGGCTCCCCTGCCTGTGCCCCAGCCTTTGTGCAGCACTCAGATTCATCGTGACACCCAGAGAGGTTGTGGACAGGCCTAGCATCCCCACTGAGGCTGGGCACTTATCATGTACACTCTGACTGTAGTCAGTAGATGACCTAGTCTTGGAGAAAAACTGTGAAAGTAATCACCCCCCAAGGTCACTGTTTGAAAGCACTGTGGTTTCTTAGATTTAATCTATTCATTACACGCTGGTGATTTATGGTTTTCACATCAAAGAAGTGAGCACTTACACTTTACACCCTCAGGGAAAATCTGGCCAGGGGAGGAGGGGATTGGTTGGTCTCTCTCACACACAGGAACAGACGGTCTCAAACACAGATGCACATGGAGAACTAGTGACCCTTTGGAAAGCCTGTCTTTTGTTTTAAGGGAATTATCTGTGGGCTGGCTATATAAACTAATGTTTACACTTGATAGAGAATGAAAGTGGACTACTTGATAGAGAATGAAAGTGGACTATTTTGATTATTTGACATTGTGAGTCATATGAAAAACATGTTTAAAGACAAAATAGGTGGGCCGGGTGCGGTGGCTCACACCTGTAATCCCAGCACTTTGGGAGGCCGAGGCGGTTGGATCACCTGAGATCAGGAGTTCAAGACTAGCCTGGCTAACATGGTGAAATCCCGTCTCTACTAAAAAGTACAAAAATTAGCTGGGCGTGGTGGCTCATGCCTGTAATCCCAGCTACTTGAGAGGCTGAGGCAGGAGAATCGCTGGAACCCAGGAGGCGGAGGTTGCAGTGAGCTGAGATCATGCCACTGCACTCCAGCCTGGGTGACAAAAGCAAAAACTCAGTCTCAAAAAAAAAAAAAAAAAGACAAAATAGGCTGGGCTTGGTGGCTTGCCCCTGTAATCCTAGCACTTTGGGAGGCTAGGGTGGGTAGATCGCCTGAGGTTAGGAGTTGGAGACCAGCCTGGCCAACGTGGCAAAACCCCGTATCTACTAAAAATATAAAAATTAGCCAGGCATGGTGGCCTACGCATGTAGGCCCAGCTATCTGGGAGGCTGAGGCACGAGAACCACTTTTACCTGGGAGGCAGAGATTGCAGTGAGCTGAGATCATGTGCCAACGCACTCTAGCCTGGGCGACACAGACTCTTTCTCAGAAATAAATAAATAAAGACAAAATCAAAATTAAACCTCTCCAGTGCTTAAGGTTTTATTCTATAATTTTAAATGTTTAAACAACGAACAAGTGTGTCTGAACACGAGAGTAAAAAAGAATGCATTATCTTAGTATGGGAAAGATGTTTCTAAACATTGTAAAAACTAAAGAAGCAGTGCAAGAAAATAGTGCCAAATTTGATTATACAAAATTTTAGGCTAGGTATGGTGACTCATGCCTGTAATCCCAGCACTTCAGGAGGCTAAGGCACAAGGATAACTTGAGCCCAGGAGTTTGAGACCAGCCTGGGCAACATTGCAAGATCTCCTCTCTACAAAGAATAACAAATTGGCTAGGGCATGATGGTATGGGCCTGAGATCTCATTTACTTGGAAGGCTGAGAAGGTGGGTGGATTGCTTGAGCCTAGAGTTTAAGGACACAGTGAGCTGATGAGTGCACCACTGCAGGAAAATAAATACCATAAACAAAATAAAAACCGAAATAAAAAATTGGTTAAAAATTTTGCTACATATGTGACAACAGACTAATATTCTTCAACATGTAAGGAGTTCCTGCAAAACAAGGAGAAAAAACAAAAATCCAACTAGATTAGACCACAACGTGGACAATTCACAAGAAATACATTTCAAATTTTTTTGTTTTATTCTTTTAACAGCTTTTTTGAGATACATTTCATGTACTATATACTTTACTTATTTAAATTATACAAGTCAGCTTTCAATATATTCATAGTTATGCATCTATTATCATAATCAATTTTGGAATACTTTTATTACTCCAGAAAGAAATGTAAGCACCTGAGAAGTTCTTCCTGCCCATCGTGTAACTGCCCAGCGGGTTCACCTTGCCCTCTGCCTAGACAGAGCCAATTTATCAAGACAGGGGAATGGCAATACAGAAAGAGTAATTCACGCAGAGCCAGCTGTCCAGGAGACCAGAGTTTTATTATTACTCAAAGCAGTCTCCCTGGGCATTCAGGGAGTGGAGTTTTTAAGGACAATTTCGTGGGTTGGGAGAAGCCAGTGAGCTAGGAGTACTGATTGGTCGGTGATGAAATCACCGGGAGTTGAAGCTGTCTTCGTGGACTGAGTCAGTTCCTGGTTGGGGGCCACAAGATCAGATGAGCCAGTTTATTGATCTGGGTGGAGCCAGCTGATCCATCAAGTGCAGGGTCTGCAAAATATCTCAAGCACTGATCTTAGGAGCAACTTAGAGAGGGTCAGAATCTTGTAGCCTCCAGCTGCAAGACTCCTAAACCATAATTTCTAATCTTGTGGCTAACGTTAGTCCTACAAAGGCAGTCTAGTCCCCAGGCAAGAAGGAGGTCTGCTTTGGGAAAAGGACTGTTAGGGTCTTTGTTTTAAACTATACACTATAAACTAAGTTTCTGCCAAAGTTAGTTCAGCCTACCCCCAGGAATGAACAAGGACAGCTTGGAGATTAGAAGCAAGATGGAGTTGGTTAAGTTAGATCTCTTTCACTGTCTCAGTCATAATTTTACAAAGGTGGTTTCAATTGCAAAGACGAAATTATCATACTTCACTGAGACCACGAAATTGCAGTAAAGAAAGACTTTAATTGATGTGGGGCTGGTCACACCATATGAGAGACGGAGTTACTACTCAAATCAATATTACCAAAGGCTTAAAGGTTAGGGGTGTTTTAAAGATAGTTTAGTGGGGCCGGGTGCGGTGGCTCAAGCCTGTAATCCCAGCACTTTGGGAGGCCGAGACGGGTGGATCATGAGGTCAGGAGATCGAGACCAGCCTGGCTAACACGGTGAAACCCCGTCTCTACCAAAAAAATACAAAAAACTGGCCGGGCAAGGTGGCGGGCGCCTGTAGTCCCAGCTACTCGGGAGGCTGAGGCAGGAGAATGG
>NW_012101499.1:2020064-2022732 GCF_000951045.1 Mandrillus leucophaeus | reverse complement strand
TTAGTTCTAAGAGTTTTTTTAAGGAACAAATTACTTTCAAATATATGAAAAGAGATCAACTTCTCCTATAATAATAAGATAAATGCAAATCCAGATTACCACAGGATATGATAAATTCACCTACTAAATTGGCAAAGATCTAAAATTTTGATATCATTGCATAGATGATATCATTGTGTAGGTGCGGTATCTATTAAGACAAATACTCATACTTTTTCTTCAGAATTCTGAAACCACCATTGCAAAAGTATAACTGAGGCAGTAGAAGAGATCTAACCCAACCAGCTCCATCTTGCTTCTAACTTCCAAGCTGTCCTTGTTCATCCCTGGCGGTAGGCTGAACTAACTTTGGGAATAACTTAGTTTATAGTTTGAAGCAAAGATGTTAACAGCTCTTTCCCAAAACAAACTCCCTTCTTGCCTGGGAACTAGACTGTCTTCGTAGAACTAACAAATTAGTCAAAAGATTAGAAATTATGGTTTAGGAGTCATGCAGCTGGAGTCTACAAGATTCTGACCCTCCGCAAATTGCTCCTGGGGATAACAACACTATTGTAAAACCTAAGATCACTGCTTGAGACATTTTGTATACTCTGCACTTGATGGACCAGCTGGCACCACCCAGATTGATCAACTGGCTCATCTGATTTTGTGGCCTCCATTCACGAACTGATTCAGCACAAGAGGACAGCGTATGATGTCATCTCCGACCCAATCAGCACTCCCGAATCACTGACGCCACCCCTCACTCATCAAATTATCCTTAAAAACTCTGATCCCCGGCCAGGCACGATAGCTCACACCTGTAATCCCAGCACTTTGGGAGGCCAAGGCGGGTGGAAAACGAGGTCAGGAGTTGGAGATCAGCCTGGCCAAGATGGTGAAACCCCATCTTTACTAAAAATACAAAAATTAGCCGGGTGTGGTGGTGCACACCTGTAGTCCCAGCAACTTGGGAGGCTGAGGCAGGAGAATAGCTTGAATCTGGGAGGCAGAGGTTGCGGTGAGCCGAGATCGCACCATTGCACTCCAACCTGGGCGACAAGAGCGAAAGTCCGTCTTAAAAACAAACGAACAAAAAAACCCCACTCTGATCCCCGAATGCCTGGGGAGACCGATTTGAGTAATAATAAAATTCCCATCTCCGTATGGCTCTGTGCGAATTACTCTTTCTCTATTGCAATTTGCCTGTCTTGATAAATCGGCTCTGTCTAGCCAGCAGGCAAGGTGAACCTTTTAGGTGGTTATACATTTATAAAATATCCTGCTTCTCGACATAACCATAATGTCACCATCATCCCACTCCCCAATAAAATAATTATCCGTGATCTTCGAGTACCCGGTATACTTGCTGTTTGACAATTATTATTATTATTGGGACGGAGTTTCACTGTTGTCACCCAGGTTGGAGTGCGGTGGCGCTACCTCGGCTTAATGCAACCTCTGTTCAAGGGATTCTCCTGCCTCAGACTCCTGAGTGGCTGGAATTGCAGGCACCCGCCACCACACCTGGCTAATTTTTGTATTTGTAGTAGAGACAGGGTTTCACCGTCTTAGCCAGGTTGATCTTGAACTCCTGACCTCAGGTGATCCGCCCGCCTAGGCTTCCCAAATTGCCAGGATTACAGGTGTGAGCCATTGCACCCAGCCTGACAATTATTATACTATCCTTTTCATGAGCACTCCATCAGGTCAAATCCTGTCCCAAAAAGTTTATTAGAGTCTTCTACGTCGTCTCTTATATCTCAAAATTCCTCCTCTCCATTTTCCTCTAGATAGCACCAGATTGACTCAGCAAAGTTTACCCCGCAAACCTGACCGAACAACTTAAATGGTTGCCAACTGTATGGTGAAACTCCTTTATAAAAGTGTAGTTCTGTATATAACTTATTTTGATCCTTGACATAACTCTGTAAGAATGGGCAATGAGAGTTTAAATTCCCCCAATATCCTGGCGCTTCACAACCCCTGTGTCCTAATAAATCCACATGACCAAGTATTCCCAGACCATGTCATGCATTTATTCATAATGAACAGTTGTTGAACCCTTACTGTGCTCTAGGAGTATACTGACAATGAAAACAGAGTTTGTTGTTCCCCCTGGACTTTATAATGGGCTGGGAGAACAGAGGATACACAAGTAAACAAATTGATACCTATGCAATTACAAAAAGGGATCTATGCTACAAGTGGAAACAACAAGGGTGTAAGTAAAAGAGAATAATAGTGGGCAATCTATTTGTGCGGGTGGTCAGGGGAGGCTTCTCTGAGGAGGTGATATTCAAAAGCATTTATTTGCCTGCTGTGCAGAAAATGACCTGTAGGGAGGTGGGGAGTCAGCCAAGGGAAATGGAAAGAAGCCTGGTAAGTTGACCAGATGGCTGAACTTTGCTCCTGCTGTCTCTCTCCTCAAGTCCTTCATCGAGTGAACATTTCCTGAGTATCATGTGATGTCTCCCCGCTCCCCGACCCTGTGATGTGTAAATGTTCTTGTGGATACAGACTTTGTGCCCCCTCCAGAGGCTAATGAATAATGGTATCTGCTGAACCAGGGAATGGAAGGGCTGTTTTGGTTTTCTTTTCTTTTTTTTTTTTTTTTTTGACACGGAGTTTCGCTCTTGTCACCCAGGCTGGAGTGCAATGGCGCGATCTCAGCTCACTGCAACCT
>NW_012101499.1:2016159-2017971 GCF_000951045.1 Mandrillus leucophaeus | reverse complement strand
CTCCGTCTCAAAAAAAAAAAAAAAAAAAAAAGATAGTTCGGTGGGCAGGGAGTTAGGGTATAGGTGCTGATGATTAGTTGAGGATTCAACCACAGGGGTATGGAAAATGATTCTTATGTCTGAGTCGGCTTCTTGGTGGGTGTCCCGGGACTGGCTGAGTCATGGGCCTGGGTGGGGCCATCTAGTAGTAAAAAATGCAAACCCTGGAAAGACATTTCAAAAGGCCAATCTTAGGCTCTACAATAGTGATGTTATTTACAGGAATAATTGGGGAAGTTGCTAATCTTGTGACCTCTAGAATAATGTCTGGTAACCATTTAAGTGATTTTGCAAAGGCAGTTTCAGAAATCGTGTACTTCTTAGCCATCACCCCTCAATTCCCCATTCCCCCCAGTCCTAGGCATCAATATAATTTGTCTCCACGAATTTGTCTTTCGATTCATGAACATAAGATGCTTTTTAACTTATTTTGGCCTTTAATTACCTTCAACATTATTTTATTCTTTTGGAATCTGTTATAAGTAGAATTCTTTTCTTAATTTCATTTTCAGTTTGTTCATTGCTACTGTATAGAAATACAACTGATTTTTGTATATTGATCATATATCCTAAAACCTTCCTGAACTCATTTATTAGTTCTAAGAGGTTTTTTTTGTTTTGTTTTGTTCTTGAGACAGAGTTTCGCTCTTGTTGCCCAAGCTAGAGTGCAATGGCACTATCTTGGCTCACCACAGCCTCCACCTCCCGGGTTCAAGCGATTCTCCTGCTTCAGCCTCCTGAGTAGCTGGGATTACAGGCGTGCGCCACCACACACAGCTAATTTTGTATTTTTAGTAGAGACAGGGTTTCTCCATGTCGGTCAGGCTGGTTTTGAACTCCTGACCTCAGGTGATCCACCTGCCTTGGCCTCCGAAAGTGCTGGGATTACAGGCATGAGCCACTGCGCCCGGACTGTTAGTTCTAAGAGTTTTTTTAAGGAACAAATTACTTTCAAATATATGAAAAGAGATCAACTTCTCCTATAATAATAAGATAAATGCAAATCCAGATTACCACAGGATATGATAAATTCACCTACTAAATTGGCAAAGATCTAAAATTTTGATATCATTGCATAGATGATATCATTGTGTAGGTGCGGTATCTATTAAGACAAATACTCATACTTTTTCTTCAGAATTCTGAAACCACCATTGCAAAAGTATAACTGAGGCAGTAGAAGAGATCTAACCCAACCAGCTCCATCTTGCTTCTAACTTCCAAGCTGTCCTTGTTCATCCCTGGCGGTAGGCTGAACTAACTTTGGGAATAACTTAGTTTATAGTTTGAAGCAAAGATGTTAACAGCTCTTTCCCAAAACAAACTCCCTTCTTGCCTGGGAACTAGACTGTCTTCGTAGAACTAACAAATTAGTCAAAAGATTAGAAATTATGGTTTAGGAGTCATGCAGCTGGAGTCTACAAGATTCTGACCCTCCGCAAATTGCTCCTGGGGATAACAACACTATTGTAAAACCTAAGATCACTGCTTGAGACATTTTGTATACTCTGCACTTGATGGACCAGCTGGCACCACCCAGATTGATCAACTGGCTCATCTGATTTTGTGGCCTCCATTCACGAACTGATTCAGCACAAGAGGACAGCGTATGATGTCATCTCCGACCCAATCAGCACTCCCGAATCACTGACGCCACCCCTCACTCATCAAATTATCCTTAAAAACTCTGATCCCCGGCCAGGCACGATAGCTCACACCTGTAATCCCAGCACTTTGGGAGGCCAAGGCGGGTGGAAAACGAGGTCAGGAGTT
>NW_012101499.1:2008777-2011259 GCF_000951045.1 Mandrillus leucophaeus | reverse complement strand
GCCTCAGCCTCCCAAAGTGCTGGGATTACAGACATGAGCCACCGTGCCTGGCCTCTGGTTTTCTTTATACAGACAGGGACAGTTGTTTGAGAGAGGCCTGGAAGGGCATGGCACTACAATTTGTGATTTTGCTGAGGCTCCAGGAGCATGGCTTTAAGCCACAGTATAAATGAGTATGGAGAGGGGGTGCCTTCCAAGAGACACAGTTCCTGGGTTCTCTTTGCCCCTTGTAGTCCCACCGCTGCCTGGCTTCCAGCAGACAGTGGCAGGCTAGTTTGGGGGAGAAAAAAATATTTTTCCCTCAACCCTCTCTGAGTTCTTTGTTGAGATGGACGGCTAGAACAAAAGACAGATTAACAAGAGAAAAGCAAACACGTTTATTAACATGACTGTCTTATAAATACATGGGAGATAACTCAGAGAAATGAGACAATCTCAAGAGTAGATCTCAAAGAGGTAGCTTCAGACTTCCCTACCATCATTCCCTGACACAAATAATGCAAGGCGTGGGCCAGACCACCCTCATCCTCTGCTAGGACTGCCTGGCCAAGAGGTGCAGGGTAAACAAAAGCCAGGTTTGTGATGCAGATTGACCTTGTGTTTTTTGCATTAATAAGAGTTTCCAGGGCTGGGCATGGTGGCTTACACATGTAATCCCAGCGCTTTGGAAGGCCAAAGCGGGCGGCCCACCTGAGGTCGGGAGTTTGAGATCAGCCTGACCAATATGGAGAAATCCTGTCTCTACTTAAAACAAAACAAAACAAAACACAAAATTAGGTGGGTGTGGTGGCGCATGCCTGTAATCCCAGCTACTCGGGAGGCTGAGGCAGGAGAATCACTTGAACCCAGGAAGGGGAGGTTGCAGTGAGCTGAGATAGCGCCACTGCACTCCAGCCTGGGCAACAAGAGCGAAACTTTGTCTCAAAAAAATAAAATAAAATAAAATAAGAATTTGCAATGATTTAGTCATCCTTGTCTTCCTGGTACAGAGAGGAAAACACTATTACAAATGCAGATTTTCTTTACAGAATAAGTTTCTCTTACAAAAGGATAACTGTTGACTGTTTTCAGTTTCTCCTGTGTCTGCTGTTTCCCAAAATAATCAGTTTAAAGTAATCTTATGTCAAAGAGGCATATTTGGAATGGCATATACTGGTCTCCTACAGACATGTTTTGGGGTGGTGTGTGCTGAACTCCACCATTGGCTCCCTCTCCCTTTAATAGGAATGTAAATAACATTCGTAGGAGGCCATTGATCTCCACTGAGCTCCTGCACCAGCGCCAACAGACCAATCCAAGATGGAGTCCCTCCTGCTAAAGTTTGATGTCACCAAACTGAAACTAAATAAAGAGAGAGAGAGAGAAGTCAAACTCCCAAACAGGCCAGCTTTAGCTGGCTTGATAAGGGAGTCTCCTCTGCTTTAACCCTTATAAGGAAAGCAACTTTGAACCTACCAATTTGCTTTTTGTTCTTTGTTTCTGCTTTCTTCATCCTTTTACCTAAGGACTAAGTTCTGATTTTTTTTTTTTATCTTGCCAAAATTCCTATCTAAGGATCTGGGGAATCATGCCCTACAAATCATATCAGATGGGTTTTATTTAACCCTGTATATTGTGACTTACTTTCCAATCTGGCATAACAAGGAAGAAAATCAAAATACTTTACCCCAAATCATGTTTCTCTGCCATTATCTTGAAATGGCCCGGCAAAGCCATGTCTTATGGGAAACAGCCATATTCTACAGAGAATCCCCTTTCCCCCATTTATGTATTTATTTATTTATTTATTTATTTATTTATTACCTTTCTTCCTTTCCACATCCAGGAGATAATCAACTAAGTACTAGGCACCCTTTTAGGTCCAATAAGAAACATTTCACAACCTGCTCTCTCTGAAGTCTACTATCTGAGAGCTTCCTCTGCACAATAAAACTTGGTTTCCACAATCCTTTATCTTAACCTGACCATTTCCTTTCTACTGATCCCAGGTCTTCAGATAAACTCAACCAATTGTTAATCAGAAAATGTTTAAATTTACCTATAACCTGTTAGCCTCTTGAGTTGTCCCGTCTTTCAGAACCAATGTATTTCTTAAATGTATTTGATTGATGTCTCAGGCCTCCCTAAAATATATAAAATCAAGCTGTGCCCCGACCACCTTGGGCTCATGTTCTTAGTGTTATAAAGTTTTGGTGCCACAAAAGAAATAGCACTCGAATATAAAATTTTCTTTTAATTCTCAGCAGGCAAGGTATTTCTATAGAAGGGTGCACCCTCACAGATGCAGCAATGGTGAGCGCACACTTGGACAAGGGAGGGGAAGGGGTTCTTATCCCTGACGCACATGGCCCCTGCTGCTGTGTCGTTCCCTTTTGGCTAGGGTTAGAGGGCACAGGATAAACTAATTCTGATTGGCTAATTTAAAGAGAATGATGGGGTGAGTGGTTTGGTGGGAAAAATGGTTATGACAGAGCAGGTAATC
>NW_012101499.1:2005864-2007057 GCF_000951045.1 Mandrillus leucophaeus | reverse complement strand
TGCCTCCCAAAGTGCTGGTATTATAGGCATGAGCCACCATGCCCAGCCACAAGGGAAATTTATTTCTTACAGTTATGGAGGCTGGGAAGTCCAAGCTCAAGAGGGCCTTCTTGCTAGTGGGGACTCTCTGCAGAGTCCTGAGGCTGTGCAGGGCATCACATGGAGAAGGGGCTGAGTGAGCTCACTTGCTAGCTCAGGTCTCTCTTCCTCTTATAAAACCATCAGTTCCACTTTCACAATAACCCATTAATCCACTAATCCATGTATGGACTATTCCTCTGAAAAGCCCCACCTCTCAATATTGCCACATTGGGGACTGAATTTCACCATGAGTTTGGAGGAGGCAAACATTCAAACTACAGCATTTAGAGTTGCCTCATCAGCACATCCATAAATCTATAGCTACGAGTGTGAGTGGGAGAGCCAGCATGAACCTCAAGCCCTCATATTGAGGGCCAACATGTTACTATTCACTCAGTGGGAGAACCTGAGCAGTCGTAGCTGGATGACCGCTGCCTGACCAATCTGCGTATGACACAGGCAAGCACTGGGGAGACAGCATCCTTTCCTAAAGGTGGATCTTCAAGCTCACCCACCTAGAGGTTAAGCCAATCAAATAATTATCCATGGGCTTGGGGTATATACTGGATACTGAATACTTTTTGCTGTGTTGAATAATTCTATAATAAACATACTAATTTGAAAAGGATCCCTAGGGTCAGTTCCCAATTATTACATCAATGCCAGTGGGGTGAACATATCAAGGTTCACTGCAGATATTAACCACCCCTCACGACTTTGGTATCTCTTCCTTCTTCCACTCCAAATCACAAGTATACTCATCCTTAGGGCAGAAATCCTCCCAAGTAGGAGCCCAGGAACCCAGAGGTAAAAGAGACATACATTTAGTATAGGCCAAGGCTTTTATTTATTTATTTATTTTTGAGACGGAGTTTCGCTCTTGTTGCCCAGGCTGGAGTGTAATGGCGCAATCTCGGCTCACTGCAACCTCTGCCTCTCAGGTTCAAACGATTCTTCTGTCTGTCTCCTGAGTAGCTGGGATTACAGGCACCGGCCACCACACCTAGCTAATTTTTTTGTATTTTTAGTAGAGAAGGGGTTTCACCATGTTGGCCAGGCTGGTCTCTAACTCCTGACCTCAGGTGATCCGCCTACCTCTGCCTCCCAAAGTG
>NW_012101499.1:1996296-2002894 GCF_000951045.1 Mandrillus leucophaeus | reverse complement strand
GAATGAGTCAGGGTGGAGCAGGTAATCGGAATGAGTCAGGGTGGAGCAGGTAATCCAAAAAGGTTGATTTATGAGAAAGTTAATTTTAACAGTAGAAGGCAAAGAATTGAACATACTGACATACTGATTGTTTGAAAATAAATTTAGAACTCATATCTAATATCAGGACCACCTGAGGGCGGTGTCACAGGCCATGGTCACTCATATTTGGCTAAGAATAAATCTCTTAAAGGTTTACTCTCAACATATCCATCCAAAATACTCACTGCCCACATTGCGGAGATGAGCGCTTGAAATCTCTTCTTGTTCTGAGGGTTGCATGATGGTGAATTGTTCTTTGGTCAAAGAAACTCTGTTACACTTATCTTGTCTGGTATTTTTCTTTGTCAGGAAGAAGCTTTGGTGTGGAGTCCAGTAGTCTGAGGCTTCCTGAGAACTAAACAGGTTCCCACCATTCAAGACTCACACTCTAGCAAGGTGATGGGATGGTAGGAGAAAGGGTCAGAGGATAGGGGCTGGGCCTAGGATTGGGTGTGGCTCCTCCAGAGACCACCCAGTTTTGTTTTTTTAAAACCAATTACTTCCCATGGAAGAATAACTTCTGTATTGAAGTCGTAGCGTGAACATGGGGAAGCCATCCGCAGGCTCTGAACTGTCAATAAGCCCTGAGCCGTTCTGGAACTTGCCCAAGCTGGTATGGAACTCCTGGGTTCAAGCAATCCTCCTGCCTAGGCCTCCCAAAGTGGTGGGATTACAGGGGTGAGCCACAGTGCCCACCCTTTAGTGTCTTTATTGACCCCCTACTCTCACCAGACTTTTGTCCAGGCAGTGGAGATACAGCACAGAATACAGGAAAGGATGTATGCTCTGGGAGCTTACAAGACTATGATAATATGGTAGAGGGCTTGAGGAGGCATGGAGCATGCTCCCATCCTTGCCAGCCCCCTGGAATCCAGGTGAGCAGGCAACACCCGGAGAGGCTCCCAGCAGGGCTGTGTGTGCTCAGTTTGTCTCTGCCCCGTCTCTGTTTGTGCTTTCCTTATTTGTTCCCCTCCTCTGGTCCTAATGCTGACCATCCAGGCAGGTGCTGGTCGCTTCGGTTCTGACCGACAGCCTGGATGGACTCCACATTTCCTCACATACAGCCTGTATCAGTTGTGGCTCTCAGTCAGAGATTCGGCCCCAGTGCCTTATCACATCCAACACAGAAGAGCTGCCTCTGTCTCAGTGAGGCCACCATCTTATCAGGATTCACATGTTAGGTATCTTAGTGTACTATCTGTTGCTTGAAACTGGGTAATTTATAAAGAAAGGGAATTTCTTTTTTTTTGAGATGCAGTTTCACTTTGCTGCCTAGGCTGGAGTGCAGTGGCATGATCTTGACTCACTGCAACCTCCACCTCCCACGTTCAAGCAATTCTTGTGCCTCAGACTCCCAAATAGCTGGGACTACGGGCACGTGCCACCATGCCCAGATAATTTTTGTATTTTCAGTAGTGACGGGGTTTCACCATGTTGGCCAGGTTAGTCTCTAACCCCTGACTTCAGGTGATCCGTTCTCCTTTGCCTCCCAAAGTGCTGGTATTATAGGCATGAGCCACCATGCCCAGCCACAAGGGAAATTTATTTCTTACAGTTATGGAGGCTGGGAAGTCCAAGCTCAAGAGGGCCTTCTTGCTAGTGGGGACTCTCTGCAGAGTCCTGAGGCTGTGCAGGGCATCACATGGAGAAGGGGCTGAGTGAGCTCACTTGCTAGCTCAGGTCTCTCTTCCTCTTATAAAACCATCAGTTCCACTTTCACAATAACCCATTAATCCACTAATCCATGTATGGACTATTCCTCTGAAAAGCCCCACCTCTCAATATTGCCACATTGGGGACTGAATTTCACCATGAGTTTGGAGGAGGCAAACATTCAAACTACAGCATTTAGAGTTGCCTCATCAGCACATCCATAAATCTATAGCTACGAGTGTGAGTGGGAGAGCCAGCATGAACCTCAAGCCCTCATATTGAGGGCCAACATGTTACTATTCACTCAGTGGGAGAACCTGAGCAGTCGTAGCTGGATGACCGCTGCCTGACCAATCTGCGTATGACACAGGCAAGCACTGGGGAGACAGCATCCTTTCCTAAAGGTGGATCTTCAAGCTCACCCACCTAGAGGTTAAGCCAATCAAATAATTATCCATGGGCTTGGGGTATATACTGGATACTGAATACTTTTTGCTGTGTTGAATAATTCTATAATAAACATACTAATTTGAAAAGGATCCCTAGGGTCAGTTCCCAATTATTACATCAATGCCAGTGGGGTGAACATATCAAGGTTCACTGCAGATATTAACCACCCCTCACGACTTTGGTATCTCTTCCTTCTTCCACTCCAAATCACAAGTATACTCATCCTTAGGGCAGAAATCCTCCCAAGTAGGAGCCCAGGAACCCAGAGGTAAAAGAGACATACATTTAGTATAGGCCAAGGCTTTTATTTATTTATTTATTTTTGAGACGGAGTTTCGCTCTTGTTGCCCAGGCTGGAGTGTAATGGCGCAATCTCGGCTCACTGCAACCTCTGCCTCTCAGGTTCAAACGATTCTTCTGTCTGTCTCCTGAGTAGCTGGGATTACAGGCACCGGCCACCACACCTAGCTAATTTTTTTGTATTTTTAGTAGAGAAGGGGTTTCACCATGTTGGCCAGGCTGGTCTCTAACTCCTGACCTCAGGTGATCCGCCTACCTCTGCCTCCCAAAGTGTTGGGATTACAGGCATCAGCCACCACGCCCAGCCGGCCAAGGTTTTTAAGATGCCAATGTGTATTTAATAAGCTTGCTATAGGAGGAAAAACATATGTAGAACCTCTGATCCAATTTAGAAGTTGAGTATGGTTGAGAAGCTGTAAAGAGATCACCTCTATGCCAGGGCTGGTGGTGCATGCTTGTAGCTCCAGCTATTCGGGAAGCCAAGGTGAACGATGGAGAGTTCAAGCAGACCTGGGCGACATAGCAAGACCCCTTCTCCAAAATATAACAAAAGCAAAATAAAAGAAATTTGCTATATATGTAAGTTTCTCAAAATATTTCATTAGCAAGTTGGAGGACAGCAGGAGCTGCCTGGCAAGTTGAATCAATGTGTCTTAGTATCCTAGAAATTCATAAATTAACTTGAATTCTATTTTTCCAATTTTTTATTTTGAATAGTTTGTTTTCCAGAAAAGTTGAAAAAAAAATGCACAAAGAACCCACCTAGACTCACCACTTAGATCCACCAACTATTAACAGTTTGTTACATTTGCTTTACCTCCATATAAAATACATCAGTCTCTGAGGCATTTATATGTCAGTTGTAGCCATTAGGACTCTTATCTAATGATTCAGCACTAACATCCTAAGAACTAGGGCATTCTTGTAAACAGCCATTGTCACACCGAAAAATCTAATGATGACACAATAATACTGCCTAATATATAGTCCATATATAACAACAAAGTTTCTCAGTTGTCCCTCAAATCTCTCTCACAACTTTTTTGCCTTCAAAACAGTGCTGCATCAGGGGTCACTTGATGGACTGACCCAGTTGTTATTTGTCTAGACCAATTCCCTAGCTTGAATTTTTGAAGACTACAGTGCAGGGAAATTGTTTTGCTGAAGGTCTTCCAACCTGGATTTTTCTTATTTTTTTTTCCCAACTTGAGTCACTTAAACATTTTTGGCAGTTATACATGGGTAATATAAAAACCCATTTGTGACATTCTAATGAGCTAATTAGCAAGGCCTTAGATGCAGCTGAGATATGTACTCCTCTGGAGTATGACCTTTGCTGATATAGGTCTGGGTGACATTACTGGACTGTGCATTCTTTTTTTTTTTAATTTAAAATTTTTTTTGAGACAGAGTCTCACTCTGTTGCCCAGGCTGGAGTGCAGGGGTGCAATCTCGGCTCACTGCAACCCCTGCATCCTGGGTTCAAGCGATTCTCCTGCCTCAGCCTCCCAAGTAGCTGGGATTACTGGTGCCCGCCACCACGGCTGGCTAATTTTTATATTTTTAGTAGAAATGGGGTTTCACCACGTTGGCCAGGCTGGTCTCGAACTCCTGACCTCAAGTGATCTGCCTGCCTCGGCCCCCCCCCAAAGTGTTGGGATTACAAGCGTGAGCCATCGCACCCGGCTGGCCTTTTTTAAATTTTAAAACATTTTATTTATTTATTGTAGAGTTGGGGTCTTGCTATATTGCCCAGGCTGGTCTTGAACTCCTGGGCTCAAGCCAGACTCCCAACCTTGGCCTCCCAAAGTGCTGGGATTACAGGCATGAGCCACAACGCTGTGTATTCTCTCTCTCTCTCTCTTTTTTTTTTTTTTGAGATGGAGTCTGACTCTGTCACCCAGGCTGGAGTGCAGTGGCACAGTCTCGGCTCACTGCAATCCCTGCCTCCTGGGTTCAAGCGATTCTCCTGCCTTAGCCTCTGGAGCAGCTAGGATTACAGGCATGCACCACCACGCCTGGCTAATTTTTGTATTTTTAGCAGAGATGGGGTTTCACTGTGTTGGCCAGGCTGGTCTCAAACTCCTGACCTCAAGTGATCCACTTGCCTCAGCCTCCCAAAGTGCTGGGATTACAGGTGTGAGCCACTGTTCCTGGCCTTTGTAAAATTTTTAAAAATTGTATTTATTTTAGAGTTGGGGTCTTGCTGTGTTGCCCAGGCTGGTCTCAAACTCCTGGGCTCAAGCCATCCTCCAGCCTCAGTCTCCCAAAGTGTTTGGATTACAGGTGTAAGCCACAGTCCTGCGTATTCTCAACAGCTCCCAATGTGATCATTACTAGTGGCACATTTTAAATCAGGGGTTGGGGGATGGAGATGGAGGTGGAGGTGGGGCAACATATTTGACTTTGAAGACGTTTTCTGTGAATTTTGGAGGAGCGTGTGTGCTACTAGCATCTAGTGGGTGGAGGCCAGGGATGCCGTCAAACATCCTACAAAGCATGGGACCGACCCCACACGAAAGGATTATCCCATCCCAAAAGCCAACAGTGCTGAGGTGGAGAAACCCAGGGGTCTCACCAACGAGATGAAATCTTCCAACCAGCAGATTTCTTGGCACCTACCTTCTTCCCATTCCTCTGAGATAATCCCACTATAAGACATTAAACAGGCCGGGCACGGTGGCTCACGCCTGTAATCCTATCACTTTAGGAGGCTGAGGCCAGCGGATTGCTTGAGGCCAGGAGTTTGAGACCAGCCTGGCCAATATGGCGAAATACCGCCTCTACTAAAAATATTTTTAAAAATTAGCTGGATATGGTGGTGCGCGCCTGTAATCCCAGCTACTCGGGAGGCTGAGATATGAGGACTGCTTGAACCCAGGAAGCAGAGGTTGCAGTGGGCCGAGATCATGCCACCGCACTACAGCCTTGGGAACAGAGCGCAACTCCGTCTAAACAAACACACAAAAAAGACGTTAAATACACAAATGAGTGAGTAATTTCTCAACACTTGGGAACTTGTAAGTACAGCGTTACACTTTTATATCTCAGTACTGAAATCAGCCCTCTAGTTGGCCTGTGAACGTCCCATGCCTGCCAAGTGTGTCATCTGAGACAAGCATTTCCATTTGTTTGAGTAGGAATCTATCACTCTTATTTGGAAGAAAAGGTGCCAGTCAAACCCCAAAGAGTATTGCTAACTAATAATTGTGCTGCAGTTTACAGTGTTTAAGGTGCTTTCCAATACCATGTTCTGAAATTTGATCTGACAACGCTTTGGGAGGCGGTTTATTACGATGAGGCTGCGCTGTCGCACTCGAGGAACCGGGTCAGTGACCTGCTGCAGGACACGGGGCTGGCGGGGAGGGGAGAGCGCCTGAACTCAGCCTCCAAGTCCTGCACTCGACTCTGCAGGAGTAAAAACTATTCTTGACGCTACCTCTCTCCCTTCTCCTGCAAACAAGCAACAAAATGCTGAAAAGGCATCTTAACTGAAACGGAAGTCAAATGAATTCGCGTGCGATCATGGGAATTTTTGGCTCCTAACCTTGCGAGTAGAGCTGGGTGACTTCCATTTCTGGTGGGGGAGTGGAAACAGGTTTCTGGGCTTGCAGAAGCCACATCCCGTCCCCACACAACCTAGGCCAGCCCACGTATTTGTAGGTGAAGCTCCGGGGCTCCAGCTAACCCGAGCTACCTGGGCTGGGCTTTGTGCGGGGAGGCAGCAAGCGAGGTGAGCGGGCGACGACGCCGGCCTCTACGCAGTGCGGTGGTGAAGACGTCTCTTCCAGGGAGTCACAGGAAGCAAATCCATCCTTTTAAAGGGCTCGCGTCCCGCGGTCCTGAACCGGCGCGCTGGAGCAGTAATGCGGCTTTCTCCAAGGTTCAGGGCTCACGGCCCAGCCCTGTGATCCAGCTTCCTCAGTCTTCGCGGTGTGCACTACTCAGGACCACTTGCGGCTTACGTCCCAGGACAAAGGGGGCTTGTCCTTTCTTCAACGTCCCACTGCGCAAAAACGAAGTCCTTCTGAGGCTGCCTGCCTTCCGGGAGAAGCTGCGCCCCCTCAGGCGCCTGGGCTCCGCGCGCCTGCCACCGCCCATTCACCTCGCGCAC
>NW_012101499.1:1974936-1995281 GCF_000951045.1 Mandrillus leucophaeus | reverse complement strand
CGCGCCCGCGCAGCCCCTTTCCTGATGCGCCCGTCTCCTCGCCGCCCTCCGTGGGGGGCGGCGAACGGGTTGCGTGCTCTGGAGAGAGACAGGCACTTTCCTCTCCATCGTGAGTGACCTTGGATGTATTCGTCAAGGAATGTGTTGAAATGAATTGTGCGATGCGGGAACTGCGCAGCGCCTCGGGTTTGGCTTTCTCGAGCATCTTATTGCATTGATTGTGCGTTCTCGATTTTACAGAGGTTCGTTTTGAGTAATGGCTTCAGTAATGTCATCGCATACGCATTTCGAAGTTTGTTTATGCATTTGTTTTTACATTTATTCTCTTTTTATGTATAATTTTTGAATCAGATTTTGTGTTTTGGAGAGATTTTCCGTGCGTGGTGGAAGTGTTTTTACTCTTGGTAAATATGGATTGTTTGACTATTTTATCACGTTCATCGCAAAACGATACCAGGAACATTTAAATGTCTTAAAGGATTTCACGCTACATGACGTGTGTCAAAGACTACTTACGCACCAAAACGCGAATACCTGTCTAACTTTTTTTCTATTGGAATTTTCTGGAAGGAATTCTGTGCAATCCGAAAGGATTGATGGAGGGTACAGTAATTGCTTTCTACATCGCTTTTGTTAAACAGTGAAAATTAAGCTTGGAGATTTATATCTGGACATACTGAGTTTTTAAACACTCTTTTGAAGGGAAATTTTGGAAAGGGCAGGTAAAATGAGTATTCTTCCAACCTCCCTACTCCCCCCATCAGCTTTAGTTAAAAGGCAAACACCAAAATATTGTAGTAGCTGGTAATTTGCAGAACGTTCGTTATCAGATTTGATAATTATATATTAAGGTACAGTATGTGTGTGCTAGTAGATCGTAGATTCTTACGAAAAATAGAATTTCTTTATAATCTTTTGAGTAGCGAAATGGTTACTTTTACAATGGTCATGAATTGGGTTAAGGCAAAAGGGCCAGTATATGTCTTCAGTCATCTTTTTATGCCTGAAATCCAGGGAACAGTGAAAATGGATGTTCCCTGGAACAGCCATTGCGATGCCATATGTTGATCATTGGTGTCCTAAAGTGTATCTCAGATAATTGTGTGTGTCTCTTGTGAACTGAGGGATCACAATATTGATGTGGCTGATGTGTGCCCCTCTGCATTTTGTGGGTAGTGTCTCAAATTTGGCTATCATATTGATGAGAGTTATTAATTTGGTTTTTATTTAGATGGTTTTCACTTCCGAGTGACTTACCTGATTGCACTTTGTTATAACGTTACTGGTTGCACTCCTTAATTGCTAGCATCTTTTTTCTAGTATGTTTGATATACATTCTTTTGGTTTATCCTTTAAAATATGTGCTGAGAAAGCATTTAAATGTTAATACTGTATTTACATTTGCTGGACGTTTAATTCAATGTGTCTTCTTTCCCTTTCCATGAATGAAAAGAAACTGGAAGAAGAGAATCAACTATTTCGTGCAAGTATTTTGTTCAGTTTAGAAGATACTATGGTATTGTGAAAACAGTGTAGTCTGGAGTTTGACATGGAGTCACAATGGCCTTCCAAGTCAGTACAATCTGGGTTGAAATTGACTCCTTACTGGTTCAAAGCCACATAACTGATTCATCATGCAGCCTTTTTTTAAAAAAAGTTTTTTTTAAAAGCTACTCGAATATGTCAGTTTTATTTTCTCTATACACACGTTTATTTGTTACTGAAAATTGCAAAAATAGCACATTAAAGATCCTTTTATTGGAGTTCACATTTTTGGAAACCAGAAAATTCAATAATTACGCTCTTGCCGAACTACCCAGTGTTTTCTTTACATTCTTGCTCCACAAGTTGCTTTACTTAAATTCTTGATGTTGGACTTCATCTCACTGACTTCAGGCTTCTGACACACAAAGGACATTTAGGACCTACTGGCTCTTTGGGTCACATCAGAGAGGAGAGCTAAAGTATGTTGAAGTTACTCAAATACATTCAAGCTCCATGGATCTCTTATAAATTACTGGTATCGTGGCAGAAATGAAAATACTCCAAAAAAAATCACAGAACTCTTCATCAAAATTATTGGTATACAGGCTGTTCTAGCATAGAGTAGGTTTCTCAACCTAACGCGTAAAATTATCAGCAAGAAAAAAAGTACAAGAATGACAGTTTATGGTTGAATTGGCTTGGTGTCATGATTCCCTGTTCTAGCATTCTCAGGCTATCTATGATACGGAAACTGCAGCTCATTTGAATGGTTCTCTTCTTGATTCATTCTGAATTCTCCCTTTGGCCCAGTGTCTACTAGTTGTTTTTCAAGCCAAGAACATCTGTTGAGGAACAGGTATCTCAATTTTACAATACTTACTTTCTGCATAGATAGCAGGGTTCTTACTTCTACTCCTGAGGCAAGCCATCTCTGATGTCCTGGAAGGTCGTTTCTCTCCTATCCAGTTTTTGGAATGAATCTCTGGTAGAAGGGAAGGGAATTAGGTACTAGGGTTGGAAGTCATGTTACTAAAGTTCTTTATTGACATCTCTGAGCAGAAGAAAGGCCCCTGAGTCGTCCTGGGAATTTTCTTCAGTGAGCGTTTGTGAAGATTCTGGGGTCAAGGTTGGGTTAAACTTTTGTGGTGGGTCCGTCCGAGGTCTAGTCAACAGCACTAAGCTCTTCCTGGATCTTTGGGACCCAGCGGAAAGTGATGCCAGTTCTCAAATTGCTACAAGGTAACCTGGAAAGAAATCTATGACCCAGAAAGCCTGAAAACCCAAACTCCAGCAAATAATGGTGAAAGAACCAACACGCAAAGCCTTTTAAAACCTTCAATTCCTTAACTATAAACTGGGATAAAACCTATGGTGTAAGTCTGTTCTGAGAATTACGTGAAATGGATTTATAGAGTTTTCAGTACAGTTCCTGAAATACAGCAGCTGACGCCAGTAGATGTTGATTTCCTTCTCCTTTCTGCTTTTGAACTTTGCTGTAGTTGTTAGCATTTTTTTTTAATGTGAAGTAAACAGTTGGCTTAGTTGTGCATCAGTATTCAGTCCAATTTAATTTTATATTACACCTTTACTGGGAACCTATTCATGACCTTAAAATTGCCATAAACCCTTTATAGAACAAGTCATGTTTGGCTAAATATATAAACACAGATGTATCCTTACAGACTTTATAGTCTGATAGAGGAGATACACATGCATATAATGAGGGAATTCTGTGCTGAAGGGTATCTGGGAAGAGAAGGTGATTCTACAGAATATCAGAATGGGAGAGGAAAGACATCTGGATGGACAGGAAAGCAGGAGCAGAGGCTAGGAGTTAAAGAGGCCATTGGGGATTTCAATCCCAGCCAAAAGTTAGCCCCTTCTTTTCTCTTCTCTTCTCTTTTTTTCTCTTCTCTTCTCTAATCTTTTTTTTTTATTTTCCTCCCTCCCTCCCTTCCTCCCTTCCTTCCTTCCTTCCTTCCTTCCCTCCCTCCCTCCCTCCCTCCCTCCCTCCTTCCCTTATCTCCTTCCTACCTACCTACTATCTATCTTCTATCCTCTTTTGTGAGTGTGTTTACGTATAGCAGGGGCCGAGAACACCTACCTCATCGGGGTGAGCTTAAATGAAGTAAAATGATTCATAGGCTCCTGGTATACAGTAAATGCCCAGTTGATATTGATGATGATGTCACCACTGCCTACACCACCTGTAGTTTCTTTCCTGTGGCTGATCTGTCTAGGGGTGAATTTGGGGGCCACATTTTAAATTCTGCATGTAACATTAAGGTCTTTGATGTTGAATTTGTAGGTAGGGGGAAGCCATTGAAAGGCAGGGACAGGATTGGACCTGTGTTTTAGAACAGTTTGAAAGGTGGGTTAGAGGAATTTGCCTGCGTAGGCTCTTTAATCCCCAGAGTCTAGTCTGTTAGAGAAGCTGGTGAAGTCATTTGAGGCATGGGGTATTGGTCTGAACTCGGAATATTTAATGTTATGTTAAATGTGCTTTTTTTTTTTTTTCCTGAAGGGAGGGGAGGAGGAAGGATTTATTCAATGTGAATATTATTTTATCCAAATGTTGAGAGAATAGATGAAAAGACTAATAAGGCATCTTTATACCATTTGAGATGTTAGATTATAGTAGCATGTTAACAAAATAGGCAGTTTTTTTTAAAAACTAGATTATATTTCTTTGTAGTTGTTTATGCTTGGGCCTGTCTTTAAATTATTTAACAAATCATATGTTTGAATTACTATTACTTAACCTGACACAGGCAATAAGGAGAGAAAAGAATGTCCTTTTTCGTACTTTTGGGGTTTTTTTTTTTGAGGCGAAATCTCGCTCTGTCGCCAGGCTGGAGTGCAGTGGCGCAATCTCGGCTCACTGCAACCTCCGCCTCCTGGATTCAAGCGATTCTCCTACCTCAGCCTCTTAATAGCTGGGTCTACAGGCATGCGCCACGACACCCAGCTAATTTTTGTATTTTTAGTAGAGATGGGGGTTTCACCATGTTGGCCAGGATGGCCTCAATGTCTTGACATCGTGATCCGCCCACCTCGGCCTCCCAAAGTGCCGGGATTACAGGTGTCAGTCACCTCGCCTGGCCTGATGTTTTTTTTTTTTTTTTGGAGGTAGGGGTTTGAATTACTTTCTTTTTTCTTTCTCTCTTGAGCATCATTGTAGACCCATGGGTTTTTATGCACGCAGTGTGTGTTTCTGTGTTTTTAGTTTTGAGAAAGAGTCTTGCTCTGTCACCCAGGCTGGAGTGCAGTGGTGGGACCTTGGCTTGCTACAACCTCCGCCTCCTGGGTTCAAGCTATTCTCCTGGCTCAGCCTCCCAAGCAGCTGGGATTACAGGCATGCACCACCATACCTGGCTAATTTTTTGTATTTTTAGTAAGACGGAGTTTTACCTTGTTGGTCCACCTGGTCTCAAACTCCTGATCTCAAGTAATCCTCCCACCTCAGCCTCCCAAAGTGCTGGGATTATAGGCGTGAGCCACCACATCTGGCTTTATCGAATGTCTTTTAATCAAATACTCACTGTTTTTCTGTAACTTGTCACAACTTGGACGTGTTGAAGTCCTTTCAACCTAGTTCTCTTGGCTTTGACGTGACATGTAATCTCTGAAGCTCTTCTTGCTTTCTGACACGAGATGTCTGAGGTTCACTTTGTGCTTTTCCTGCCAAATACCTATCAGCCGTTTCTTGCAGCTTGTTTTATTGAGGAGTAGAATTTTTGTATCTAAAAATCTAAATTGTTATATGTTCTGACTGTTAGGATGCCCATGCTTTTATAGGACAGACATGGGAAACATACAGATTTTGATTTTTATATTGGTATTTCCAGTTCGAATTTAACATCACAGAGTTTTTACTATGAGCTTATCCTTTTTTTCTAACATTGAAAATTTACGTTCTTAGCAGCATTAATATAATTGCATTATCTTATAATAAGAATGTAGTAGTTTGAAAATAACACTAATAACAAGCAACTCTAGGTTTATGTTTGGTTATGGTTCTTTTTGTTCTTAAAATGTATCCACATAAGCATGTACAGTTGACATTCTGATTTGTAAGGCCATTTGAAAAGCTTTTCTCTGATTTTGTGTTTGATAATTAATTTGGTTTGTTTGCCTGAAATTCTTCAAGAGTTGCTTTAGTTTTTCATTTAATGTATTTTTTAACATGTAGAACATTTATGTGAACATTTATGTAGTTAAAAAATCCGATCTGTGCTAAAAAGTTATGTTCACAGCTTCATTTTAATTCTGTCCCTCCACGAATTTCTCTCCTGCCCCAGTTGTTTCTGCTTTATTCTTCTGATACTTCATTTTTGCAAATGTAAGCATATGTGTATATTTTTATTTCCCTTTCTTACACAATAGGCAGCGTTCTATGCACACTGCTCTGCTTTCTCTTAATATATTCCGGAGATCGCTTCATAGAAGTGCATTCTTTTGTGCTTGCAACTCATCTCCTATTGAACATTTGGGTTGTTTATGTTCTCTTGTCTGTTATAAATATTGCAGCAATGAATAACCTTGTGGGTATAATGTTTTGTATTTGTGCAAATACAGCTTTAAGATAGATTGTGAGGTGAAAGGTAAACACATTTGTAATTTTGTTAGTGGCAAAACAGTTACATTTTCTTTTTAAAACTTTTTTTTTTGTAGAGATGAGGTCTCACAGTGTTGCCCAGGATGATCTTGAACTCCTGACACCAAGCAGTCCTTTCACCTGGGCTTCCCAAAATCTTGGGATTACAGGCGTCAGGCACCAATACAGGCTTAAAAAATAACATTTTCAGGCTGGGCATGGTGGCTCATGCCTGTAATCCCAGTACTTTGAGAGGCTGAGGTGGGTGGATCATGAGGTCAGGGGTTCAAAAACAGCCTGACCAACATGGTGATACCCCATCTCTACTAAAAATACAAAAATTAGCCGGGCGTGGTGGCGCGTGCCTGTAATCTCAGCTACTCTGGAGGCTGAGGCAAGAGAATCGCTTGAACCCGGGAGGCAGAGACTGCAGTGAGCTGAGATTGCACCACTGCACTCCAGCCTGGGCAACAGAGGGAGACTCCATCTCAAAAACAACAACAACAACAAAAACCCGTCTCTACTAAGAATACAAAAATTAGCCAGGCATGGTGGCACGCGCCTGTAATCCCAGCTACTCCTAATGAGAATCACTTGAACCTAGGGAGGCGGAGCTTGCAGTGAGCCGAGATCACGCTGTTATACTCCAGCCTGGGTGACAGAGTGAGACTCCATCTCAAAAAAAAAAATACATTTTAAAAGGCAGATCTTACCATGTCAGCCTTTTACTTAAAACTCTAAATGGTGGCCGGGCAGGCATGGTGGTTCACACCTGTAATGCCAGCACTTTGGAAGGCTGAGGTGGGCGGATTACCTGAAGCCAGAAGTTTGAGACCAGCCTGGCCAACATGGTGAAACCCCATCTCTATTAAAAATACAAAAATTAGCCAGGCGTGGTAGTGCATGCCTATAATCCCAGCTACTCAGGAGGCTGAGGCAGGAGAATTGCTTGAACCTGGGAGGTGGAGGCTGCAGTGAGCTGAGATCACGCCCCTGCACTCCAGACTGGGCAACAGAGTGAGACTCCGTCTCAGAAAACGAAACAAAACAAAACAAACTCCGAATGGCTTTCCAGTGCCTTAAGGACAAAAGTTTATAAAGTAGCCTCAAGGGTACACATATATTTGGTGTACATATAGTTTTACATCCCTTAACAATAGGATTCAGAGAACCTCATTGTGTACCTCATAGAGCGTACTTACAGAGACCTATATGGGACAACCTACTGGCACCTAGGCTATGTAGTATGGCTTAATGCTCCTAGGCTACAAACCTGTACATTATGTGACTGAACTGAATAGTGTAGACTGTTGGAACACAGTGGTAAGTATTTATATATCTAAACATATTTAAGCACAGAGAAAGTACAGTACAGACATGGTATAAAAGATAAATGGCATGCCTGTGTAGGGTACTTAGCATGAATGGAGTGGCAGGACTGGAAGTTGCACTGGGTTGAGTCTGTGAGTGAGTGGTGAGTGAATGTGAAGGCCTAGGATATTACTGTACACTACCGTAGACTGTATGTCAACACTACAGTTAGTCTACACTAAATTTGTAGAAACAGTTTCCTCAGTAATTAACCCTAGCTTACTGTAAGTTTTTAACTTAATAAGCTTTTTAACTTTTTTTTTTTTTTTAACTTTTTGTCTTCTTAAATAGCACTTAGCTTAAAACAGCCTCATGATATGGATCCACTGGTTTATGTGGTCTGTTGTTGACAGAAACATCATTAGGTGGTGCATGACTAATTACTTTTGGGCCTCAGCCTCATCTTGTACTATTTTCCCCCTTGCTTTCTTTGCTCCAGCTGTATGGGGCCTCCTTCATTCTCCTGGAATCTCCTCCATCTTCTCCACCAGGAATCTTGGCACTCGTTCTTTTCTTCTGCCTGGAATGCCTTTCTTTGTTAACAGTTATTCCTGGTCTTTAGAGTTTGGCTCAAGCATCACTTTTTAATGAAATTTTCTGTGTGCGTGCTTGCAAATTTTCATAAGATAAAGAGATTGGAGTGTACTGATATTCATCACCCACTCCAACAAGCATCAGTTGCCTGAAGTTTTTTTTTTTTCCAGACAGAGTCTTGCTCTGTTGCCCAGGCTGGAGTGCAGTGGTCGATCTCAGCTCACTGCAGCCTCCGCTTCCCAGGTTCTAGCGATTCTCCCTCCTCAGTCTCCCAAGTAGCTGGGACTACAGGTGTGTGCCACCACACCTGGCTAATTTTTTTTTTTTTGAGATGGAGTCTATCGCCCAGGCTGGAGTACAGTGGTGAGATCTCAGCTCACTGCAACCTCCATCTCCCGGTTAAAGCGATTCTCCTGCCTCAGCTTCCTGAGTAGCTGGGACTGCAGGCGCCTGCCACCACGCCCGGCTAATTTTTTGTATTTTTAGTAGAGACAGGGTTTCACCGTGTTGGCCAGGCTGGTTTCCATCTCCTGACCTCAAGTGATCTGCCCTCCTCTGCCTCCCAAAGTGCTGAGATTACAAGTGTGAGCCACTGTGCCCAGCCTGAAGTTGTTTTTTTGAGACAAGGTCTCACTTCTATTGCCTAGGCTGTTGTGTAGTGGCACAGTTTTGGCTCATTGCAGCCTGGACCTCCCTGGGCTCAGGTGATCTTCCCATCTCAGCCTCCTGAATAGCTGAGACTACGGCATGTGCCACCATGCCTGGCTAGTTTATTTTGGTATTTTTAGTAGAGACAGGATTTTGCCTTGTTGCCCAGGCTGGTCTCGAGCTCCTGGACTCAAGCAGTCTACCTGCCTCAGCCTCCCAAAGTGCTGGGATTACAGGCATGAGCCACCGTGCCCGGCTGTCTGAAGTTCTTGAAGGTTTTTCTTGACCCTTCTGCAGTCAAGTTCTCTTGGTGCTTATCAGAATTACAGTGTTATATTAGTTTATGTGATTTAATTAATTTTAGTTTTCCCACAAAGGCTGAGTTTCATGAAAGCAGAACCGTTCCTGTTTTTGCCCGTAATTACTTTTCTGGTATCTAGCTCAATGTCTGAGTTGTGAGGACTCAAGCTACCCTGTGCAGTAGCTAGAATTAAATCATGAGGAAATTGAGGCTGTCCAGTTGGTTAAATGTCTTGTCTGCTGCGCAGGTATTTGTCATACAGGGATTATTAAGTAACAGTTTGTTGACTTTTATTTATTTATTTTGAGAGGGAGTTTCGCTCTTGTTGCCCAGACTGGAGTGCAGTAGCGCATTGTTGGCTCACTGCAACCTCCGCCTCCTGGGATCAAGTGATTCTCCTGCCTCAGCCTCTTGAGTAGCTGGGACTACAGGCATATACCACCACACCCGGCTAATTTAGTATTTTTAGTAGAGACCGGTTTTCTCCATGTTGGTCAGGCTGGTCTCAAACTCCTGACCTCAGGTGATCCACCTGCCTCGGCCTCCCAAAGTGCTAGGATTACAGGCGTGAGCCACTGCACCTGGCCTTGTTGATTTGCAATTGTAATTTTTTTTTCAGGACCTCATAAGGTTTAGAAAAATGAAACCACTAGGATGGATAAAGAAAAACATATGGAATATGTCTGTGTATGTATTAAGGCATATGCTACAGTGACTTGAGTTCACACAGTGTAGAAGCTGGCTAAGCAGTTTCTATTAGGCTGTTGTCTTTGTGCTAGATGCTGGAGTTTGAAGTCCACAGGGCAGTCGTTTGAGAAAGAAAGATGGATATAAAGTGGGGAAGAAGATGACACAGGAGGCCAGAGGCAAGGTACGTGGAAACCATGCTAGTTCTAGTTGCCTTTGTTCCTGGTTGTGTGGGTGGCCTGTAAGAGTTGGATCCTTGGCACATGTAGCCCAGGAGCAGAAAAGCTTAAGGAGAACCCAGAGGAAGGTGGAGTGGATGCAGCTGCGATTCTCGGCCAACCTACTGCCTCACATGAATGGGGTGAGTCAGAAGATGAGCAGCAACAGTGTGTGCAGGCTGCAAGGTGGTTGCTTCATCTCCTGCACCCTTCACCTGCTGCACAAGAATCTCTGTGAGCCATGCAAGGAGACATAAAGGAAAGGAAATTCGGGGGAATATAATTCAGCTCAGCCAAGTTCAAACCAGACAAAGCAGAATGATGAGCTCAGGCTTTTAAATTTTTAGCTCAGGTTGCATGTAAGGGACCTGAAGGTTTCTGTGACTGCTGTAAAAATGCAAATGTAATTCCCAATTTGTGGGTGAGATCATTGATTGGTAGGAATGGAATCCTGAAAATTGGATTGGAGGCATATGGTCAGATTCTGTTTAAGCTGGAAACCTTCAATCCTTAAATGCTGCTCTGCTACGTTTGCCAGAGAAACAGCGTTTCCAGCCCTTCCCAGAGGAACTTAATCTCTGTTTGCCTGAAAAACCTGTAATTGGCCTCCCTTTGGGTAGTTGTTCTGCATGGTACTGTCTTCCTGATAATCTGCCCTGTAATCCTCCTTTCTTGTGGATCTGTGACTGGACTGTAGTTGCAGCAGGCCCCAGAGAGTGAGGTGACCTGTGAGAAAGGTATGCTACACTGCAAAAGATTGTGTAGCTTTGCCACTGTATAGTCAGAAGCCTGGAGGAGTGTTTGTGGCATTGGAGCTTAGGAGTGTAGTATAATAGAAGAAGGAACATAAAGTTGGGTCAGGCAGAATTTATTGATACGGGCTCACTAAATAGAGGTTCTGGATTCAGTGTTATAGTTCAAGGGGTTAGAAAGGGCTCTTAACAGTTGGGTTGATTGGCTAAGGCCCATCCCACAAGGCCTGATGCCTCAATTAGATTTTTTCCCGCCTAACGAGGAACTCCACTGAACACTCACTCACCTTGTATGAGAGTCTATATTTGGCCTGGCATGGTGGCTAATACCTGTAATCCCAGCACTTTGGGAGGCCAAGGCAGGCGGATCACCTGAGGTCAGGAATTTGAGACCAGCCTGGCCAACATGGCCATACCCCATTTCTACTAAAAATACAGAAATTAACTGGATATCATGGCCCATGCCTTAATCCCAGCTACTTGGCAGGCTGAGGCAGGAGAATTGCTTGAGTCCAGGAGGTGGAGGTTGAAGTGAGCAAAGATCGCGCCACTGCACTCCAGCTGGGGTGACAGAGCGAGACTTCTGCTCAAAAAAAAAAAAAAGCCGGGTGTGGTGGCTTGTGTCTGTAGTTTCAGTTACTTGGGAGGCTGAGGTGGGAGGATCAGTTGAGCTGGGGAAGTTGAGGCTGCAGTGAGCCAGCCTGGGCAACAAAGCGAGACTAATAAAATATTAGTTCATAAGGAAAGGTTCACCTAAATGCAGTGAGCCAGCCTGGGCAACAGAGCGAGACTAATAAAATACTAATTCATAAGGAAAGGTTCACCTAAATGCATAGCCCTTAAATAAATAATTTACATCGTTGGTGAAACTGTACTTTGCTAGGACTCTTTGGAGGATAGCTACACTAAAACTGAATTTAAAATGTATGTACTCTGTTGATCCAGCAGTTTCACTGCTAGGATTTTATTGTATAGATAAATTTGGACAGTATACAAATATGTATGTGTAAGGGTTTTCATTATATCAGTGTTTGTAATTGAGAAAAATTAGAAACAACTGTCTAATAATGGAGTTAAGATAGAGTAAACGACCATTATATGCGTACACTGGAATATTCTGCCACTGTTAAGAAGAGTTTGATAGGAAAAAAAATTCATACAACCATCCCTCCATATTAGGGAATTGGTTCCAGGACCCACTGCCCCCCTCCCCTTGGCCCCCGTGGATACCAAAATCCATGGATGCTCAAGTTTCTTATATAAAATGGTGTAGTATTTGCATATAATCTATGCACATCTTTTTGTATACTTTAATCTTTGAATTACTCATAGTATGTAATACAGTATAAATACTAAACAAATCATTATACTGTATTGTTTAGGGAATAACTATAAGGAAAAAAGTTTATGTGTTTGGTAGAGATGAAACCATTTTTTCCCCAGATTTTTAAAATCTGAGGTTGAATCCACAGATGTGGAATTCAAGGGATAAGAGGGCCAAGGGCCTACTTTATTACACGAAAAATGTACCATTTAATGAGAGACACAAGTTGTGGAACTGTATGTTCTCGCTTATGTTGAGATGTTATATGTTTTAAGCCTTTGCATGGAAATACATTGCTAAATTCCTATCTTTTCCTTTTATTGCATAATATTTTACATCTTTATGGGATACATATGAATACTTGTTACATGCATAGAATGTATAATGATCAAGTCAGGGTACCTGGAGCATCCATCACCTTTGAGTATTTATCTTTTTTTGTTTTTGAGACAGAGTCTCGCTCTGTTGCCCAGGTTGGAGTGCTGTGGTGCGATCTCGGCTTGCTGGAACCTCCTGCCTCCTGGGTTCAAGCAGTTCTCCCGCCTCAGCCTCCTGAGTAAGCTGGGATTACAGGTGTGTGCCACCATGCTGGGCTAAGTTTTGTATTTTTAATGGAGACAGGGTTTCACCATGTTGGCCAGGCTGGTCTGGATCCCCTGACCTCAGGTGATCCACCTGCCTCAGCCTCCCAAAGTGCTGGGATTGCAGGTGTGAACTACCCTGCCTGGCTGAGTATATATCATTTCTGTGTGCTGGTAACATTTCAAGCCTTCTCTTTTAGCTACTTTGAAATATATGGTATATATTTGCTAACTATGGTGACCCTACTCTGCTATAGAACATTAGAACTTTCTAACTGCATGTTTGTACCCATTAACCAACCTCTCTTCCTCACCCCCCATCCCTTCCCAACCTCTGATACCTGTCATTGTTTTCTCTATTTCCATGAGGTTAACCTTTTTTTTTTTTTTTTTTTTTAGCTCCCATGTATTTGTGAGAATGTGATATTTGTCTTTCTGTGCCTGGCCTGGCTTATTTCACTTAACATAATGACCTCCAGCTTTATCCATGTTGCTGCAAACATGATTTCATTCTTCTTTCTGGCTGAATAGCATTCCGTTGTGTTTATATGCCACGTTTTCTTTATCTCTCTGCTCATCGATGGATACTTAGGTTGATTCCGTATCTTTGCTTTTGTAAATAGTGCTGTGATAAAGAGGTGAGTGTACGTATCCCTTTGATATACTGATTTATTTTCTTTTGGATAAATAGCCAATAGTGGGACTGCTGGATCATGTAGTAGTTCTATTTTTAGTGTTTTGAGAAATCTCTGTACTGTTTTTCGTAATAGGTTTACTAATTTCCATTCCCAGTGTGTAAGAATTCCCTTTTCTCCACATCCTTGCCAGCGTCTGTTGTTTGTGTTTTTAATAATAGTTATCCTAATTGATAAGGTGCTATCTCATTGTAGTTTTGATTTGCATTTACCTGATGATTACTGATGTGAGCATTTTTTCGTATATCATTTGGCCATGTGTATGTTTTTTGATGGCTTTTGCCCACTTTTTAGTGGGATTATTTGTTTTTTTTTAATTGTTGATTATTTGAGCTCATTGCATATTATGGATTTTAGTCCTTTGTCATGAATAGTTTGCACACATCATTTCCCATTCAACAGGTTGTTTCTTCACTCTGTCATTTGTTTCCTTTGCTGTGCAGAAGCTTTTCAGCTTGTTCTATTGGTTATTGAAAGAGATATATTAATACTTTGATTTTGCATTTGTCAGTTTCTCCTTAGCTCCGACACTTTGTGCTTTATACATTGTCATATGAGGGTATGTTCTTAGATGCATTGGTATTTAGAGCTGTATATCAACCAGGTCTTTTAAAATCGCTATTGACTGGGTGTGATGGCTAATGCCTGTAATCCCAGCAGTTTGGGAGGCTTGAGGCGGGAAGATCACTTGAGTCTTGAGTTTGAGACCAGCCTGGGCAACATAGCAAGACCCCATCTCTACAGAAAATTTAAAAAAAATTAGCTGTGTGTGGTGGCACACACCTGTAGTCCCAGCCGCTCGAGAAGGTGATGTAGGTGGATCACTTGAGCCTGAGAGATGAAGGATGCACTCAGGAGCCCTGATCTTACTACTGCACTTAGCCTGGGTGACAGAGTAAGACCCTGTCTCCAAAGCGGGGAAAAAGTAGAAAACCACTATTAAGTGTTCTTTTTAAGGGAGAAGTATTAGTAGAGGTAAAGTTATTTAGCTTGATATTAATGTTGCTGCAGAGTTTTCCTTTGGTTAGTATGTGCAGGGTATATCCTTTTTTACTCTTTAATTTCAGTCTTACTTATTTTTCAAGCATGTGTTGCTTAATGATGAGAGTATGTTCTGAGAAATGCATTGTTAGGTGAGCATTATAGCATGTACTTGCACAAAACTTAGATGGTATAGCCTTTGGCACACTTAGGCTAAATGGTATAAACCTGTTTGCTCCTAGGTTACAAACCTGTGTAGTATAGTATGTGACTGAGCTGAATAGTGTAGACAGTTGGAACACAATGGTAAGTAATTATGTATGTAAACACAAAGAAAGTACAGTGAAAACATGGTATAAAAGATACAGAAATGGTACAACTGTATAGACCACTTACCATGAATGGAGCTTGCAGGATTGGAAGTTGCTCTGGGTGAGTGAGTGGTGAAAGAAAACTAATACTCAAGATCATCTGTATCACTGTCTTCCAGCTCGGCTCCTTGTCACAGTGAAAGGTCTTCAGGTGCATTAACACATTTGGAGTTGTCATCTGTGATAACAGTACTTTCTTCTGGAGTACCTCCTGAAGGACCTGCCAGAGGCTGTTTTACACTGAACTTTTTTTTTTTTTTAAATAAGTATGAGTACAGTCTAAACTAACGATTAAACATATAGTTAATACATAAACCAGTAACATAGTTGTTTATTGTCAAGTACTATGTACGGTACATAATTGTACTATACTTTTTTTTTTTTTTGAGAGGGGGTCTCACTCTGTCTCCCAGGCTGGAGTGCAGTGGCATGATCTAGGCTCACAGCAACCTGCACCCCTCAGGTTCAAGCAATTCTCCTGCCTCAGCCTCCCAAGTAGCTGGGATTACAGGCATGTGCCACCATCCCCGGCTATTTTGTATTTTTAGTAGAGATGGGGTTTCACCATGTTGGTCAGGCTGGTCTTGAACTCCTGACCTTGTGATCCACCCACCTTGGCCTCCCAAAGTGCTGGGATTACAGGCGTGAGCCACCGTGCCCGCCCTGTACTGTACTCCCCCCTCCCCCCACCAAGATGGAGTTTAGCCCTGGTTACCCAGGCTGGAGTGCAATGGCATGACCTCGTCTCACTGCAACCTCCACCTCTCGGGTTCAAGCGATTCTCCTGCCTCAGCCTCCTGAGTAGCTGGGATTATAGGCGCCTGCCACCATGCCTGGCTCATTTTTTTTTAAGTAGAGACCGGGTTTCGCCATGTTGGCCAGGCTGGTCTTGTACTCCTTACCTCAGGCGATCCATCCACCTCAGCCTCCCAAAGTACTGGGATTACAAGCGTGAGCCACCGTGTTCGGCCTGTACTATAATATGACTTTGAACACAGTAGTTTTGTTTGCAGCACAGTGGGTTTGTTTACACCAGCATCACCACAAATGGCTATGAAATACTAGACAATAGGAATTTTTTAGCTCCGTTATAATTTTTTTTTTTTTAAACAGGGTCTCGCTCTGTGGCCAAGGCAGCAGTGCAGTGGTGCGATCTTGGCTAACTGCAGCCTCTGCCTCCTGGGTTCAAGTGATCCTCATGCAGTCTCCCTAGTAATTGTGACTACAGGCGCGTGCCACTATGCCTGACTTGTGTGTGTGTTTGTGTGTTCAGAGGTGGGGTTTTGCCACGTTGCCTAGTTTGGTCTCCATCCCTTGGACTGAAGTGATTTGCCCACCTTGGCCTCCCAAAGTGCTGGGGTTACTGGTGTGAGCCATTGTGCCTGGCTCTGTTATAATCTTATGGGACTACCGTTGTATATGTGATCCATTGTTGACTGAAACGTCACTGTATGGGGCATGTTGACTGAAACATCACTGTATGGGGCATGACTGTACTTACGTTTTGAAAGATTCTCTTGCTAACAATACATACTAGAATTAATTTTTTTTTTTTTTCTTGAGTTGGAGTCTCGCTCTGTCGCCCAGGCTGGAGTTCAGTGGCGCAATCTCAGCTCACTGCAAGCTCCACCTCCCGTGTCATCGCCATTCTCCCGCCTCAGCCTCCCGAGTAACTGGGACTACAGGTGCCCGCCACACGCCCGGCTAATTTTTTTGGTATTTTTAGTAGAGACGGGGTTTCACTGTGTTAGCCAGCATGGTCTCCATCTCCTGACCTTGTGATCCACCTGCCTTGGCCTCCCAGAGTGCTGGGATTTCAGGTGTGAGCCACCGTGCCCAGCCAGTATATACTAGAATTTTTAAAAATCTTGTGTGTTTCTTATGATTACAACATCTGTCTATTAAATTCTTTATGTTTGAAATGCCTGGTGTGGTTCCCATTTTCCCACTTGGGTCCTGTTAATCTTTTAAGCCTAGTTCTCCAGCCTTCTCTTAAAGTCTATGAGCCACCCAACATATTCCAAAAACTGCCTTTTACCAGAGTTAGACAGCCCTAACTGGTACACATGGTCAGGTCACACAAAGGACGAAGACAGAATTGGAAGGCAGGACCAATTAATCCACAGCTCAGATATGTGATTTTCACAGGCCATGTTGCTTTTGAGTAAAGAGGTAATACAGAGCTTATTTAAAATCTTTTTTGTAGTTTTTTTGGAGACAAGATCGCGTTTTGTCACCCAGGCTAGAGTGCAGTTGCATGATCTCGGCTTACTGCAGCCTTGGCCTCCTGGGCTCAAGCTGTCCTTCTGTGTCAGCCTCCCTAGTAGCCGGGACTACAGGCATGCATTGCCATGCCTGATTTTTTAACATTTTAGTAGAGATGAGATCACCCTATGTTGCTGAGGCTGGTGTTGAACGCCTGGGCTCAAGCAATCTTCCCTCCCTTGCCTTCCAAAGTGTTGGGATTACAGATGTGAACCCCTGTGCCTGGCCTATTTTCAGCTTTTTCTCATGGTAGTTTTCAGTTACATGCAGCAGTCAAGAAAATAGTTCAAAAGAACCCTGTTTGTTTCCTTAACACAATTCCAGCAGTCGTTGATAGAGCTTCCTTGCTTCTGGTATGACAGGATATTTCAAGCTCCTCTAATATCCTTCTCATCTGCAATCGGCTATTTCTCTAAGAAACTTTGGTTTCTAATAGTTTTTACGAGGGATGTCTGTGTAAATTTTACTTTAACTTTGTAGCTGTTGGGAGGATTGTTTAAATTACCAGTCCATTATTACCAAGAGTTGGCCATTTGCATTGATCCTTGCGGGTGACCTTCAGAAACCCATCAGAGACCCAGAGAGACTGCTTGTTGTCCATAGTTTTGGGCACTTAGGGTTGTGCCATGGACTATTTGCCAGTTTTATGAAACCTATGGATGCCTCTTCAGAATCTTTCTGAACACAGTGAATGAAATACACAGGATCACAACAGAAACCAATTATGTTTAAACAGTTATACAAATATTACTACCCTGTTAAACAGAAGACTGACGTCTTTGTCAGTAATTTTTTTTTTTAAGACAGTCTCGCTCTGTGACCCAGGCTGGAGTTCAGATGGCACAGTCTCAGCTCACTGCAACCTCCACCTCCCGGGTTCAAGTGATTATCCCGCTTCAGCCTCCCTGGTGGCTGGGACTACAGGCGCATGCCACCACACCCGGGTAATTTTTGTATTTTTAGTAGAGACGTAGTTTCACTATGTTGGCCAGGCTGGTCTCAAACTCCTGACCTCGTGATCTGCCTGCGTCAGCCTCCCAAAGTGCTGGGATTACAGGTGTGAGCCACCGCGCCAGGCCTCTTTGTCAGTAATTGAAGTGACAAGACAATATTGTTGATACATAGGTAATTCAGATTTTGTTTTTTAAGATATTAAAATTAAGGGTTTTTTTGTTTTGTTTTTTTGAGATGGAGTTTTGCTCTGTCTCTCAGGCTAGAGTGCAGTTGTGTGATCTTGGCTCACTGCAGCCTCAGCCTCCCAGGTTCAAGCATCCTGCCTCCACCTCCTAAGTAGCTGGCTCTATAGGTGCACACCACCACATCTGGCTAATTTTTGTAGAGATGGGGTTTTACCATGTTAGCCAGGCTGGTCTCAAACTCCTGACATCAGGTGATCTGCCTTGGCCTCCTAAAGTCTTGCGATTACAGGCGTGAGCCACTTGTCTGGCCAAGGTTGTTGTTTTTTTTTTTTTTTTTGAAGACGGAGTATCACTCTGTCACCCAGACTGGAGTGCAGTGGTGCAGCCTCGGCTCACTGCAAGCTCCGCCTCCTGGGTTTACTTACTCTGTTCTCCTGCCTCAGCCTCCCGAGTGGCTGGGACTACAGGCGCCCGCCACCATGCCCAGCTAATTTTTTGTGTTTTTAGTACAGACCGGGTTTCACTGTGTTAGCCAGGATGGTCTCAATCTCTTGATCTCATGATTCGCCCGCCTTGGCCTTGCAAAGTGCTGAGATTACAGGCGTGAGCCACTGCGCCCGGCCGTATTTTTTTTTTTTTTTTAAAGGCAGTCTCCCTGTATTGCCCAGGCTGGAGTGCAGTGGTGCGATTTTGGCATACTGCAACCTCAGCCTCCCAGGTTCAAGTGATTCTTGTACCTCAGCCTCCTCAGTAGCTGGGACTACAGGTACGCACCACCACACCTGGCTAATTTTTTAGTGGAGATGGGGTTTCACCATTTTGGCCAGGCTGGTCTCAAACTCCTGACCTCAAGCAGTCCGCCTACCTTGGCCTCCTAAAGTGTTGGCCTCCCAAGGCCTCACACTCTACAGGTGGGAGCCACTGCACTGGGCCAAAATTAAGGTTTTGATGTTTAATAAAAATCAGTTGTGTGGTGGTCTTTGGCTTATCTCCGTTTATATATTCATGAACACATAATTGTTGATGGGGAATGTATCATTGTGATACATTTCAACTTAGATCAAAGTTAATAGGTTTCTGCAAGACTGCCCTCTCACTTAGTATACCAGCTGCAAACTTGAGGGGCTCCTGTGTTACTTTTATTTCTGACCGAGTACAAATGTGGAGGTTTCTGTCACACTCAAGTTTGATAATTCACTTAGGATGACTCACAAAACTCAAGAAAGTCCAGTACTTACAGTTTATTGTAGCAAAAAAAATACAACTTAGGACCAGCCATCAGAAGTGACATATAGGACAGTGTCTGGGAAGGTCCCAGATGTGAAGTGTTCATGCCCTTCTATGGAGACAGGGTGGATCATCTTGGTGTCTCCATGTGTGACTATATGCACAGAGTATTAACCAGGAAAGCTCATGTGAGCCTCTGTGTCCAGAGTTATTGGTGCTTAATTACATCAGCATGATCCATTGAATCATTGGCCTTGAACTTGAACTCAATTTCTAGCTCCCCTCTCTGAACTTTGGGCTGCTGTCCTGGGGCTCAGAGCCCCAGCCTCTAATGCCATGATTGGTCTTTCTGGTTTGGCCAGCTTCCCAGCCCCACATCCTGAGACATCTTGTTAGTATAAACTAGGTGCTCACCGTGAATCACAGAGATGCCCTGTCCCTCTCAGGACATTTCAGGGATTTAAAGGGCACCAACTGGAGCTGGGACAAAGGCCATCCAAGCTCTTTGTTATACCACAGTCAGCAATTCTGCTTTCAGTTTGATGCGTAAGGACCAGGCCTAGTGATACCACATAGCTGACCTGAGCCGTACCTGAGCGCCTGCACGAGAAGACTGTGTGCTCTGTCTGTTCTGGTGGCAAGTCTAGTCAAGTGTCAGTGGATGAGTTTAAATGGTATTTTGAACTACAACAAATTCAATGGGATGGAAATATATGTGATTTCTATTGTTGAGAAGTTGGAAGTATTACTGATACTGTGGTTTGTTTACATTCATGATAGAAGGAACTGCTGTACTTCAGGTAGAGGTTAGGAAAGATGAAGATAAAATTTTTCTCCTGTCCAAATCCATGGTCCTTATAAATGTTGATCGTGTATTATACTTGTATTAAAACTTGGTGTTTAGATGTTTAGAGGTTTAGGGTGTTTAATAATTTTCTTTTTTTTTTTTGAGATGGATTCTCGCTCTGTCACCCAGGCTGAAGTGCAGTGGCATGATCTCGGCTCACTGCAACCTCCACCTCCTGGGTTCAGGCAGTTTTCCTGCCTCAGCCTCCTGAGTAGCTGGGACTATAGGTGCATGCCACCACACCTGGCTAATTTTTTGTATTTTTAGTAGAGACAGGGTTTCACCGTGTTAGCCAGGATGGTCTCGATCTCCTGACCTTGTG
>NW_012101499.1:1974368-1974886 GCF_000951045.1 Mandrillus leucophaeus | reverse complement strand
TGCCACCACACCCAGCTAATTTTTGTATTTTTAGTAGAGACAGGGTTTGGTTTCTCCATTTTGACCAGGCTAGTCTCAAACTCCTGGCCCCTTGTGATCCGCCTGCCTCAGCCTCCCAAAGTGCTGGGATTACAGGCGTGAGCCACCGCATCTGGCCTAATAATTTTTATATTGATAGGAGAATTTGGGCTCTGAAGACCTTCAGGTATCTACTTGGTATATATGATAGCTGCTTTGCCAGGATCCTTAAGTAGCTGAACATTGTGTAATTAGCAATACTTTATAAGGATTGAGCCCTTTATTTTAATCTTTGAAGTTTCAGCTAAAGGCAGAACCTACACCATGGGCCCCTAGAACATCGTCCTTAGGTTCCATCGATTGTAACATTTATTTTTTGAGAAAGGTCTTGCTCTGTCACCCAGTGCAGTGGTGCCATCCTGGCTCACTGCAACCTCTGTTTCCCAGGCTTAAGTGATCCTCCCACCCCAGCCTCCCAGTTAGCTGGGACTACAGGCATG
>NW_012101499.1:1964641-1973473 GCF_000951045.1 Mandrillus leucophaeus | reverse complement strand
CTGGTAAACTCTTGTGATGCTGCTGCTAGTTCTAAACTTAGTTACTTCTTTCCCCTGCTGTTTTTTTCCCAAACTTTTTAAATGAAATTTTCTTTCTTTTTTTTTTTTCATTTTTTGAGATGGCGTTTCGCTCTTGTTGCCCAGGCTGGAGTGCAGTGGCGTGATCTCGGCTCACTGCAGCCTCCACCTCCTGAGTTCAAGAGATTCTTCTGCCTCAGCCTCCTGAGTATCTGGGATTACACGTGCGTCACCACACCTGTCTAATTTTGTATTTTAACAGAGACAGGGTTTTTCCATGTTGGTCAGGCTAGTCTCGAACTCCCATCTTCAGGCGATCTGCCTGCCTCGGCCTCCCAAAGTGCTGGGATTACGGGTGTGAGCCACTGCGCCTGGCTGTAAATGAAATTTTCTACACATAGAAAAGTTGGAACTATAGCAGAGTGACCCAGCCTGTATACCCGATATCAATATTTTAATTTGCTTACATTTTGCTCTGTTTTTTGCTATTGAACCATTTGAAAGTCTCATTAAATTGCAAACATCATGACACTTCTTAGAGTAAGGTTGTTATTCTTTGTAACTACATACCATATTTAAGAAAGCTGATTAGCTATTCATATCTAATATCTATGTCCTGTATTCAGATTTTAGCTATATTTTTTTCGTATAAATGTTTGTGATAATACATGTAATCCCCACTATGTTTTAAAGGAAAAGCAAATTCGTATTCTCTATACTGGTATTCAGCACAACACTTCTGTGATCAAATGTGTGTGGGTTTTCTCTACATTATCTGTGTCTCATTTTCTCTGATGACTCCAGTGGGTTGTCCTACAGTTTAACTTAATTCTGAGAGTATCCACCGGGAAATAGCGTCACATCCCACCAGACTGCTCCCGCTTCTCATGCCAATCACAAGTCCAGGTTATTCATTTTATTTATTTACTTATTTATTTTTTGCCAGATGGAGTTCTCACTCTGTTGCCCAGGCTGGAGTGCAGTGGTGTGATTTCATCTCGGCCCACTGCAACCTCCGCCTCCCGGGTTCAAACAGTTTTCCTCTCTCAGCCTCCCCAGTAGCTGAGACTACAGGTGCGTGCCACCACACCCAGCTAATTTTTGTATTTTTAGTAGAGACAGCGTTTCACCGTGTTGGCCAGGCTGGTCTTGAACTCCTGACCTCAAGTGTTCTCCTGGCCTTGGCCTGCAAAATGCTGGGATTACAGGCATGAGCCACCATGCCCCAGCCAAGTCTCAGGTTATATTATGTGCTTCTGACACACTAGCTATGAATTGGAGGCTCCTATGATTCCTCCTTCAGGTTTGCTAGTATCACTCAGAGAACTCAGGGAAACAGTGTATTTGCTAGATTATCATTTTATAATAAAGAATACAACTCAGAAACAGCCAGATGGAAGAGAGATGCATAAGGCAGAGGAGGAGTGTGGAACTCCCCTGCCTACTCTGGGCTCGTCACCCTCCCAGTACTTCCATGTGTTCACTAACCTTAAGTTTCTCTGCACCTGTCCTTTAGGGTTGTTCTGTAATCTTCAGTAAGCCGGCATGATTGATTATGTCATTGCCCACTAAGGATCATCTTAGCTTTTAGCCCTCTGCTCTACCCGCCTCCCTTCCCAAGGTAGGGCTGAAAGTTCCAGCCCTCTCACCACTGGCGGGTTCCCCTGGCAATCAAACCACTTCCTGAGGCTATCCAGAAGCCATCAGACATCATTCATCTCATTAGCATAAAAAAGACACTGGTATTCCTAGAGTTTAGGAATTTGGGTGCCAGGAAATGGAAGAACAAAGTGTGTATTTCTTCACATTTAACCTTGTGTGACAACCATTTTTTTCTTTTTTGTTTAGATCTTGTTGCATACCAAAACAGCAGTTTTAAGACAACTTGTTGACAGCCCAAGCTTCAGTTTGGGCTTGACATGTTTCACTATTAGTGCTCCTGTATACTTTTTCATTAGTGGTCCTGGTGTTAACATTTGGGAACTTAGTATTTTTGCATAGTTTTAGGAATCTATTTTCTTTATAAATAACACTGTTCAGTGATAGCAGCAGGCAACAAATACTTTGATATGACTCTACTTCCTGAGATTACTGCTTTTATATCTGAAATGTTGAAATACTCATGTTTTAGCCTTTTTGGAGACAATACATGGTCATTGATTTCGTGATACCATATTCCTTTATTGAAGCAATCTATGTGTTTATTTTTAAATAGGAAGTGTATCTCGACAATGCTAGTTTCAGTCTGTGTGACCTTGACCAAGTTACTTTAATGTCTGTGCTGTAGTTTTTCAGTTTCCAAGATGGGATAGTTATAGTACGTATCCTCCTCACGGTTGTGAGGAGTGCATGACACATAGAGAGTGCTCAGTGAACGATCATTTTTCTGGTAAGTAGTTGGAGAATTTTTTGATCTCTTTTGAGATTATTATAGAATGAGAATTTTGAGTTTCAGAATTTAAGTTCATGACACATTTTTAAGATTAGAAAAATTGCAGGCCTGGATACTGTTAGATATGAGTTCTGAATTTCTCCTCCAAGAATCAATATGTCAGTATGTTCAATTCTTTGCCTTCTGCTTTTAAAATTAACTTCCTCTTAAAGCAACCTTTCCCACCCTCATTCCGATTACCTGCTCCACCCTGACTCATTCTCTGCCCTGACTCATTCTCCACCCTGACTCATTCTCCGCCCTGACTCATTCTGATTTCCTGCTCTGCCATAACCATTTTTCCCGACAAACCACTCACCCCGTCACTCTCTTTAAATTAACCAATTGGAAATAGTTTAGCCTGTGTGGTCTAACCCTAGCCAATAGGGGAACGACACAGCAGCAGGGGCCAGTACATCAGGAATAAGAACCGCTTCCCCTCCCTTGTCCAGGTAGTATGCTCACCATTGCTCCATCTGTGAGGGCGCAACATTCTATAGAAGTAAATTGCCTTGCTGAGAAGAAGAAAAATAAAATTTTATATTCGAGTACTATTTATTTTGCAGCACTGAAACTATAACAGTACTTAACTATATTTAATGAAGATGGACTTAGCAAAGGAAAATCCAGCATCTTTTTTCTCTTAACTTCTAAAAAATTTGAACTGAAATAAAAGTTCAAAGAATAACATTAGTGAACACTAATATGCTCTTCACCTACGTTAAAAAAGATTTTGCCATGTTCATGTTGATTAAAAATTGTAGGTGGTGCCATTGTTTTGAGCTAATCTCCTGCACTAGGCCACAATAGACCAGACTAAAATCTAAATGGAGCCACTCATGTTTCCAGACCACCAAACTGAGGTGTTATTGGACCTTCCCAGAAATCAGGAGAGAGGAATAGCCTTAATTTCTCAAACCAGACAGTTCCAGTTGGCATGATAATGCAGTTCCCAATCAGTTATTTCTCTATGGTCCTGTTTTTTCATTCCTTCCTTACAAGGAAAGTAACTTTGAAATGACCAATGCACTTTTTGTTCTGCCATCCTGAAATAATCAAAAGGATCACAGTCAAGTTTAAAAGAGTTTTATTCAGGCTGGGCACGATGGCTCATGCCTGTAATCCCAGCATTTTGGGAGGCTGAGGCGGGTGGATCACCTGAGGTCGGGAGTTTGAGACCAGCCTAACTAACATGGAGAAACCTCGTCTCTACTAAAATTACACAATTATCCAGATGTGGTGGCGCATGCTTGTAATCCCAGCTGCTCGGAAGGCTGAGGCAGGAGAAGAGCTTGAATCCGGGACGCGGAGGTTGCAGTGAGCCGAGATCGTGCCATCGCACTCCAGCCTGAGCGACAGAGCAAGACTCCATCTCAAAAAAACGAAACAATACAAAACAAAAAAACAAACAAGAGTTTTACTTAAATGCAAACCTGAGAGCAGCCAACTGGGTAACACCGAATCCAGAGGAATAGAGCCAGCCAGTCCTCTGAAACCGAAGAGTTTAAGGTCTTGCTTATTTAGGCAGAAAACAAATTTAACAGGATTGCCACATTTTCCATACAAGGTTGGTTTATGAGTTATAGCAGTTTGATTAGTTACAGTTCTTTTCCTTTTCCAATTTAAAAGAGTTTATTTAACATTCCATCTTAGTGTTTTTGTGTAAGAGAAGGAAGTTAATCTACAATGAAGATTAATTTAGAGGGATGGGGGTCTTCTCTGGAGCCCATTAGTCTTTTCCAACATTTTACAAAACAGTTTAGGTAAAAGGCTGATCTATAATCGGAGGACTAAAGCTGCCTGTCATGTGACTCAGGTCCCATTATCACATTTCTTTAAGGCTGAAAATAATTTAAAAACTTCCAGCAGATTTGATTTTGAATTATTTTCACAGTTCTTTGTTTCTGCTTTCTTCAGGCCTGTTGTTTCTGTACATGTAGCCTCTGCTCTGCTCACTGGAATGCTCATTCTATTTTATGGAACAAAGAGTTGCTTGATTCTAGAATCGTAAATAAAGCTGTTTAAGATCCTTAAACCACATTATTGTAATTTTGTCTTTTGATACTTATGTTAACCCTCATGTATTATGTACTCTTTTCTTTCCCTGAATTATTTGAAGTTAACTTACAGAAATTGTGAGTCTATCTCTTTAGGCATTTCAGCATGTGTTTCCAAAGAATATGTTCTCTGGCATAACCACAATGTCCTTGTGCTTTTAAAATTCAACGATAATCTTACAGTATCTAATATTTAGTCTGCATTTAAATCTCCCCAGTTGTCTTAAATGTGTATGTGTATGTGTGTGTGTGTGTGTTGTTTTTTTTTTGGATACAGGGCCTCAGTTGCCCAGGCTTGATCATGAAGTGCAGTGGCTCGATCATGGCTCACTGCAGCCTTGACCTCCTAGTCTCATGTGATCCTCCTGCCTCAGCCTCCTGAGTAGCTGGTAGCTGGTACTACAGATGTGCATCACCATACCCAGCTATCTTTACTGTGTTGATCACTTGAACTCCTGGGTTCAAGTGATACACCACTCAGCCTTCCAAAGGATTAGGATTACAGGTGGAAGCCATTGTGCCTGGCCTTAAGTGTCGTTTGTAACTTTTGCCATCCCCCCAACCCCCAACCAAACCATGTGATTTATTCATTGTGTCTTATTGTTGAGTCTTTAGTCTCTTTTAGTCTAGAGCAGTATGTCTACCATTTTTCTTTTTTGACACTGACTTTTTGAAGAGTATGGCCCACTTTTCATGTGCAAAGTCCACCTTACTAATTTGTCTGTTTCCTCATGGTGTTGATCTGAGTTGCTTCTGCATCACCTGTATGTCATATAAACTAGAAATTCGATCTAAAAGCTTGACTAGATTTTTTTGTTTTTTTAATATATTGCCACACTTCACCTGGAGCTAAAACAAGTTGTCATATCACATTAAGAAGTGGTTAAAGAGAGGTTGATTCCCTTTTAATGATGCCAAATTGTTTTATCTTTCCGTTCTATTGTAGTGAAGGGTCAAGATTGCTCTATTGTAAAGCAACAACATTTTCCCCTTTATAATTAACAGGTAACTTATGGAGCGATCCTTTGATACCATACAGTTATTGTTCTCCAGCAGCCTTTCTCCGGATGGTTTTAGCAACTATTGATGGGTCTCTCTGAATGCAGGACCTTCTTCTTAATGGTCTTGTAATTAAGCTCCATTTGACAATATTTTCCATAACACTTGAAGGTTCTGCTAACCTAGAAATAATGCTAACTCTGAACCTAAATTTTTTTTGTTTCCTTCAGATTTCATCTACAAAGTTAATCACTTAGTAGAATAACTTAAGGTAAAGATGGTATATCTTTAAACAAACCTGAGCAAATTAAGTTTCGCCTTTTCCAGTCAAAGGAGAGGGATTTGTTTTAGGAAAGCTCTAGTTCATCTGAATTTTGAAAGCCTTACATGGCAGCTGGTAAAACCAGGGTCATTATTTTATTTTATTATTATTTTTTAGACTACATCTCATCATGAGGGAAGGACTCTTTTTTTTTTTTTTGAAATGAGGTCTCGCTCTGTCACCCAGGCTGGAGTGCAGTGGCACCATCTCAGCTCACTGCAACCTCCGCCTCCCGGGTTCAGGCGATTCTCTTGCCTCAGCCTCCCGAGTAGCTGGGATTACAGACGCCCACTACCATACCCGGCTAGTTTTTGTATTTTTAGAGGAGACTGAGTTTCACTATGTTGGCCTGGCTGGTCTTGAACTCCTGACCTCAGGCGATCATCCACCTCAGCTTCCCAAAATGCTAGGATTGCATGCGTGAGCCACCACACCCAGCCAGTGGAAGGGCTCTTATCTGGAGTTTTGCATTCGAATATTATTTAAATAGCCACCTTGTATCCTTCCCCTACTGCAGCTCTTCCTTCATCTCCTATCTTAAGTTTTTAGTCTGTTAAGTTCAACTTGAAATGTTAATGAAGTGGAAAGCAGCAGAAAATATTGCTAAGATAAGCTTAAATCTGATAGAAGGGTGCGCACTTCAGAATATCAGTAAGTTAAAATTCTCATTTGATCGAATGAATTTGTTAGGCTAAATTGATTTTATGTGGTTTAAAAATTTCTTTAATTTGGCCGGGCGCAGTGGCTCATGCCTGTAATCTCAAAAAAATTTTTTTTCTTAATCTTTGAAGTCGTTCTCTAGAGAGCACAGAAAGGGAGTAGAGTCATGGTTTGTGTTTTAAAATTGGGAAATACTACATTATGGTTTTTTGTTTTTTTGTTTTTTTGTTTTTTTTGTGACAGAGCCTTGCTCTGTCATCCAGGCTGTAGTGCAGTGGTGCATTCTTGGCTCACTCTAACCTCTGCCTCCCGAGTTCAAGCGGTTCTCCTGCCTCAGCCTCCTAAGTAGCTGGGATTAAAAGTGTTCACTGCCACACCTGGCTCATTTTTGTACTTTTAGTAGAGACTGGGTCTCGAACTCCTGGCCTCAGGTGATCCGGATCTGCCCGCCTTGGTCTCCCAAAGTGCTGGGATTATAGGCGTGAGCCACTGTGCCCGGCCTACGTCATGATTTTTTTTTTTTTTTTTTTTATAAAAAGCTCTTGATCTTATTTATTGTATTTTTTTGAGATGGGGTCTCACTGTGTCACCCAGGCTGGAGTGCAGTGGTGTCATCTTGGCTCACTACAACCTCTGTCTCCCTGCTTCAAGTGATTCTCCTGCCTCAACGTCTCGAGTAGCTGGGACTAAGGGCATACACCACCATGTTTGGCTACTTTTTTTGTTTGTTTTTTGTAGAGACAGGATTTCGCCATATTGGCTAGGCTGGTCTCGAACTCTTGAGCTCAAGTGATCTGCCTACTTTGGCCTCCCAAGGTGTTGGGTTTACAGGTGTGAGTCACTGCGCCTGGCCTTTACATCATGTGTTGTATGCTGATGGAACTATGCTAGTGGTAAATGTATACAGAGAAAAAGGATGGGATTGATTAGGCAAGTAACATGGTTGAACGTGGCCCAGAGATAGTACATCTTTTATTAGGGAGACAAAGGGTACTGATCAGTCAATTTGGTGGTGAAGTGATGAGTAGTTGAGTAGTTCTCTTTGCTTCTGTTTTCTTAGCCAGTAGCAAGCCTATCTGCTGAGGCTGTGGTTAGTATTGTTGAATGCTCACTTGAGATATGAGATTGAGGCTGTGGTTAGTATTGTTGAATGCTCGCAGTGAAATTTGTGTATGTTTTTCATCCACATTTAACCACTTTACGTTGTAAGCACTCTAGGAAGGGATTTGGGTTAGGGTTTTGCCATACAACAGTGACAAGAAGAGAAGGGTAAGAGAATTGAGAAAAGCAGTGGAATAATAATCATCATAATGTGATTGACCATCCATGAAAATCTAAGCAGAGTAATGAGGGAAGTTAGTCCCTGAGGGAGGTAATGCGATCCTGGAAAAACAGTAAAGCTGTAGATTGGTACTGGTTGCATCAAAGAATTGTTGGAGTGGGAGTGTCAGTGTAAGAAAACTGGAATGATCAGAGATGGTTTTGAGTATGAGATACTTGAAATAAAAGGTTTTGGGGTTATTGCAGTTATTGTTGATAAAAAGGTCTATGTTGGGACTATGAGCATAGATGAAGTGTAGGGTAAGTGGTTTGAAGGGAGGATGTCTAAGAGTCAGAGGGCAGGTTGAATGAATCGTGTGTGGACGTTGAGGTTGCCAAGAATGTTGATGAGAATCATGGAGGAAAAGAAGTAAAGCCGATAATATAATCTTCAACAAATGTGTGCAGATGACTGGTGGAAGATTAACAGGTAGAAAAGTAACAAAAAGGGATAACTATTATAACTAGTGTTACGACATGTGCTTCTAGGGTGAGGATTGGGGTAGGAGAGATGGTGCCAGGGTATGTGGTGAGAAATACAAACAACCGTCTTTTGGGGGAGCTACTGGTGGTTGGGTCATGTGGTCAAAGTAGACTGCACTTTACTGAAGAACGACTTTACCTTCTGGAGAGGTTTGGATAGGCTGGGGGAAGAGAGTGATAGGGGCCCATTCGACAGGTCTGAGTGGGAAGAGAGTTGAATGAGGTGAAAGAGGGATATGAGATTTGATGTGGCAGCTGGATAGGCTCTCAGGGAAAGGCAAGTAAGCAACCAGTTGTCCTGATAGCCTTCATCTTAGGCCTAGTCTCTCTAGATCATTGAGTGGTGAGACAGACCTGCTATATCTCTAGGAACCAAATTTGGTTTAAAAGATACACTGCTTCTGGCCGGGTGCAGTGGCTCATGTCTGTAATCCCAGCACTTTGGGAGGCCGAGGCGGGCGGATCACAAGGTCTGGAGATCGAGACCATCCTGACCAACATGGTGAAATCCCATCTCTACTAAAAATACAAAAATTAGTTGG
>NW_012101499.1:1952934-1964591 GCF_000951045.1 Mandrillus leucophaeus | reverse complement strand
CACGCCTGTAGTCCCAGCTACTCCGGAGGCTGAGGCAGGAGAATTGCTTGAACCCAGGAGGCGGAGGTTGCAGTGAGCCAAGATTGTGCCACTGCATCCCAGTCTGGCAACAGAGCGAGATTCAGTCTCAAAAAAATAATAATAAAAATAAATAAAAGATAACACTGCTTCCATAAAATGACTTTGGCATTTGCATGGGTGAGAAACTTTCTTTGAGACTCCTCTGAAATTCCTGGACCTTCTTTAGTTTCTGAAAGCTTGTGAGCAGAAAGGGAAACATAGAGACGTGTTTGGCTAGAATTCTTTCTCTTGCCCAAGACCCTGGCCTACTGATCTTCAGCCTTGCTGTTACTCTGTCTTGAACATGATTTCCTGTGCTGCCCCCATGCTGTCCTTCCACTCTGCCTCCCCAGTGACCTCACACCCCCGTCTCCCACCCCCATACTCTGGTTCTTGGTGTTCCGTTAGAGAGGTGGGCCATGCTGTCTCAATCTTCTGTGAAATCCCAGCATCCACCCTTTTCTGGTTTCTAGCAGCAGGATGCTTTAGGATAATAATGGGGATGCCAGACAGCAGCTGTATTGTATTCCAGATGATCTTGGAAGAACTTCACTTTTGGGTCTTGCACATGTCCCAGGCTTCTTTTTTTTTTTTTTAAGAGTCTGTCACCTCTTTTTCTCCTTTCTACTTTGTCATGTCCTGAGAACCCAGGTCTTAGGAAATAAAGTTAATTGCTTTGGGACAAAATGCACTTTAGCTAATACTTTTGCTTAAAATTTTATGTTTAATGGCTCACTAGGCATAATTTTGCTCTCTTGATACTCTAGTAATGAACTGTTTCACTATTTTACAGAGTGCTTGTGATTTCACGTATTTTTGCTGGACTTGTAAAAGAGACACTTGGATGGTGGATTAACGAGAACACTAACATTCTGTGAAAAGTTTCAAATTGGAGAATATTGAATTTTCACCCTAGTCCAGCAGCTCTGCTGCTCACTTAAATACAGATGAATGAAGACCCCATTCGGAAAGACACCTGGCCAGCGGTCCAGAGCTGATGCAGGTAGGCATTGCGGTTCTACACATACTTAAATACGTATTTTAGTATAATACATTTCAGACAACTGTAAAATTGGGTACTTTCACATAATAGCTAGTGAAAAACTGTCGTTTCTAGTATGTTACACACATGTGCATATATTAAGCAGATTTAAGTTTCTTGAAAGGGAAGTAGCCACATGAAATTTCTGTATAATCTTCTAGCAGGTTGTAAAAGTCTAATAAATTTAGCAAGTGAGTTGTAAATATCTGTTAATAGGATTATAGTAAAAGGAGTTCTTTTCGAAAGAGTTAAAGTGAGGTGACATGAGTTGGAGCAGCTTTAAGTAAGAAAGATAAACTTGGAATTTCTTGTGTTTATTTGAAAGAAGTTTACTGGTGTGGAAATTTTAATAAAAATTACATCAATCTTATTTTTGTGGCACATAGCTAGTATAACTCGAATAGAAGTTAGTCTTTGCCTGATTTTTAGTGTACCCCCCCAATAAAGATAAACAAAATCTTATAGGATACCCTATAAAATAACTAAGTCATACTTTCTTTGGGACTTGAAAAGCATTCTTCTCCATTTCAGACATACATTTGAATGTTGAAAAAAGTCTGTCATAATGTTTTAGGGTTCTTTGACAAATGAATCAGAATTATTCTATAAAAATTATTCTTAATAGTACAAACTTAAGTGATTTAGAACAATTTCTTCTATTTATTTACTATAGTATTGGGAGTTCCATTGTAGAAAAACCACAAGAATTAAGATCTCTAAGTACCCCTTGTCTTTATTTTAGATTCTGTTTTACAAAGATAATATTCATCTAAGTATTTAATATTTGTCAGTAAGATTAATTTGGGTTGGTGATGACTGAAGTTTAAGGCATATGAGAGCTTATTCAGAATCCTAGCCCTTATTAGCTGTATAAAGATGGATACATTTCTTAGTCTTCTTGGGCCTTAGTTTTTCTCATCTAAAAATATGGGACTTTTTTTTTTCTTTTTCTTTTTTTGAGACGGAGTCTCGCTCTGTCGCTCAGGCAATGTTGGCTCCAGACGATCTGCAACCTCTGCCTCCTGGGTTCAAGCGATTCTGCTGCCTCGGTCTCCCCAGTAGCTGGGATTACAGGCATGCGCCTCCATGCCTGGCCAATTTTTTGTATTTTTAGTAGAGATGGGGTTTCACCATGTTGGCCAGGCCGGTCTTGAACTCCTGACCTCAAGTAATTCTCCTGCCTCGGCCTCCCAAAGTGCTGGGATTACAGACATGAGCCACCGCGCCTGGCCAAAAAATAGGATTATTAATGTACCTATTGGGGTTAAGGACTAAATGAGATGTGAGTCAAATGTTTAGGTAGTTGCCTGGCACTTTTAATAGTATTATTATTGATCATAATGTTTAGAATAAGATACTTTTATTTCTTCTCATTAATTGAAAAAATTGCTGTCAGGTGTTTATTGACTTGTGAAACCTCCTAGGTTTCTGTCATTTGAAATAGTAATTCCTTTTCCAAAGTTCATATTATGTAAGCATACAGCATTCCAGATTCAACATTCTTTCTTTTTTTAAATTTCCATTTTTATTTTAGATTCAGAGGTCCATGTTCAGGTTTGTTACAAGGGTATATTGTATGGTGCTGGGGTTTGGGCTTCTATTGATCCTATCACCCAGACAGTGAACATACTAGTTCCAGCAGGAAGTTTTTCAGCCCTTGCTACATCCCTCCTTCCCTTTGGAGTCCCCAGTATTGATAGTTTCCATATTTATGTCCACATGAACCCAAGATTAACTCCAGCTTATGAGTGAGAATATGCAATGTTTAGTTTTCTCTTTCTGCATTAGTTCACTTAGGATAATGGCCTCTAGCTGCATCCTTGTTGCTGCAAAGGACATGATTTCATCGTTTTTCATGGCTGTGAACATTGTCATTTTCTTTATCGATATTGAAGTCATCTTGTGAGAAACCTAGCAGGCTGAGTAAAGTGAAGTGTAATATGGTAAAAGTAACTGAATGAACTAAACCAAGAGATTTTATTTTTCTTAAGGGGGAGATTGTTAATCCTAACAAGTACTTTGATCTGAAATTTTCTTATTGTTTAATTTTTTTTAAATAGCATATGACATAGGTGTAAAGATAAATAGGTTCTGTGTAAATCCTAGTTGGCGTGTTAGATATTTTAGCATAAGAGACCGTGAGTTTATTTTTTAATGTTGTGTAAGAAGATACAAGAAAAACAAACCAAAGTGCTTTTTCCTACCTATTCTCTCTCTCTCTTTTTTTAAGAGACAGGGTCCCTCTCTCTCACATGGGCTGGAGTATGGTGGTACAATTAGAGCTCACTGTGGCCTTCAACTCCTGAGCTCAGGCGGTCCTTCTGCATTAGCCTCCTGACTAGCTGGGACCACAGGTGTGTGCCATCAAGCCTGGCTGATTTTTTTGTAGAGACAGGGTTTCGCAGTGTTGCACAGGCTGGTCTTGAACTCCTGGGCTCAAGCGGTCCTCCTGCCTCAGCCTCCCGTAGTGTTGGGATTACACTTATGAGCCACTGTACCCGGCCTCCACCTATTCTCTTGTAATTCAATACAACACAGTACCTCTGGTCACCCAAATGTGCGAAGAGGAAGAGTTGCTTCCCATCAGCAGCCAAGCAGTTCTGCAGCATACCGTTTCACGTCAGTCCAGTTCTGATACTGTCCACCTGGAGACAGCGTCAAATCTCACAGGTTGAGGGCTCAGTTCCACAAGACCGCTCCTTACTTCTGATGCCAGTTCAGGTGCATATCTGGGCCTCTGGAACTTCTGGACTGAACAGCTGTAAATTGGAGTTTCCACAGCCCTGTTCCTGGGCTCAATTAATTTGCTAGAGCAAGTCACAGAACTCAATGAAATACTTAACTTTTACCAATTTATTATAAAGGATATTACAAAGGATACAGATGAACAGCCAGATGGAAGAAGGAGAGATGCACAGGGCAAGGCATGCAGAAAGGGGCATTGGCGCATCTACCACCCTCCAGGAACCTCCAGGTAGTGTTGCGCCATCTGGAAGCTCTTCTAAACCCTGTCTTTTGGGGTTTTTATGGAAGCTTCATTGTGTAGGCATGATTGATTACATCAGTGGCCATTGATGATCAACTCAGCCTTCAGCCCCTGTCCTGTAACAGTGGGTGGTTGAAAGTTCTGATCCTCTAGTCATTCCTTGGTCCTACTGGAGACCAGTTGCCATCCTGAAGCTGTCTCTGGTTATCCCATTAGCAAACGGAAGACACTTACCACTCTGGAGTTTCCAAGGGTGTTGGAAGCTGTAAGTCAAGAGGAGGAGGAAGGCCAAATATATATATTTCACAGTATTACAGAAGTATACCCTATTGTGGAAAGATTGCTGACCCCGGGATCCGTATTGTTTGTAAAATAGAGTCTTAATCATTCTTTCTGTTAGCATAGACAAATGCTCTGCTGCTTTTAAGTCCCTGTATCAGTCACCAATGTGTCTGTTTGCAAATGAAAGAAAAATCACCAAAAAAGGGTTTTGTCTCAGGCAGCAAGAAGCCCAGGTAGGCATTTTAGAGTTGGTTAGGTGGCTCAGCTATGCCTTCAGGCAGGTGTCATCTCAAAGGCTTCTTCACTCACATAGGCTGATAGAACTTAAGTAGCCTGGAGCTTTAGCCACCTGGCCGCCTGGGGCATCTCTTTTCTTATGGGGACCTTTAAAGGAGGCTTCCAGATAGTATCCCTAAGAGAAACTGTTACAGCTGTGTGGCCTTTATCTGGTCTTGGAACTTACACAGGTTCACTTCTACTGCATTCTATTCATTGAGGCAGTCACAAAGGCTCACCAAGTTTCCAGGGAGGGAGCATAGACACTATACTTGGTGGGAGAAGTAGCAAAGAATTTGTGGCTATGTTTTAAAACTGCTACAGTAGTAAATAGATTGGGTAGGCAACTTCCAACATCTGCCATGACCCCCAGTACGTGTCTTTAACATAGAGGGTGAATGATAGAGGAAAAATTTGAAAGTAATAATTTTATATTTTCTTTATCTCATTCACCGTATCAGGAATTTCTATTTTGAAAATAACGTATGTTTATCTATAATTATGTTGAAATTTAATTGGTTACTAAGTCGCAGTTTATGCCTAATGACATTGGGTAACAAGTACTATTCGGGTATATGGTAAAATTTTTTTTCACATGTTTTCCACTGGTGTTAACCTCCATTTTTAGTATTTTAGCAAAGGTTGCAGTATTTTCCTTTTCTGATATATTTTTTCTTTCTTTTTTTTTTTTTTTTGAGATGGAATTTTGCTTTTGTTGCCCAGGATGGAGTGCAATGGCACGACCTTGGCTCACCGAAACCCAGGTTCAAGCGATTCTGCTGCCTCAGTCTCCCGAGTAGCTGGGATTATAGGCATGCACCACCACACCCGGCTAACTTTTTTGTATTTTTAGTAGAGTACAGGGTTTCACCATATTGCCCAAGCTGGTCTTGAACTCCTGACCTCAGGTGATCCATCTGCCTCTGCCTCCCAAAGTACTGGGATTACAGGCTTGAGCCACCCCGGCTCCCTTTTTTTTTCCCCCCCCTTTTTTCTTTGAGACAGAGTCTTGTTCTGTCACCCAGGCTGGAGTGCAGTGGTACGATCTCGGCTCACTGTAACCTCTGCCTCCCCTGATAAGCTGTTCTCCTACCTCAGCCTCCAGAGTAACTGGGATTACAGGCGCACGCCACCATGCCCAGCTAATTTTGTTTTTTCGTTATTTTTTTTTTTCTTTCAGTAGAGTTGGGGATTCACTATGTTGGCCAGGCTGGTCTCGAACTCCTGACCTTGTGATCCGTCTGCCTCGGCCTCCCAAAGTGTTGGGATAACAGGCATGAACCACTGCACCCGGCACATTTTCCCATTCTCTGGGGGAGCTTATTGACTTTATATTTTCCCACCTTTTCTGTTTTGTTTTGTGTTTTTATTTCAGTCAGCAACTTAATTTCTAAGTGCCTTCCCTCTTCCTCTTCCTTTTGCTTTTACCCAGGCTGGTTTCAAACTGTTGGGCTCAAGAGATCATCCCATCTCAGCTTTTCAAGTAGCTGGGAATATAGGCACATGTACCACTATACCCAGCTTTTTTATTCTCATACTTGTTTATTTCATAGATACAAGCAGCTTATGTTTCTGGGGATATAAATTACTTTTTGTTTGTTTTGAGAGAGGATCTGGCTGTGTGTCCCAGTCTGGAGTACAGTAGCATGATCTTGGCTCATTGCAGCCTCAACCTCTGAGGCTCAAGAGATCCTCCCACCTCAGTCTCCTGAGTAGCTGGGACTACAGGCGTGAGTGCCCTCACACCCTGCTAATTTTTGTATTTTTTGTACAGATGGGGTTTCGCCGTATTGTCCAGGCTGGTCTTGAACTCATGAGCTGGAGTGATCCACTGGCCTTGGTCACCCTAAGTGCTGGGACTACAGGCATGAACCACTGTGCCTGCTGATAAATTGCTTTTTAAAGAGCCTTTCTAGTATTAGCTTTGTTGCTTATGAGTTTCTTTGTGTCTCTGCTATTATTTTCTGTTTCATTTGGAGGCTTTCCTTGAGTCTATTGATCCTAGGATGTTCCTCTAGGAAGGCAGCAAGATGATGGCAAGCTGTCTGCGAGGAAATAGCTCTTGTTGCCTGGACTTCTCCTGCCTTACTGGGGAGTCTGTGAAGTGTTTTCTTTGGAGATGGATTATCACGTGTCCTCCATAGATGATGATCACTCATCTCTTATATTTTCTTATTTCTCTTTTAAGTTTATGTAGTCATATTTCTTTACCTGCTGCATCCCCAGAGACGACTGTCTGTCATACAAAGCTGAGTGAGCAACAAGGAGAGTATCACCTTGGTGGACTCTCAGTGAAATTTTCAAAGAAAGAAAGATATGGTAAGTCCTCACTTAATGTTGTCCGTAAGTTCTTGCAAACTGTGACTTCAAGGAAAACAAAACCAGTTTTTCCAGTGTTACAAGGAAACAACTTTGAACATTGAACTGACAGTGTTCGAGGACCTGCTTTATATTGTTTTGTGTAAAGTCTCAGTTTCCAAGAACTTATCAATAGTTAAGTGAGAACTCAAGGGGAGGAGTGAGTCATAGGGTTGGAAGTCAGGAAGTATGATACAGATGGGGATTGGTTTAGAATTTCTAGTCCAGATGAGCTGCTGGATCAGACATTGGTCTTTATCATTGGAGCATCTGAGTGTACACAAAGTTCATTTAAAACAGTTGGTCTTATTTTGGAACATGTGCCTGAGTAAGTCTCTGTTAAAACAGTTTTGATTGTATTTTGTTTCTTGCATATTATGGTTTAGTATAGTTTAACTGTTTTAGAGTCATAGAATAGTTTATTTTATAAATTACGGTTCTATTTTCTTTAACAAATAGATATAATAAAGCTATATATTAAAGGATCTTCTGTTTCCCACTAGGAAGTCAGTGATGGGTGATATAACTCCCCTTTTAGTGACAAACTGGTAACAGTGTCCAGTTAATAAGTACCCATTAACTTACTGTTCTGTACTTTTTCTGCTTAACAGTGTGTGTTGGTGACCACTCTAGCAGTATGTAGAGCTTGCTCTTCCTCATTGTTTTTTACAGATGAATAGTACTTCATTGGGTGGCTGTACCATATTCATTTGGTATCCGTTATTACTGGACATGTGAGTTGTTTCTACTCTTCCGCTCTTACAGATAATAGCTACAATGGGCTGGGCGGAGTGGCTCACACCTGTAATCCCAACACTTTGGAAGGCCGAGGCAGGTGGATCACTTGAGGTCAGGAGTTTGAGATTAGCCTGGCCAACATGACGAAACCCCATGTCTACTGAAAATGTAAAAATTAGCTGGGCATGGTGGTGGGTGCCTGTAATCCCAGCTACCTGGGAGGCTAGGCAGGAGAATCACCTGAACCTGGGAGGCAGAGGTTGCAGTGAGCCAAGATCGCACCACTGCACTGCAGCCTGGGTGAAAGTGTGAGACTCCGGCTCAAAAAAAAAAAAAAAAAAAAAAAAAAGGCTTACCTTTGATTTGTCAGTATGTCTTGGTGTTGTGTCACTGGATAAATTTCTGGAAATAGAATTGAGTCAAATCTTCAATTCATGTATAATTTTGTGAGACCTCACCAGATTCCCCTCCATCAATTCTGTATTATTTTGCATTCTTTTTTTCTTTTTTCTTTTTTGGAGATGGGATCTCATTCTGTCACCCAGGCTGGAGAGCAGTGGCATGATCAGGGTTCACTGCAACCTCAACCTCTTGGGCTCAAGCGATTCTTCCACGTCAGCCTCCAAGTAGCTGGGACTACAGGCATGTGTCACGACGCCCGGCTAATTTTCGTATTTTTTGTAGAGATGGGGTTTTACCATGTTGACCAGGCTGTTCGTGAGCTCCTGAGCTTTGTGGGCCATGGTGCCAGGCCCATTTTGCATTCTTACCAGTAATAAAATATGTAAAGAGTTTCTGTCTTCTCACAGTCTTGCCAGTGACATATGTTGTCAAATATGTGGTTTTGTCTGTCTTGTGGGTGAGAAACGGTGTCTCTGTGCAGGTTTATTTGTGATCTTGGCTTGTAAGGGCCTATTTGGCCTTCCTTTCTCTGATATTACATCTATTTTTCTTCATTACTTTCATAGACTTTTTTTACATCAGTTATTAACCTTTAATCTGTGATAGGGGTCATTTACCTTCTTACACTTCCGTTGCGTGGAGTCAGTTTCTTGGAAACAGCCTTTCTTGAGTCCCTGGTGTCTCACTCCCACCTGTATGGGTCTGTCAGCCTATATCACATAAGTCTTGCTGGAACCTGCTGCTCTTCTAGGTTATATCTATGGTTTCTCAGATCCTATGTGTTTATGTTACTTTTCTTATTTCCTGAAATGTATCCTTCAGTAACTTCCAAAGAAGATGTATATGAAATATGATTTTTAGCCCATATGTGTATAGAAATGTGGATACTGTCAGTTAATAATTTAACCAGGTATGAAGTTCAGAGTTCAAAATCATTTTGCTACAATATTGACAATACTACTCTCTTGTCTTATTGTTTTCTGGCCCAGTTTTGTTTGTTTTAAAGAGAAGGAGTCTAACTGTATTGCCCAGGCTGGACTTAAGCTCCTAGGTTCAAGTGATCCTCCTGCCTCAGCCACCTGAGTAGCTGGGGCTAAAGGTGTGCCCCACAGTGCCTGACTTTCTAGCTCAACATTGATGACAGAAGAATAAGTCTGGACTAACAGTTTTTAAACTTACGATCTTGCTTGATACAGTTTTAGAGTTGCAAAGAGATAACGGACTTTATTTTTTTAGAGCAGTTTTAGGTACTCAGGAAAATAACAGAGTTCCCATATATTCCTTTCCCTCACAAATTTGCAGCATACCCTGCCGCATCCCCGCCCCACCATCTCACAGAGTGGTGTATTTGTTAAAGTTGATGAACCTACATTGACGTGTCATTATCACCCAAAGTCCATAGTTTACATTAAGGTTCATTCTTGGTGTTTCACTACCCTGAAAATCCCTTGTTTTCCCATTGTTCTTCTCTCTCTCACCTTTAACCCCTGGCGAGTGCTGATTTTTTATTGTTTCCCTAGTTTTGTCTTTTCCAGAATAACAGCATACAGTTGGAATCATACAGTATGGAGTCTTTTTAGATTGGATTTGTTCACTTAGTAATTAATATGCACATAAATTTCCTCTGTGTCTTTTTATGACTTGATAGTTCATTTCTTTTTAGCACCAAATAATATTTTGCTGTTTGGATGCACCAGTTTATCCATTCACCTACTGAAGAAACATCTTGGTTGCTTCCAAATTGTGGCAGTTTTGAATAAAGCTGCTATAGGCCGGGGGTGGTAGCTCACACCTGTAATCCTAGTATCTTGGGAGGTCGAGGTAGGCTGATCTATTGAGCCTGGGAATTCTAGATCAGCCTGGGCAGCATGGCAAAACCCTATCTCTACAAAAAAATACAAAAAGTAGCAGGGCACCGTGGCTCACACCTGTGGTCCCAGCCAGTTGGGAGGCTGAGGTGGGAGGATGGCTTGAGCCAAGGAGGGAGAAGCTGCAGTGAGCACTGATCTTGCTACCACACTTCATCCAGCCTGGGCAACAGAGTGAGACCCTGTCTCAAGAAAAAAAAAAAAGAAACAACACAACAAAATGAATGAAGCTGCTATATATATCTTTGTGCAGATTTTTGTGTAGGGATATTTTCAACGCTTGGATAAATATCAAGGAGCACAACTCCTGGTTTACGGTTAAAAGTATGTTTACTTTGCAAGAAATTGTCAAACTGTCTTCCAGAGCAGCTGTACCATTTCGCATTTCCACAAGCAACTAACTTTTGGTTTCATTGATTCTTCTCTATTGATTTTGATTTTCAATTGTAGTGATTTCTGCTCTAATTTTTATAATTTTATTTATAAAAAAATAAAGTTTATTTTATAATTTTATAATTTTATTTTCCTCTCCTCACCGTGGATTCTTTTTCTAGCTTCCTAAGAAGCTTAGATTATTAACTTTAGATCTTTCTTTGGCTGGGCGTGGTGACTCAAGCCTGTAATCCCAGCTACTTGGGAGGCTAAGGGGGACAGAGGTGAGGAGTTCAAGACCAGCCTGGCCAACATGGTGAAACCTTGTCTCTACTAAAAATAGAAAAATTAGCTGGGCGTGGTGACGTGCACCTGTAATCCCAGCTACTTGGGAGGCTGAGGAAGGAGAATCACTTGAATCTGGGAGGCAGAAGTTGCAGCGCATCAACATCATGCCACTGCGCTCCAGCCTGGGCCACAGAGCGAGACACTGTCTCAAAAAAAAAAAAAAAAAGATTATTAATTGCTATAAATTAATGCATTAATTGCTGTAAATTTCTCTGGTAAGCACTGCTTTTGCTGAATGTTGGTGAGTTATGTTTTCATTTTCATTTACTTCAAAATATATTTAAATTTCTCTTGCAGTTTCTTCTTTGACCCATGTGCTTAGAAATGTGTTGTTTAATCTCCATGTATTTTGAGATTTTTCAGGCATCTCTCTGTTACTGATTTCTAGATTAATTCCATCGTCGTATGACAGCATATACTATATGATTTGTATTTTTTTAAATTTGTGAAGCTGTGTTTTGCAGTTCATAATGTGGTCCATTTTGGTGTATTTTTTCCATGTGAACTTGAGAGAGTTTGTATTCTGCTGCTGTTGGGTGAAGTAGTCTTTAGATTTGACTATAGATCAAATATATAGATTAGATTTGATCTGTAGTCAGATAGATTTGATGGTGCTTGTGGAGTTCATCCATATCCTTACTGATTTTGTCTTCTGGATCTGTCCATTACTGATTGAAGGATGTTGAAATCCGTAACCATAATATAGATTGGGCATCCCTAATCCAAAAACCTGATATCCAAAATACTTCAAAATCTGAAACTTTTTGAGTAACTCACGTGATTCCACAAATGGGGTGATGAAGATGACATTAATACTAAAGAAAAAGTGCCTGTTGGCCGGGCGCGGTGGCTCAAGCCTGTAATCCCAGCACTTTGGGAGGCCGAGACGGGCGGATCACAAGGTCAGGAGATCGAGACCATCCTG
>NW_012101499.1:1946436-1952829 GCF_000951045.1 Mandrillus leucophaeus | reverse complement strand
GAGAATGGCGTGAACCCGGGAGGCGGAGCTTGCAGTGAGCTGAGATCCGGCCACTGCACTCCAGTCTGGGCGACAAAGCGAGACTCTGTCTCAACAACAACAAAAAAAAAAAAAACAAGAAAAAGTGCCTGTTGATGACATGGGGAAAATGTGTGATGGGCTTATTGGAGGACTAGAGCAGGGTGCATTTGTAACACAGCAAGAAACCATGTCAATTTATACTATCAAAGAGAGACTTAAGATAAAAACTTGTTCATGAGGCAGTTGACTAGAGGAAACACTTTGAAAAACCATCCAGTAGAATGCTTGCTCATTCCTAAGGACCCACTTTCTGGTCCCTCAACTGCTTCTGATATTTTTTCTCACCTAAAAACATAAAACGCACAAAACACAGCATTGTAGGTGGAGAGTAAAGGCAAGCCGTTGTTTGTTGTTGCTGTTAATAGCTGACATAGGTATTCTGGCGCTGCTACTGTGCTGCTTAGGTATCCTGAACACATTATTTTTTCACTGTGTTAATGGTATGCTATAATTTTTCCTGTTAAGAACTTGTGTGTGAATTAGTGTAAGAGAATGGTTGCTGTTGGTAGCATATAAATTCAGTGTCAGGAATGATGATAACAAACAAGATTGTCCGCATGGGTTGAGCTAGTGACACCTTTGGTTTTTGATACTTCAATGAGTATAAACTTTGTTTCATGCACAAAATTATTTAAAATATTACACAGAATTATTTTCAGGGGGTATATAGAAGGTTTATATGAAACAAATTTTGTGTTTAAACTTGGGTCCCATTCCCAAGATACCTCATTTCATATGCAGATATTCTGAAATGTGAAACACTTCTGGTCCCAAGCATTTTGAATAAGAGATACTCAACCTTTAGTGGAGTTAATCTGTCTCTTCCTATGGTTCCGTCAGTTTTTTTCCTCACATATTTTGATGCTCCATTTTTAGGCACATGCACGTTAAGGATTGTTCTGTTTTCTTGGAGAGTTGACACCTTTGTTTTATGTATTGCCCCTCTTTATCTTTGATAACTTTTCTTCCTCCGAACTCTGCTTTCTCTAAAATTAATATAGCTTCCCACTTTCTTTTGATTATTGGTAGCAAGCTGTATCTTTTCTTCATCCATTTACTTTAAATGTGTGTGTATTTATAGTTAAAGTGGATGTCTTGTATCTAGCATGAAGTTGCATCTTGTTTTTGATCCACTCTGAGTCTGTCTTAATTGGTATATTTAGATCAGTAACATAGAAAATGATTATTTATGTAGGTGGAGTAATACCGTGTCATATTTATGTTACTGTTGTCTATTCTTTGCCCTTGTCCTTTTTTCTTTTTTTTGCCTTCCACTCTTTTCTGCTTTCTGTGGTTTTAATTGAGCGTTTTATATTATTCCACTTTTTTCCATTTCTTAGCATATCAAGGATTTTTTTGTTAATTTTAAAAAATTTTTAAAAAATAGAGACAGAATTTCACCGTGTTACAAAGGCTGGTCTCGGACTCCTGAGCTCAAGCGATCCATGCACCTTGCTCTCCCAAAGCGCTGGGATTACGGACGTGAGCCACCGTGCCCAGCCAGTTAAGTTTTTGAACTTTTTTTTTTTTTCCTGAGATGGAGTCTCGCTCTGTCGCCCAGGCTGGAGTACAGTGGCGTGGTCTCAGCTCACTGCAACCTGGTCCACCACCCGGGTTCAAGCAATTCTCCTGCCTCAGCCTCCTCAGTAGCTGGGACTACAGGGTGCACACCACCATGCCCAGCTTCTTTTTGTATTTTTATAGAGATAGGGTTTCACCATGTTGGCCAGACTGGTCTCGAACTCCCAACCTCAGGTAATCCACCTGCTTCGACCTCCCAAAGTGCTGAGATTACAGGCATGACACTGCGCCCGGCCTTTCCTTTCTTTCTCCTTCCCTTTCTTCCCTTTTCCCTCCCCTCCTCTCCCCGTTTTTTTTTCCTTAAAAAACAAAAACAAAAACAAAACTCCCCCTCCCCAAGCCTACTTTAAAATAACATTATATTGCTTTAGGTGTAGTGCCGTGTACCTTATAATGATAAAATTTAGTTGGCCCTCTGCATCCGTGGGTTTTACATCTGTGGATTTAACCAAACACACATTGAAAATATCCAGAAAAATATCATTGTGCGTATAATATAAACAAGTACATTATTGTCATTTTTTTCTAAATGATGCATTGTAACAACGATTTACATAGCTTTTGTATTTGGCATTTTTAGTAATCTGGAGATGATTTAGAGTATATGGGAGGGGATGTGCCTATGTTAGATGCAAATACACCACCATTTTATGTAAGGGACTTGGGCATCCATGGAGTTTGGTGTCGAAGGGGGTCCTAGTACCAGTCCCCCATAGATACGGAGGGATGGCTATATTCCTAATTCTCTCTCCAGTCTGGTTGTATCATCATCGCTGCCATTCATTGTGTGTGTGTGTGTGTGTGTGTGTGTGTGTGTGTACGTACATTGTTACTCGATTAAGAAACATAGGCCAGGCCAGTATGCTGTGGCTCATGCCTATAATCCCAGCATTTTAGAAGGCCTAAGTGGGAGGATCACTTGAGCCCAGGAGTTCCAGACCAGTCTGGGCAATGTAGTGAGACCCCATTTCTATGAAAAATAAAAAAAATTTGGCTAGGCATGATGGTGCATTCCTGTAGTACCAGCTACTTGGGAGGTTGAGGCGGGAGGACTACTTGAGTCTTGGGAGGTTGAGGTTGCAATGAGCCATAATCACATCAGTGCACTCCAGCCTGGGTGACAGAGTGAGACCCTGTCTGAAAAAAAGTTTTTATATTCTATTTTTATTATAAATATGTTTTTATTGTAATTGTATATTGTATGTTGTTATATTATTTTCACTTATTTCTTCATTAATGTTCTTCCTTCCTTTATATAGATCTGAGCTTCTGACCTATATTTTCCTTCTTTTTTTATTTTTATTTTTTGAAAAGATGGAGTGATGGAGTCTTGCTCTGTTGCCCAGCCTGGAGTGCAGTGGTGCGATCTCAGCTCACTGCAACCTCCGCCTCCCGGGTTCAAGCAATTCTCCTGCGTCAGCCTCCCAAGTAGCTAGGATTATAGGCACTTGCCACCACACCCAGCTAAATTTTCCTTCTTTTCTTTTTCTTTGAGGCAGTCTCGCTCCCTCGCCCAGGCTGGAGTGTGGTGGCGCCATCTGGGCTTACTGTAAGCTCTGCCTCCCAGGTTCATACCATTCTCCTGCCTCAGCCTCCCGAGTAGCTGGGACTACAGGCACCTGTCACCATGCCCGACTAAATTTTTTGTATTTTTAGTAGAGACGGAGTTTCGCCATGTTAGCCAGGATCGTCTTGATCTCCTGACCTTGTGATCCGCCTGTCTCGGCCTCCCAAAGTGCTGGGATTACAGACGTGAGCCCCTACGCCCGGCCTCCTTCTTTCTAAAGACCTTCTTTTTAACGTTTCTTACGAGGCAGGTCTGCTGGTGACAAATTTCATCGCTTTTTGTTTGTCTGAGAAAGTATTTTATTTCTCCTTCCCTTGAAGTAATTCTGCAGGATATAAAACTGTAGGTTAGTAGTTCTTTTTCCTCTCAACACTTTAAATAGTTCCGTCTACTATCTTCTTACTTGGCATGGCTTCTGAGGAGAAGTCTTATATAATTCTTTATTCCTCTGTGGTAAGGTGGTTTCTTTCAAGATGTTTTTCTTTTTCTTTCTTTTCTTTTTTTTTTTTGAGACAGTCTTGCTCCTGTCACCTGGGCTGGAATGCAGTGGCCTGATTTCAGCTCACTGCAACCTCTGCCTCCCTGGTTCAAGCAGTTCACCTGCCGTAGCCTCCTGAGTAACTGGGATTACTGGTAATTTTTGTATTTTTATAGAGATGGGTTTTCACCTTGTTGGCCAGGTTGGTCTCAAACTCCTGACCTCAAGTGATCCACCCACCTCGGCCTCCCAAAGCAGTGGGATTACAGGTGTGAGCCACCATGCCCAGCGAAGATTTTTTTTTTCTTTACCTTTGATTTTTCTGCAGTTTGAATATAATACTCTTTGGTGTAGGTTTTTTTCTGGCATTTATTCGGCTTGGCATTCTCTGAGCTTCCTGAATTTGTGGTTTGGTGTCTGGCATTAATTTCTGGGAAATCTCAGTCTTGGCCGGGCGCGGTGGCTCATGCCTGTAATCCCAGCACTTTGGGAGGCCGAGACGGATGAATCACGAGGTCAGGAGTTTGAGACCAGCCTGACCACCATGGTGAAACCCCATCTCTTCTAAAAATACAAAAATTAGCTGGGGTGGCACGTGCCTGTAGTCCCAGCTACTTGGGAGGCTGAGGCAGGAGAATCGCTTGAACCTGGGAGGCAGAGGTTGCAGTGAGCTGAGATGGTACCACTGCCCTCCAACCTGGGCGACAGAGCAAGACTCCAAAAAAAAAAAAAAACTCAGTCTTTGCTTTACATTGCTTCTGTTCCTTTCTTCCTTTACCTACTTGCATTTCCATAATGTGTAAGTTATGCCTTTTGTACCTGTCCCATACTTCTTGGATATTCAGGGGATTTTCTCTGCTTTTCAGTTTTGGAAGTTCCTATTAACATGCCCTTAAACTCAGACGTCGTTTGGTTCGTCCCGTCCAGTCTACTAATAAGCCTATATCTGAAAGGCATTCTTTGCTTTTGTTAAAGTGTTTATTCATAGCTTTCTTTGATTATTAGAAGTTCCATCTCTGTATATATTGTCCATCTATTCTTTCATGTTGTCTATATTACTCATTAGTGACTTTAGCATATTAATCATAGTTCATTTAAATTCCTGGTCTGGGTGGAATTAACAAACCTAGTTGGTAATTCCCTGCCTAGTTGAGTCTGGTTCTAATGCTTGTTTTGTCTCTTAATACTAGTATTTGCATTTCAATAAGCCTGTGATTTCTTGTTGAAAGGCGCACATGATGTCTGGGTAAGAGGAGCTGTGGTAATAACAGGTCTTTAGCAAGGTGGTGGTAAGGTGTACTGGGGAGGGGAAGCAGTCTGTAGTCCTGTGATTGCCTGTCAATCTCTTCATGAGGCTTGTACACCTGGGTTGTGACTTTGCTTGTGCTTCTCAGTCTCCCCACCCCCACCCCTTGTGGGACAGGATGGCTTGACCAACTTCTTCAGCTTGTAGAGGAAAAATTCAGGAAAGTGTGGGGGTCCTCTTAAGACAGCCCCCAACCCCTGGAGTTTTTGTCAGACTTGCCCATGCTGATTCTCCAGCAATGTCGGTTGCAGTTTAGGTTTTTCTTACCATGGCCCTGGTTCCTGTGTGGAGGTTTCTGATCTAGTAAGTTGTGATTCTCTGTCTCTGCCTGTCTCTCCAGTTTTGCGGACAGTTGTTTGTCTTGTGACCTCAGTTCTCTGACTAGTCTAAGAAGTTGTTGATTTTTTCAGTTTGTTTAGCTTTTTATGGACAAATTAGTTAACTTGCAAGCTTTTTAAATGCCAGATTCTCTTTATTTATTTTTTAATTTTCAGGAGGTGCTTTCCCTTTTCATAGTCTCTTGTTCCCATTCTGTTATTATAATATCTTCAGTTTCCTTGGAGATGCCAATTCTTTATAATCATTTTAGATCTCATATCGTTTCAGGGATAGTGGTGCTGCTCACTTTGATTTTTCTCAATTCTTTGATTATGAATGGCTTACCTTTTCTTGAGTGATAAATAGCAAAATTCTGTTTCTTCTAAATGGAAGTGTTGACTCTGGGGACATAGGGGGATGTTTAGCATTTGAGGCACCCTTTCCTAGAACCCGGCACTCAGTACATCCAGTGTGGGGTTGTGTGTATGTTGGGGATTGAAAAGGGTTCTTGACACCTGGTGCAATTCTAATAGCTCTTGAAAGACTTTTTACTTTTACTTCTCTTTTTTTCATTTCTTACCTCCTTCCATCCTTGTCTACTCTAAGACCAGACATGTTCCAGGGATGCTTCAGGTAGACTTGCTCCTGCTTCCAGTCTGTATCTTGTCTTCACTGTTTGAGGCCATCACATGCTTAATTCTTCACCCATTAGCTATTATTGAGCTTCTGTCCACATCTCAGTGCGTATGAACATGCTGGGTGAAGTGGGCAGAGCGGTTCTTGGCAGTCAGCCCATCTCCCAGTTTTAGTCTTCATGGAAGAACTGTAAACTTTGCTTTCAGATTGTATTGTCTTAAACATGTTGAGACTTTTATTATTATTATTATTATTATTATTATTATTGTTATTGTTGTTTTGAGATGGAGTCTTGGCTCTGGGCTGGAGTGAATTGGCGTGATTTTGGCTCACTGCAACCTCCACGTCTCAGTTTCAAGCGATTCTCCTGCCTTAGCCGGAATTACAGTTGCCCACCACCATGCCTGGGCTTTTTTTTTTTTCTTT
>NW_012101499.1:1898636-1945942 GCF_000951045.1 Mandrillus leucophaeus | reverse complement strand
GTCTCGGCCTCCCAAAGTGCTGGGATTACAGGCTTGAGCCACCGCGCCCGACCGGTTTAGTATTCCTTAAATACCAACTAAGTAAGGTTGGTTGTTCAGGTTCTTCAGGTTGTTCAGGTCTTCTATATTCCTTTTGATTTTCTTTTTTAAATTTTTCTATTTTTTTTGATTGGCGTATTCATGATAATCTTTCTGATTTTCCTATCCACTTGTTATATCAACTGCTTAGAGAAGAGTTGTCTAATTAAGTATAATTATGGATATGTCTTTGTCTTTCTGTCAGATTTACTTCATGTGTTTCGGTACTCTGTAATTGAGTTCATATGCATTTAAGATTACTATGGCTTTTTAATTAATTCACTCTTTTAGAATTTGGAATTGTCCTTTGATTTGTGGTAACATTGTTTGTCTTGAGGCTAATTTGTTTGGCTTTTCCCTTTATAGTCTTAATTGGTACAATTAGACTGTTTCTATTTAGTTTAATTATCAATGTGTTGCAAGTGGAAGGTATTTTTTGCTGAATATAGCATTTTAAGTCCATAGGTAAGTTGGTTTGCTTTTTTTTTTTGGATGGAGTTTTGCTCTTCTTGCCCCAGCTGGAGTGCAGTGACACAATCTTGCCTTACTGCAACCTCCGCCTCCTGGGTTCAAGCGATTCCCCTGCCTCAGCCTCCCGAGTAGGTGGGATTACAGGCGTGCGCCACCACACCCAGCTAATTTTTTGTATTTTTAGTAGAAACAGGGTTTCACTGTGTTAGCCAGGCTGGTCTTGAACTCCTGACCTCATGTGATTCGCCCCCTTCAGTCTCCCAAAGTGCTGGGATTACAGGCGTGAGCCACTGCACCAGCCTGGTTTGCTTATGTTTTAGCACCTTAAAGATGTATTCCACTGTCTTCAGGCTTACGCTGTTTCTGACATCAATTTTGGAGTCAGTTTTATTTTTGTTTTCCTATATTTAATGTATCTTCTGTTCTTTAGCTATTTAAAAAAACTTATTTGTATCAGTGGTTTTTAGAAATTTGATGAAGAAGTGCCTTGGTGTGGTTTCCTTTGTTTTTGATCTTACTTGGGCTTTGCTGAGCTTGGTAGCCCTGTGGTTATATGCATTTTATCACATCTGGACAACTTTCTACCATTATATTTTCCCCTCACTCCTCTCTCTACTTTTTGTCTTGGATTCTGCTTTCCTATGTGTGAGGCCAGTTAATATTGTCCTAAAGGTCACTGAGGTTGTGCTCATTTTCTTCCAGGTTTTTCTTTGTGTGCTATTTTGAGTAGTTTGTATTGCTGTGTGTCAAAGTCACCCATCTTTGTATCTTACATTCAGTGAATTTTTAATTTCAGATTGTGTATTTTTCACTAATTTCATTTGTTTTCTTTATATTTTCCACTTTATATTTTAAGTATTTTTATTTTCCTTTAAATATTTTAACATATTTATTAGTGTTCTCAATGTCCTTGCCTGCTAAATACTGTGTTTCACTCATAGCCAACTCAACTCTGGAATTACAATCTGCTAATTTTTTTGTGTCTAATAATTTTTGTTGGTGTTGAACGTTTGAAACCTTGTGTTGTTGAGTGTTGGGACTTTGTTGATGCCCTTTAGAGAGTATTGGAGTCTATTTTGGTAAGCAGGTGCTGAGCTTTTGTTCCAGGCTGCCTCATATTTCCTAGTTAGGGCCATCTGTTGCCATCTTTATTGATTGCCCCAAGTGTTAAGAGGTGGCGATGGAATCTGGACAACTGTCCCTTTGTGACTTCTCAGAATTATGTGCAGATTTGTGTTAGCCAAAGACTTAAGACATCCACCCCCAAATGCAGACTTTGAGCTTCCCTTCTGAGTAGATCCCTTCTTGCCCACATGTAGTTCCACAAATTCCAGCCAGCCCACCCTTCCCAACTCCAGACTGACTCACGACATGGTAAAAGGATAGTGTTCTTGGTTCCCCTTTCATATACCATGCCCAAAAATTGCTACCAGGAATGAGGTCAGGGCCTGTGCAGAGTTCCCCATGTGTGTTTTCTGCTCCCAGATCCCACACACCTGTGCTGCCTATTGCCCAGCATCTGAAACCAGGTGTTTCATATATTTCATCCTGTTTTTCAGTTGTTTATGACAGTAAGACAGTTTTGTACCATTTAGGACTTTATGGCTAGGATTGTCACGTAGTCTTGTTTTGTTTTTTTGAGACAGGGTCTCTGTTGCCCAGGCTGGAGTGCAGTAGTGCAATCTTGGCTCACTGCAGCCTCTCTGCCTCCTGGGTTTAAGCAATCCTCCCACCTCAGCCTCCCAAGTAGCTGGATTACAGTTACACACCACCACGCCTGGCTAATTTTTGTATTTTTAGGAGAGGCAGGGTTTTCACCATCTTGGCCAGATTGGTCTCAAACTCCTAACTTCAGGTAATCGACCGAACTTGGCCTCCCAAAGTGTTGGGATTACAGGCCTGAGCCACTGTGCCTGGTTAGGTTTTTTTGTTTGTTTTTGTTTTTTTGAGACAAGGTCTTACTCTGTCACCCAGACTGGACTGCAGTGGCAAAAACACAGCTCACTGCAACCTCGACTTCTGGGCTCAAGTGTTCCCCCCACCTCAGCCTCCTGAGTGTCTAAGACCACAGGTGCGCACCACTACACCTGACTCATTCTTTTTTTTTTTTGTAGAGACAAGGTCTTGCTATGTTACCCAGGCCTGTCTCGAACTCCTGGCCTCAGCCACCCTCTTGCCTTGGCCTCTCAGAGTGCTGGGATTACAGGGATGAGCCTCCACACCAGACTGACACTTAGTTTTTCTTGTAGTTCTTGTCCATGCAATTCTGGTTTTGTGCTTTTATGGCTGATTTGAGGGGGTAGAGAACTGTTGCCTCTGCTATTTTGTCTTTCAAGAATCTCTTGTGTGTATCTCCTTTTTAAAAGTTCAGTAAACAAGTGGCTTTCTTACATGTTTGCTGATAATGGTGTATTTTCATGTTCGGTATAGCAGTTTTTCAGAAGTTAAGATTTCCTGCTTTCTGAGGTATTCTTAAATCTGGTTTTCATCGACTGTATATGCATCTCTCTTACAGGCCATGCTGGAGTATCTGCCAACATGATGAAGAAGAGGACATCCCACAAGTAAGCAGTTCTGAAACTGGTTCTAGAATAGTGTTTTGTGACCTTTTGTTACGCAGCATACAAGATCACCTAGGTAAGGCCCCCTCCCCTGTGATCGAGGGCTTCCTAGCTCACAGGAGATGTAGTGTGCGATGAGGAATAGTATGTAGTCATCTTCTCTGTCTGTTCCCTTCGCCTTGGCCTGGCTGAAGTATGCCAGTTCTACCCTTCAGCCTTTAAAAGCCTTTGGGACGTGATTTGTCTCCAGTTTAATGGGAACTGGGCCAATGGAAGGAAAACTGTTGTAGTAAATGTGGCAGGTGCATGGTGAACCTCTCCCTCTTCTCTCCTTGTAATGCCTGTGTGGGCCTTGTGTGCAGGCTTTCTCTGCTGAACTTGGTCCACTGTTTGACAAGGAGCTCCTTTTGGGCAGAGACCATGTCTTATGCTGGGAGGGCCTGCCTAACATGTGGTCACACGCTCACTGTTTTATAGCATTTTTATGTGAAGGAAAAGCTTATGAATTTAGGGAAAGCATATCCATGTTAAAAGATAATGCAATAGCCATGTATTTAAACCGACAATGTGTTCTCCATCCTAAATTCTATAAATACCAGCTTACAGAAGCCACTTTTTTCCCTAAATTTTTTTTGTGTGTGACATAGTTACATCCAAAAAAGAAAATTAAGATTCTATTAATGTCTTCAATTATAATATTCACTTTTACTTTGTTACGTATAATTGATTTCACAGCTGTCTATCCTATACTGATGACTATGCCATTACAAACTGGAAATGTCACTCGAACAATCTGTTCTGATTGTAAGACTCTTCTTAGTCATAGATGATTAAATATGGAGAAGACACTCCTTGACCCTAGCACCATGTGAGGCACTCTTTAAAACATTTTTTCCCCAAAATATTGGTATTGAAAGTGTATGCCCCTTAGACACGACAATGTAATAGCTGAAGAGGATGTGAGGCCTCTTGGCTATCAGGGAAGGGCTGGATGAATGCCCTTCAGTAATTGTTAGTGAGTGGACCAAACAAAAGTCTCCAAAATGTGTACGTGATACATAATACAAATATTTGTAATATTTAGCATAAGAAACTACCTGGAAAGTAAAAATGTGGAGGTAAGCTACATAAGTTCTTGTATCTCTGAGGTTAAGTTTCTGGAATTTCATCCATGTGCTCATCATCTTCATGGTTTTGCCATATCCAGTGATATGTTTTTGCTCATTATCATGTCGTTACTATAAATACTAAGCTGTGTCTTGCCATAAATAAAGCATAGCAATAAAAACAAATGTAAGCCATAAATATTAGGTAATGATGAAAAACTTAAATACAATGGGGACAAAGGCAAATTAAACCTTAACTTTGCAAGACCAGAACAGTTCATTCAAAATAGATTTTGCAAATTAAGTTAAAGGCTTTTAGAATATTAATGTGCGTTCTAATCATTTTTCCGTATTTTCTAATCATCTATGATTAAAAGTTCATTTACTTAGGATTTCAGATATTAATAGGTTTGAGCTCTTGGGCGTGTTATTTGTGCGATAAGATTCCATCTGTCTCATCCTAATAAGCAGTACTGTTCATTAATTCATAGGTTTGATTCCCTAAAGCGTAAGAAACGAAACACCTGAAGTTCATATGCATAGTAACTGAAAAAGTCTCTCATCCTGTATGTTCCACATTTGGGGACCTTGACTTAGTGCTTTCACAGGCACACATACTTGTCTTGAAGACTGGAAGCCTTGAGCATATTACTCTCTAGCAAAAGGGAGAAACTGAAAGGAAAAGTTGTGAGTCCGGTTTTCCTGTTCTCAGTGTGAATCTGAAGATGGGTAGAAGGAAAGGCTGAAACAGAAGTTTCCACTGTTTTTCACATGGAGTGAGCAGGGATGGCTGCATGGAGCTTTGAAGAGGCTGCCTGGTGGGGAGGCAGGCTCTCCCAGGCGAGTTAGGAAGCCTGATGGAGTTTGGCTGTTAGGCCTGTGGAAGTTCCTTAATGTATCTAAGATTGGCTTAATCCTGTCTAAAATCAAGGTATTGAACTGGAACAATGAGGTTTGCAGCTTTTTAGCATAGATTCCTTTCTAAAATGCAGTTTTTATGAAAATCAAATATAGAAAAACGCAGAACTATAGCATCCTTCTCCCCTTCACTTTCTCCACTTTTGACTCACGGGAGTTGCAAGGAATAAGGGCCACCTGGCTTGACACTGGGGCTCAGTGACGGTGGCCACCCCTTCTGTCTCTTCTCAAGTCAGTGTTGGGGGGCCGAGAAAGAACCTCTGGTTGCTTGAGGGAAAAGTCACAGAACTGCACTGAGTGAACAGTAGCACCTGTCCCTGAAGGTGTTAGGAAGGTTCAGGGAGTCTGGTGTGAAGTACTGAGACCACACAGGAAACATTATATAGCTGGGTTTTTGTTTTTTAAGAAAATAGAAGCAAGCTTGTTTTTTTCCTATAGGCCGAGCACCTTGCAGTGTTTTGGGTGGAACTGGTGGATACACCTTTCTGGGCTGTCCATGATTTGAGACAAACATTTGCAGTAAAAGTACATCTGTGTTTTTGTTTTTTTTTTTTTTTTTTGAAATGGAGTCTTGCTCTGTTGCTCAAGCTGGAGTGCAGTGTTGCAATCTTGATTCACTGCAACCTCCACCTCCTAGATTCAACTGGTTCTCCTGCCTTAGCTTCCTAAGTAGTTGAGACCACAGGCGAGCCACAGCACGCCCAGCTAATTTTTGTATTTTTAGTATAGACGGGGTTTCACCGTGTTGGCCAGGTCGGTCTTGAACTCTTGACCTCAAGTGATCCACCTACCTCAGCTTCCCAAAGGGCTGGGATTATAGGCGTGAACCACCGTGCCCAGCCTAAAAGTACATCTTCGAGGGAAAATATAGTTGGGGGGTGTCTAAGACAAATTTATTACTTCTTTTCAGTTTTCAAATGTAAATTCCCTCCCCCATCCTGCAATTTGAATAGGGAATAGATTTCCATTCCATGCTACTGTTGAAAGGGGTGATTGGATTTTGGTGTATTTTTCACTAACTTAGAAAGTGGACTACAATCTGCTAAACACTAAATAGAGGTATTTCCAGGGATTTTTTTTTCCTCCCATTTTATAAGACACAAATACTAGTCACTGGCAAAAATGTCGTCGTACACCACCTTGTCCCTGGTGTGTTCTCGTGTAGTTTTCATGATAGCCCTGTCAAGTAGGAACTATGACCCCTTATTGCAGATGAGGAGACTGATGCATGAAGGCATTAAGTAACCTGTCCGAGGTCATGCAGCTAGTAGGTGATTGAGCTAGGACTCAAATAGGACAGTCTGATTCCAGAGCCCATGTTATTAAGTACCACGCCATATTTACTGAACTGCACGTTTTGTTTTCTCTTCTCAGAAATTGGTTATTTCAGTCGTGGACATGAAGACTGGGTAACTCTTGGTGTAGGCATCTATGTGCACCACGGTGTTTACAGTCTTAAGTTGGTCAGAACATTGAATGCTTTTTAATCACCTTGCAGTAAGTCATTCATGCCAGCAATGAGAGTAGCACTTGGAGGCCCTAAAGCTGTTGGAATGTTTGCCGTGGACATCTCTGGTATTCCCAAAGTACACAGTGTGTAGACAAAGTAGTGAAAGGAACCATGCTAATGTGGATGGAGAACTGACTTTTTTAGGATCTATCTTGTTTTATTGTTGACATTTTAATCTGGGAAATGGCAGTACTTAGCATAGAACTTTTATTGAATAACAATTACCAGCAAAGCAGGTTTTTCCCTCTCTTTCTGGTTTGCATCTTGCAAAAAGACAGTTATCTTGATTTAACTGGCCTTTTCTTCTAAAATCTACCATAGCCCAGAGTAGGAGAATTGCTTTATAACAATACCAAATAGATCAAGAGTATCAGTAATTAATTCTTACAACCTAGTATACAGTGTATGACAGGCATTTACAGGTATGTGGTAGAATTGTGATTGTTGAAAATTTAACATGTATGATGTCTGTAAATATTGGCTACCAAGATTAGATATTGAAATGCTGATTAGGAATAGGAATTAATTCAAGCCATTAAGGGAGTCTAGGTAAAAAGATGAAAGGTCTTTTTTCTTTCCTTTCCTTTCCATTTCTTTGTCTGTTTTTTCCCCAATAAGCCTTTTGCACTCCTAAACAGGTTTTTCAACATAAGACTTCAGCACAAAGTGATGGTACTTTGAAGTATTGAGAAGAGTACATAATGTTTCCTACAATCTCAGTTTACTTTTTTGGGAACATGAACACATACGTTCTAAATCAGTGCTACCCAAGGTGTGGTTCGTGGATTGACTGCAGCACCAGTTCGGCACTTGGGAGCTTATAGGAATTCTTTGGTTCCTCTTCAGGCTGCTGAATCCAAGAGGTTTTGGGGGCTGGTTTGGAGAGTCTCATTAGAGGATCTCCAGATGATTCACATGCATGCTGAAATTTGAGAAGCACTGGCCTAAATCGTTGTTGGAATGGTTTTTTTTGTTGTTTTTTTTTTTTTTTTCTTTCCCCCTGAGACAGAGTTTTGCTCTTGTTGCCCAGACTGGAGTGCAATGGCACGATCTCAGCTCACTGCAGCCTCTGCCTCCTGGTTCAAGGGATTCTTCTGCCTCAGCCTCCTGAGTAGCTGGGATTACAGGCATGTGTCACCACGCCCGGCTAATTTTATATTTTTAGTAGAGACAGGGTTTTTCCATGTTGGTCAGGCTGGTCTCGAACCCACAACCTCAGGTGATCCACCCGCCCGGCCTTCCAAAGTGCTGGGATTACAGGCGTGAGCCACCGTGCCCGCCCTGGAATGGTATCTTAAGCACATTGAAGAACTAAGTTAAATTGTGGTTGGAGATTAGTACACAAAATGATAGCAGTGAAAGATGGTTGCAGTGCTGTGTAATTGTTCACCATTTACTCAAAACTACAAGAAAAGTATTTTTAGCCGTTACACTGATACCAGCTTATCCTTAATGATGCTAAATACCTTTCAATCACTTTATTTTTTTCTTGAATTATTTCAAGAAATAGCTTCTGGAGTTATGAAACGAGAAAAGAGGTTATAGATGTGTAATTCCGGCTGCATTTCAAGATGTCCCAGGTTGAATGAAGTATCTTGATATTTGTTGTACAGTATTGCCCTGTGAGGGGATGTTACTAACTGATAAATGAGAGTAAGAATATTTTACACCTTTTCCAAGAAAATATAAGAGACTGAAGGGTTTTTAACAATATATATACCCAGAGAGTATTTAAATTAAAATCACTATATTCAAAGAACCTTCATTCTAAATCACATTTAAGTTGCTAATCAGTTTACTCTATTTGGGATATTCTTAGACTGAATGATCCAGATATGACCAAAGGGTGTTTGGTCATTTTATTTCCTTTCTAGTAATCCCTAGTAGTTTGCTTTTATATACACTATTTCAGCTCATGTAAGTAAGCTTTAACTTTTGTTATTAATAGTTTTTTTCAATTATTTTTTAGAACTCCTAATAAGTGATAAGAAATTAAAATATCTTTTAGGAATTGTTCAGTACATAAATAACTTTTTTTACTGTGGGAGATTTTAAATATACAGAAAAATGTATAGTAGTATATAATAAATCTTGGCATTCCTCACCTAGCTTTAGTAATCTACATCAAATATCAGATATTGTTAGTGTATCTAAACCTGTCTTCAAGTAGGTACTAGTTGGAAGAACTGAAATAAATTTGTTAACGGCTTCCATATTTCAGTGCTCTTAGCGGTGAGCACAGTCTCGGTTTGTTTAAACACTCTGCCTTGTGAACTTTGGCTGCTCAGCAGCCTGTGCGTTCAAGGCCCCGTAATTGGAAAGCTGGACTCCAGATTTAACAATTAGTATATTATTAAATTACTCGTTTTTTGCCTTCAGCCTTGAGGGGAAAATTACCTTTGTTTCCTTTGCCTTTTCAGTCAAATGTAGTTATTTATTAAAAAAAATTGGACAGAAATAGTATCTATAACAGATATTCTTTAATCCTTCTCTTGGAAACAACAAAGTTACATTCTGAAAGAAGAATTGCTCTTGAATCACAAAAAGGCAATAGAAATAAATGTAGGAATTGCCATCCTTAAAATATGCAAATCTGTTTTTATATAAATTTCTTGCCGAATTAGTATACACATTGCATGAATGTAGCAGTAATTAAAAATTGTGGTTTACCGGGCGCGGTGGCTCACACCTGTAATCCCAGCACTTCAGGAGGCCAGGGCTGGCGGATGACCTGAGGTCAGGAGTTTGAGACCAGCCTGATCAACGTGACATCTCTACTAAAAATACACAATTAGCCGGGCGTGGTGGCACATGCCTGTAATCCCAGCTGCTCGGGAGGCTGAGGCAGGAGAATTGCTTGAACCCGGGAGATGGAGGTTGTGGTGAGCCGAGATCACGCCATTGCACTTCAGCCTGGGCAACAAGAGTGAAACTCCGTCTCGGAAAAAACAATTGTGTTTTATGTGGCTGCAAAAGTGAAATACTTAAGTTGTAGAAAATTTTGAAAACAGGTAAACAGAGAGGAAGAAAAGTTATTTATAATGCCATCACCCAGAGATTTTAATGATTTAATGTATATTTTAAAAAACTTCTTCCTACATACCTGTAAGGATTGTGTATAAAAATTTTTCATGTGGCCATATGTTTTACACCTGTGGGTTTTTAAAATAAAAAGTTTTTAAGGCTGGGTACAGTGGTTCACACTTATAATCCCAGTACTTTGGGAGGCCAATGTGGGAGGATTGCTTGAGCCCTGGAGTTTGAGACCGGGCTGGGCAACATAGTGAGACCTTGTCTGTACAAAAAAATTAAAAATTAGCTGGGGATGGTGGTGGGCACCCCTACGTAGTTCCAGCTAGTTGGGAGGCTGAAGCAAGAGGATTGCTTGAGCCCAGGAGTTTGAGGACAATTTGGGCAGCATAGCAAGACCCCATTTCTTTAAAATTAAATTCTTTTTCATGATTTTTAGTACGTATATAGTTCATCATAGAGATACGCTCTGAACTTTTAAATTAATGGGGCCTATTGTTAAACATTTTATATGTTTAGTTTCCCCTGTTAGTAATATCTTTGTGCACATCCGTTATTATTTTCTTTTGATAAATTTGTAGATGTGGACTCACTGGAACAATGGAAACTCCAAATGGTAAGACTTTGGACAGATATTGCCAAACTGATCACTAGAAAGGTTTTATTCATTTTATACGCAGATAGAAAATAGTACGTCATCATAATTTGTAGTAAAATTATGATGAAATTATCAAAATTCTAAGTTTTTGTTACTGTTAATATAAAAAGGTCATGCTGCTGGCAGACCAGAGCACTAAGAAGTTTCTAGATCTCAAGCAGATAGGAACAAATTTATGTCAAGACTCCGCTGAGGAACTCTGGTGCCAAAAAGTAAATAAACTAGATTTAGATTACTGCCAGGATCAGAGATAGAATGGGTTGGGTACAGTCACCAGATATTAAAAGGGTAAGAAAATTGATTGTACAGAATTGACATTGGAACAGAAGATGCTCAGCTTACCTCCTCCTGACTTAAAGATACCTGTCACTTCTTAGCCTCTGTGTAGCTACGAGGGTCGTGGCTTCTGTCATCAGAACCTGCGTTTGCTGCTCAGAGGCCAGGGAGTCTGACTTGAACTGCAGACATACATTGTATCTACAAATGCCACTTCATCTTGACTTGCATCTACAAATACGAACACCAAGAATCATGAGGCATCTTAGAGCACTAACCACATAAAAGACCGTCACTAGTCAAAATAGAAGTACAAGCCAGGAATCACCATGTATGTGTAGAAAACAGAGGAGACCTGATCCTAAAGAGTTCCTAGAAGAATCAGGAAAAAATGAAACTTAGATATCAGAAAGCATGTTCATTGAGAAGAAAAACCATTCGAGATATGATGACAAAGAACTAGTTTTTAGACATTAAAAATATTATGCAAGATATTCAATAGGCTGAAAGTAGAGTTTACTTAATTCACTAACAATTGAGCTAAAGATTTCTTCAAGATGAAAAATATGAGAGGGCAGTTGAATCATGGAGGATTGATCTAAAAGTGCTAGCATTTGTCTGATGACATTCCAAAAGGGGTTGGAGGAGGAGAATAATCCAGACTACATATGGGTGAAAATTTTGCTCTGCTCTCTTTAGATTGACCAGCTTCTTATGAGGGATAATTAAAAACACATGCCTCAAGTCTTTGTGACATTTTAGAATCTAGGAACAAAGAAAATTCTAAAACTCCTTGAAGACCCAGCAGTTTGGGAGACTGAGGTGGGGCGGATTACTTGAGGCCAGGAGTTTGAGCCAGCCTGACCAACATGGTGAAACCCTGTCTCTACTAAAAATGCAAAAATTAGCTGGGTGTGGTGGTGCACACCTGTAATCCTAGCTACTAGCGAGGCTGAGGCATGAGAATCATGTGAACCTGGGAGGTGGAGGTTGCAGTGAGCTGAGATCGCGCCGCTATACTCCAGCCTGGGTGACTGAGTGAGACTCCCTCCAAAAATAATAATAAAATAAAATACCTTGAAGAGAAAATTGCCCCTCAAAGGAACACAAGGATCAGATTGGTTTCTATCGTCTGTAATTCTAGATTATAAAAGACAGTGAAAGTTTTTTTGTCTCTCAAAGTACTGAGGGGAAAAAGATTTTGAACCTGATGTGTATACATAGGCAATTCAGGGATGAGGGCAAAATAATAATTTGAGGCTTGCAAAAATCTAGCAAGTTTGTATTTCTGAACTTTACCTGAAAGAATTACCAGAGGATGTATCTAGAAAGACAGAATATACATGAGAAAAAAAATGTGAAAATACTACGCCAAAAGCCACCAAAAAACCTTTCTTGTTTCTAAATTAAAAAGTTATTAAGATAGTAGCAAAATGAAAAATATCAGTTTGGAACAAAAGTCTACATTTCAGCAATGCAGTAGAATTAGCCAGGTAAGGTTTTAAGTTTTTCTTCTTTTACTAAGGATTTTTTCTTGTTTGGTTTTAGTGTTGCTTTGGTTGGGGGATGAAAAGTATAGGTTTTGATTAATCACAGATTGTAATAGAAAAATGAAAGTTTAGGTATAATATGTGGAACATTAAAGATAATTGCTGGAAGACTAGAAATAAGATACATCATTTGCATTAGAGGCTTTAGTGAAAAGAAACTTCAATCATTCTAGCGGCACAGATATAGGAAGAGAGGAAAGTGAGGAAAACAAGACAGGTAGACAACACAGAACAAAATGTTAAGTATGAGACTCATGGTATCATTTACTACAGCAAAAGCTAACTCTTAATAAGAAGATGAGGAAATAAAATCAGTTCAAAAGGGAGGAATATGCATCCTCAGAATTAAAGGATCCCGGTCCGGTTTGAGGAGGACTCCTGGCAAGATGCAAGCCCTTTGTGTAATGCTCAAGAGGGAGGAGACCTTGTTTGCTCCTTGGAAGTGTTTAGTACAAAAACTGCTTATTCTGACATGTGATTCCAGCCATTATCAGGAGCGACTGCAGATAATTCCCATTTGCAGAGGAATGCTACTAACAAGTGTAGGAGGGAGCAGCGACAACGAAAAATTCTGCTGTCATAGGTCACGTTTATGTTGGTTTTCTTGAAAATCAAGGGTAGAAAATTTCATGCCGAGAGCGAGAGAGAGAGAGAGAGAGAGGGAAACACATGGGGAGGGAAGTGGGGAAGATTTATGTTAAGGAATTGGTTAATGCAATTGGGGAGACTGAACAAGTTCAAAATCTGCAGGGTAGCCAGCCATCTAGAGACCCAGGGAAGAGTTGAAGCTGCAGCACGAACAGTCAGTCTGGAGGCAGAATTCCTCCCTTCTCTGGGGAGGCCAGTTTTTTTCTTGGATGAGGTCCACCTACATTATGAGGGCAGTCTACTGGTGCTCATAGTCTGCGATCCAAATGTTCATTCCAGCTAAAAAATGCTTTCACAGAGACATCTAGAGTAGTGTTTGACCACATATCTGAGTACTGTGGTGTAACCAAATTTGACACACAAAGTTAACTACCATATGGATGAAGATGCTGTATTGGCTTATAATTTTGGTAGTAATCATGGAATGTCTGTGTAAATTACAAAATGGGACACATGACTGAATTCTATCCTTAGTGAGGTTTGGGAACTAACCTTAGCCTTTGCGCTAAATATGAAGAAAGCCCGATCCTGTACAGGGAGTAGCTCATTGGATCTTCTGCTTAGAAATCAAAAGAAGATATGTAACTGGTTGTCAGTTTAAGAAAAAAAGTATTACTACAAAGGATTCTTGTATTCTAAAGTGGAAATGTAATCTCCTTCACCAGCTGTTTTCCTGAAGAGACCAATTGGATGTTATTGTATATTCCTAGAGATTATGCAGTTGTCTAGAAATCAACTTTCTTCTATCTCTGAGTAGTAAAGTTACAGACTTTTTATTTATTTTTATGTTTATATATATATATAGGTTCCTTACTGTGAACAATACTGAGTTTAGCTCTTTGTCATCTCCTTTCTCTCTACAATCCTAATTTAAATTCTTTTTTTGATGTAAGTTTTATAAGGCACTCACTATACTTACTCTACTTTACATATTCTTTCCTCCTGTTTTGGAGAGTTGTGTTAAATTTGAAATATCAGAACAGATAACGGTTACACACTATTGTCTCTCCTTGTCACCATTTGTTCTACAGTTAAATGTATTCATTGCTTCCTCTCAGTGCTGAACCTTCTCTGTGAGTTCCTTGATTATCTGAAGCTCATTGTCATGTAACCTTATAAAAATAGTACCCCTGCCTTCTGACATGTTCATTACAGTTTTGTTGGAGGCCTTCGTACTCGAAGGTCCGAAGGTCCGTGTGCATTCTTGGCTGATGAACAAATCCTTGGCTCACATTTTCTTTTCCTTGAGAACCTTAAGTTTGTTACTCTGTTGCCTTCTGGCATAGAGTGTTGCTGTCAAATTCTGAGTCTGTCCCTTACACATGATTTGGTCCTTTTGTGTAAATGCCCAAAGGGTGTTACTTTCTTTAAAATTCGTTTATTTGACTTGGATATGCCTTAGCGCCAGTCATTTTGGGTTTTCCCATGGGGTGCATTTGTATGTTCAAGTGTTTTGTTTCAGGAAAGTTTTCTTGAATTACGGTTTTTAGTACTCTCTTCTGTGAACTTTGATTTTAGTTTTTAGGTTCTTCTGTTATACAGAAGTTGGAATATTTGTTACCATCTCTTAATTCTTTTTGCTTTTGTCCCCATCTGTCCCCTTTTCATCATCCACTTTCCTCACATGCTCCCATGGTGTCTGTTTCTTCTCATGTTCTTCTAGTCTTCTTTTCTGAAAAAAAAAATTCAAATTATTCTTTACTTTGTCTGGTAGTTCTCACATCTTGTCTAGAGATCTCATTTCTCATCTTTTCTGTTTCTGATATATGTTTTTATGTTAGAATTCTTCAGGGAAATAGGACTGTTGGGAAGCAGATAAAATATGAAGGAGATTTATTATGAGGAAATTGGCTTATGCTATTTTGAAAGCTGAGAAGTCCCATGGAGTGCTATCTGTAAGCCAAGCCTCAGGAAAGCTGGAAGGAGAATTCAGTCTGCAGGCCTAGAACCAGGGGACCCAGTGGTGTCAGTTCCAGTCCAAGGGCAGGAGAAGACTGATGTCCCAGCTCAGGCAGGCCAGCAGGAAGAAAAAGGGGTAAATTCCTCCCTCCTCTACCTTTTGTTCTATTGAAGCCCTTGACGGAATGGATTATGGCCACCCACATTGGTGAGGGCATCTTCTTTGTTCAGTCTGCTGATATAAATGCACAGACACACCCGTGAACAGTGTTTAATCTGGGCACTCTGTGGCACAGTTAAGTTGACACATAAAATTAATCATCACAGTTTCTCTTTTGTGGCTTCTGTCATTTGTTCAGTGTTTGATAGTAGTTTTCATCTACTTCACAAGCCTGTTTTTGAGGCCCACTCCCGCCTGTCAGAACATCTGTCACATTGGTAGTCTCTTTCCTCCTCAAAATACTTTCGTATGTTGTCCAACTGTGATGCTTCCAGACCCGTGTAAATGAGAGGATTCCAGGAAAGCTTTCCTAGCTTAAGACCTCTCTATGTAGCCACCTCTGTCATACTTTCTGAGGCCTGCCGCCCTCATTTCTGCCTGAATCCTGCTTTCCTTACCCTGTGGTGCTGTGCTGGTCAGTGAGGATTGTGTACTCAGAGGGGCTTTGTCTTTCAGGAAGGAAGGTTTCCTGGGTTTGTGCACAGTCCCGAGGGGCTGAGGCAGACCTGAGTTTTCTGGCCTTATAGTCTTGCACTTAGCCTTGTGAATCTCCTTCCCAGTCTCCTTGGTTAGGTTCAGATCCCCTTGCTTAGGTTTTCACCCCAGGGGAGAAGCTTCTCTTCTGCGACGAGTACTCCTTATTGTCTCTCATAGCCTGTTCCCCTCTGACTTAGCTAAATTTATGTTACCAGTCCAAAGTAAATTATTTAGAAAATATGTAATTTTAGTTTTAACTATTACAACCTACAATAAATTGTTTCTTTAAAACTTGTTTGTGTTATATATCAGATGTTAGTCACTTTTATTCATGGTGTACGAAATGAGAGCTTTATACCCATAAAACTGTGGGAAGGGGATTCCTTTCAGCTCTTTTCATTCTTGGCATATATCAGCATCTGTTGTCTTGGTTTTGGCCTTCAGCTTGCATCCAAGAAGCCAAGGTTTCAAGGTGAAATGAAGATTTTTTCCTGATATCAAGAGCCAGGTGTATTATTTATAAACTTTCTATGTAGATTTTTCAGTTGCTAATAATAAACCAGAAAAAAAAGTAGTTTGATGTTTCAATAATTTGTAATATTACATTGTTTGTTACAAACTTCAGTTTTAAGATTATGTGTTTCCTAGACAAGTAATATTTCTATAGTGCATTGATATAAGCTAATCTGGATTTCAGTTTAAGAGAAGATTGTCTAGTTTATTTTTAGTTAAGCCTGTACAGGCAGAATTATTTGGGCACGGGAATGGGTGAGATTGAATAGTTATACATTTCTTTTTAATTTGAAGTGGATATTATATAAAGCTATATACCTGTGTGATTATTAATAACATGTGTTTCATGGATCAGTCCTTCTTCTTTAATTAACTTGGATAATTTTGAGTTGATTGGATTAAAATAAACTCAGAAAGCTGATAATCTGATGCTTAATGGTAGGTCTTAAGTTGCTATTGACTAGTAGTTTTTTCTGCCTATACACAGTGGAAGTGCACAACAAGCTCGTATTACTAACGTACCATGTTACACAGTCACCACCACTGGTACAGGGGTGGAAGATAACCACCTTGAGTCACCTGAAGCAGGAATGTGGCAAACATGAGTTTGTACATATATTGGGACCATCTGTAATGAGATCATGCTAGCCAGTGGTTATGTTAGCTCTAGGCATGCATACTTTTGAGATAATACCTTATGTGTGTATATGTGTGAATACAGAAAACATCGGAGCAGTGTGGGTCCGAGCAAACCTGTTTCCCAGCCCCGGCGGAACATCGTAGGCTGCAGGATTCAGCATGGGTGGAAAGAGGGGAATGGCCCTGTTACCCAGTGGAAAGGAACCGTTCTGGACCAGGTGCCTGTAAATCCTTCTTTGTATCTTATAAAATACGATGGATTTGACTGTGTTTATGGACTAGAACTTAATAAAGATGAAAGAGTTTCTGCGCTTGAAGTCCTCCCTGATAGAGTTGGTAAGTTCTTTTTATAATTTGTGCATTATATGCTTTAAAAATGATATTGAAATGGATGCTTTTTAAATTATTTTACATTATTAACTTCACTTTTATTGGAACACAAGCACCCCTCTTGATAAACATTATATTAAATCACCGAAAACCACAAAAATTGATCCAAAGCAGTTCAAGGAACTGTGTGAGAGATATAGAGATGTGTATTTTCCCCCCAAGAAGTTTGCCACTTAATAATTTATAATATGGTTATTTTTAACATTTTTGCTCACTGTTTTCTGGACTCTGATGGGTAAGGTTATCAGTAGCTCAAATATCCTGTGTGTTAATCTCATCAGATACAAAAGATAAGAGAATGCTGTGCATTTATTTTAGAATCTTTCTGTGAAAGTGTATCTTTGATTGTGTACAATGTAAATGATAATTGGACTTTGAGCCAAAATTTAGGCAACCAAAACGTGATCTTTATTATACACAGCGCTTGACTGAAGAACGTTTGTGGAAATGAATGGCTCTTTTTAAATGTCATACAATGTCAGTTTTGCCTTGCAAGTGTTCCTTAAGGCATAAGGTCTAAGGTAAATAATAAATTACTGATTTTATTAGTAGGGTGGGATACACCCAAAGTAATACTACTATTTTTGAAGCATTTATTTTGAAATATTTTCTTATTACAGTGGTGCTGCTCTTGTTTAAAATATTGGTTTGTAGTTTTAGAATTGTCTTTAAAAGTCAATACCATTAAATAACAAAGCTTCAGCATATCTAGGTAGGAATTTTGGGATCAAATTGTCACGGGAAGAAATTAGTTCAGTCTCCTCGCTTTGTTTTTCTTCAGGCTGTGCCATTGTGTCCCTGAGATATAATGAGTTTCCTTAGGAATTTAATTCTGCCTTAGTAGCAAGTTATTTTGTTAATCTTCTCTTTAGATATCAACTGCTAAATCTTTACTCATCTGTATAAATATGGTTCAGTTTTCAAAGAAATCTTTCGTTAAGTGTAAATATTTCTTACTACTCCTATAAGTGATATTAAATCTTTGTTATTTTCAACATTCTCATCTCTTCTTAAGTGTGACTGAACACCTGCTCTTCCTCTTGATGCACATCCTACGTTTCTTCCTTGATCATGGCATTAATCCATTTCCCACATAAGAAACTGTAACATATTAAGAATCTTAACAGCAGAATTTTAGTCTTTGCCCCTTCTGAGACGACAAGTAGCTCACTTGAAGGTTCCTGCGTATTGCTGCGTGACTTGTGGTTGTTGGTCCTTTTGTCATCGAAGGATAGAAACTATACAAGTATCTGGTGATGGGACTAAGGGTTACATGTTGTTCATAGTTTTGGATTATCTCAGTTTCCAACAATAGTGATTTTGTAAACAGTAAAGCAATATAAAAAGAAATCCAAGAGCTTTTATGTAAATCAGCGATGTATGTGCCTCATTCAGCTAATAGTTGCTATTAATTTTAGTATTTATCGTATTAGATTGGTGCAAAAGTAATTGCGGTTTTTGACATTGAAAGTAATGGCCAAAACAGCAGTTACTTTGGCATCAACCTACTTTAGTCTAAAAAATTACTTGCTCTTCACTTTCGTTTTACATAGGAAGCAATTGCTTCAGGCAGTACATTAGAGTATAATTAAAATTATGTTTTTCTTAAGCTAAAGTTGGAGAGAAAAGTCAGTCAGCCAGAATGCATGTGATGTCACAGAGCAGTGGTTCCCAAAGCAAGGTCTGGGGACCCTTGGGTTCTCTGAAGCCCATTCAGGAGATTTGCAAGGTCAGAAATATTTCATATTGTTAAGCTGTAATTCGTGCTTTTCACTCTCTTTTGTTTCTCAGTTACACAGTAGAGTTTCCCACTATCTATTTGGAACATTTGCATAACTTAGTGAACACAGTGTTTTCTTTATGAACAGTACATGGTACCAGATCATGCACTGGTGAAAGAGCTATTCTAAGTGCAAGACTAACTACTTTTTTTAATTGTAAAAAAACCCACATAGCATAAAATGTACTGTCCTAACCATTTTTCCTTTTTTTTTTTTTTTTTTTTGAGACGGAGTCTGGCTCTGTCGCCCAGGCTGGAGTGCAGTGGCCGGATCTCAGCTCACTGCAAGCTCCACCTCCCGGGTTTTTTACGCCATTCTCCTGCCTCAGCCTCCCGAGTAGCTGGGACTACAGGCGCCCACCACGTCGCCCGGCTAGTTTTTTGTATTTTTTAGTAGAGACGGGGTTTCAACGTGTTAGCCAGGATGGTCTCGATCTCCTGACCTCGTGATCCGCCCATCTCGGCCTCCCAAAGTGCTGGGATTACAGGCTTGAGCCACCGCGCCCGGCCCTGTCCTAACCATTTTTAAGTGTACAGTTCAGTAGTGTGTTAAGTACATTCACATTGTTGAAACAGATCTCCAGAACTTCTTCATCTTACAAATCTGAAGCTCTCTACCTATTAAACAAAACAGCATGCCGTTTCTCCCATTCCCAGCCCCTGGCAACCACTGTTCTACACTCTGTCTCTATGAATTTGACTACTCTAGATATCTCAGAGAAGTAGAATCACACAATATTTGTTTTGTGAATAACTTAATTCACTTAGCATAATGTCCTCAAAGTTCGTTCATGTTGTAATGTGTGACAGGATTTCCTTTCTTTTTAAGGCTGAAAAGAACATTGCATTGTATCTATATACCACAGTTTATCTGTTCACCCAGTAATGGACATTTGGATTGTTTCTGCCTCTTGGTAGAATGTAAAATTGTACCATGTAAAATTGTGACTAGCGCTGCTGTAAACATGGATATGCAGATATTTCTTTGAGATCCTGCTTTCAGTTTTTTTGGATATAGGCACAGGAGTGGGATTGCTGGATCATATGGTAATTATAATTTTAATTTTAATGTCGTAATTCTAATTTCTTAGGTAGAACTACCATACTGTTTTCCACAGCAGTTGTACTATTTTCCAGTCCTGCCTACAGTACACAAGGGTTTCAGTTCTCCATCCCTTAGTCAGCAGTTGCTATTTACTGTTTTTGTCATAGTGGTCATCCTGATGGGTGTGATATGATACCTCATTTTGTTTTGATTTCTGTTTCTCTGATGATTAGTGATGTTTAACATCTTTTTATGTGCTTGTTGGCCACTTGTAAATCATCTTTGGGGAAATACCTAGTCACGTCCTTTGACCATTTTTTAATTAGGTTATTTGATTTTTGTTGAGTTGTGGGAGTTCTTTATATGTTCTGGAGACATGAGTTTTAATGTAACAGTATGACAAATTTATTAATGGTTTCAGATTCTGCATTGTAACCTTTAAGGAGCTAACTGTTGACTTTTGTAGTTTCATATAAGAATATCTAGAATTACCTGAAAGACAATTAGAATACTCTTTTCAGTATCATATCTTTGAGAGGCTGGATTTTATATATGAACCGAAAGAGCAGATCATAACAGATTGAGTGCTAAAGCAGATATGAGAATCTGCTTGTTCTTTTTAAAACCTAGACATTAGGAGATTTGCAAAAATGTAAAAATTAAGCCACTTTTCTTACTATATTTTGATAGGAAATAGTTATTTTTAATTTAAAATACATTGATATATAGGTATTTTTAAATGTTTCTATGTTTTTTATTTTCCGAAGTAGTAAATATTGGTAGGCATTATCTATGTAAACAGATGCTTTTTTAGGAGTGTAGTAATTTCTATTTATGTTTTAATTATTTTTTTAGAGACAAGATCTCACTTTGTCACCCAGGCTGAAGTATAGTGGTGTGATCAGGGCTCACTGCTGTCTCAACACCTTGGGCTCAAGCAGTCCTCCTGCCTCAGTCTCCCAAGTTGCTGGGACTACAGGCGCGCACCACAGTAGCCTGCTAATTTTTAACTTTTTGTAGAGATGAAATCTCATTATGTTGCCCAGGCTGGTCTCAAACTCCTGGCCTCAAGCAGTCCTCCTACCTGGGACTCAAAGTGCTGGGATTATAGGTGTGAGCCACTGTGCCCAGCCAGTAATTTTTAAGAATGCAATGGAGTTCTGAGATCTAGTAGTCTGAGATCTACTGGCCCTGAGAAACTAGTGGGGGTTTTTTAGTATCGTACACGGGGGGAATTCTATGTAATTTTTTATTATTACTGCATACTTAAAGAAAACCAACCATGTATTAGTTTAGGGTATGCTGATAAAATTGAATAGTGATACATTTATCAAGAAAATCTAACTTTTTTGTTTCTTTTGATTTAACAGAAATAGAACTCTGTTGAATGAGGAAAATAGGAGTGCTAACTGGTTTTTTTTGTTGTTGTTAAGACAGGGCCTCACTTCGTAGCCCAGGCTGGAGTGCAGTGGCGCCACCTTGTCTCACTGCAGCCTCGACTCCCAGGTTTAGGTGATTCACCACCTGGGCCTCCTGAGTAGCTGGGACTACGGGCCTGCACCACCACACCTGGCTAATTTTTTGTAGTTTTGGTAGAGACGGGGTTTTGTCATGTTGGCCAGGCTTGCCTCAAACTTCTGGGCTCGAGTGATTCGCCCGCCTTGGACTCCCAAAGTGCTAGGATTACAGGCGTGAGCCACCGTACCTGTCGCTAATTGTTGTTGTTTTTTTTTTTTTTTTTAAGAAAATTGTTTTAATTTTGTATAAAGACAGTTACCTAAAATTGTGGACTGGAGAAATCTTAAGACCAATAGGATCCTAATAGTTTTTCCAGTGTTAAAACGATGAAGGTGATAATTTTCACCTCATTAGAAAAGTATCAAGGGCTAGGACTGTTAATCTATCATTTCAGAGACCTGAGCTCCTAACCACATGGGGCATCTGATTAAATCATACAAAATACTGACCTGCTATGATCTAGTTATGAAACAAGAAAGGGAAGGTCTCTGCTTTCATTGGGATATACAGGCAACTAACAAGTACACAAATGCATACAATGGGATAACTTTAGATCATGGTGAATGTTACTAAGAGGTAAAATTGGGTAATGTGACTGGAATTTGTGGGGCTACCTTGTTGGTGAGGAGAATCCCAACAGGAACCGGCCTTCTGAAGATGTGGGGAAGAGCTTATCAGGCAGAGGAGAGTGTGTCCTAATGGGAGAGGAAGAAGAGCCGAGTAGAGAAGGCATGAGCAGTGAGGAGGAAGATGGGAAAACTTGAGGGCAGAGGCGTGATGGCTTAGGGCTTGGGGGCCATGGTGAGCAGTTTGGTTGTTTTTCAAATTACGAAGGAAAGGCATGGGAACATTTTAAATCACACAATGTGGTATCAATGACACAGTGATTACTTTGGTTGCAGCGAAGAATAAGATTGTAGGAGCAAGAGAGTAAGAACCTATGCCTTAATAAAAAATGGAAATAAGACTGAAGGAAAACAAACACCAATTTCTTTTTAAAAAGAAAAACAAAAAAATCTCTGTGCCTTGAATAGGTTAATTTCTAAGTTTTAAATAAACGTTCTGTGGTTATGTAAGATGCTAATACAGGAGAAGCAAAGTGAACCATATACAGGAACTCTACTGTTTTTGCAATTCTTCTGTAAGTCTGAAATTATCTCAAAATTTAACTGTTAAGTAAACAGTAACAAAAATTATTTTATACCTTGAATGAACAGTTAAAACTTTTGATATGGGTACAGAACCAAAAGCAGATAAGTCCAGAAAAATTTTTTTAAAAATCATATTTTTTTCAGTTAACCAACTTGGGACAAAATACTTCTATTCCTGTTGAATCCATCTCTGAGCTGGGGCCCAGTAGTTTGTCTTTGGTTTTTGTACTTTTTAAAGCTTTCCCAGATTCTGATGCTTGCTAATACATTGTATGGACAAAATTTCAGGTAGCCTTCTTTTGTAGATTCAGTCTTCATAGTCGGTAATCAGTGAAACGCTTTGTCAACTTTTTTTTTTTTTTTTTTTTAAATCCCCAGCAACATCTCGAATCAGCGATGCACACTTGGCAGACACAATGATTGGCAAAGCAGTGGAACATATGTTTGAGACAGAGGATGGTTCTAAAGATGAGTGGAGGGGAATGGTCTTAGCACGTGCACCTGTCATGAACACATGGTTTTACATTACCTATGAGAAAGACCCTGTCTTGTACATGTACCAACTCTTAGATGATTACAAAGAAGGCGACCTTCGCATTATGCCTGATTCCAGTAAGTATATATTGGCAACTTTTATTTTTGGTAATTAGAAGGGATTTGGACTTTAGTGCAAGATATTTGATTGGCTCTTTTGCAGATACATTTTTATTTCTAGATATATGATGATTATTTTAGTCATGCACAAACACAGCCTTTGAGATTTTTCATCCGGTTGTCATGAATTTTAGATAAGAAAATATTTGATAATCAGTTCTGCTTGACTTCTATAATAAGATACAAGTTTTTTTTATAATTAACACTACTACATATTACTTATTGCTTTTGTTTAAAAGCATGATGGAATAGGGACCAGTAAAATACGTCCCTGTGTACCCCTGCTCAGCTTTAACGGTTATTGTCTCATTGCTTGTCTAGTTTTATCTATTAATCCCCCCAATGCAATTATTTTAAAGCTAACCCCAAGACGTTGATTATTTCATCTATAAATACTTGAACTTCAGAACAGCAATCTTCAGCCTTTTTGTCACCAGGAACCAGTTTCGTGGAAGACAGTTTTCCATGGGTTGGGAGTGTTGGGTGTGGAGATGGTGGTTTTGGAGGCGTTAGATTTCCCATAAGGAACACGCAACCTAGATTCTTGACATGTGTAGTTCACAGTAAGGTTTATGCTCCTAGGAGAATCTGATGCCCCTGCTGATCTGCCAGGAGGCAGAGCTCAGGTGGCAGTGCTCTCTTTGCCACTGCTCACCATCTGCTCTGCAGCGTGGCCCAGGTGTCCGGGACTCCTGATTTAGAGAACATGGATTTCAGAAAACAGTTAATTGGGAGAACTTTTCAGTAGCAATTGGAGTACAGAGTCAGTGTTTAGACAGATGATTAGCTATTTCCACAACTAGTCTGTTCGCACAGGTAAGGTGGAAGAGGATGTGACCTGGGCTAATTTCGTTAGGCCTAGAAAAGCTTTATTGTGTTATTTATTTATTTATTTATTTATTTATTTGGAGACACGAGTCTTGCCCTGTTGCTCAGGCTGGAGTGCAATGGTGTGGTCTTGTCTCACTGCAGCCTCTGCCATCCGGGCTCAAGCAAGTCTCCTGCCCCAGCCTCCTAAGTGGCTGGGACTACAGGCATCCACCACCACCCCTGGCTAATTTTTGTTTGTTTGTTTGTTTTGTTTTGTTTTGTATTTTAGTAGAGATGGGTTTCACCATGTTGGCCAGGGTGGTCTGAAACTCCTGAGCTCAGGCAGTCTGCCAGCCTTGGTCTCCCAAAGTGTTAGGATTACAGGTGTGAGCCATTACGGCTGTGTTAGTCCATATAGTTAGTCCATTTAAAATGTGCAATTCTGTACTTTTTAATATATGCACAGATATGTACAGTCCTCACCACTGTCGATTTTAGAACATTTTCATCACCTCAAAAGAAAGCCTTGTATCTATTAGCTGTCAGTCCTTTATTCCTCCAACCCCCTAGCCTTAAGCAACCAGTAATGTTTGATGTGTCAATTTCCCTGTTGTGGACTTTCCTGTGAATGGACTATATGGTGTGAGGTCCTTTGTACTAGCTTCTTTCCCTTAGCATGTTTTGAGATTTCATTCACACTGTAGCATATATCAGTACTTCATTCCTTTTAATGGCCAAATACAATTGCATTGTATGGATATATACTACATTTTGATTAGCCATTCATCCAGTAAAGGACATCTGAGTTGTTTCCCCACCTCTTGGTTTTTATGAATAATGCTGCTGTAAACATTTGTGTGCAAGTTTCTCTATGGACATGTTTTATTTCCTTTGGGTATATACCTAGGAATGGAATCGCTGGGTCATAATGGTAACTTTATGTTTAATCGTTTGGGGGAACTGCAAGGCTAATTTTGAAAACAAAAAGACCATTTTACATTTCCAACAGTAGTGTTATGAGAGTTCTGATTTCTCCACATTCTCACCAACTCTTACTGTTACCTGACTTTGATTCTTGCCATGCTAGTGGATGTGAAGTGGTATCTCATTGTGGCTTTGATTTGCATTTCTTTGATGAGTAATGATGTTAAGCATCTTTCATATGCTTATTGGCCCTTTAAACAAAAAAAAAAAAATTTTTTTTTTTTTTTGAGATGGAGTCTTGCTTTGTTGCCCAAGCTGGAGTGCATTGGCATGATCTCAGCTTACTGGCAGCCTCCGCCTCCTGGGTTCAAGCCATTCTCCTGCCTCAGCCTCCCGAGTAGCTGGGACTATAGGTGCGTGGCACGATGCCCAGATAATTTTTGTATTTTCAGTAGAGGGGGTTTCACCATATTGGCCAGGCTCCTCTCGAACTCCTGACCTCAAAGGATCCACCCACCTGGCTTCCCAAAGGGCCGGAATTACAGATGTGAGCCACCATGCCCGGCCTGTTGGCCCTTTTTATATCATCTGTGGTGAAATGTCTATTCATATCCCCTGCCCATTTTTAAATTGAATTATCTGTCTTTCATTATTGCTTTGTGACGATTTTTAAAATATAAGACCTTTATCAGATACATGTTGCAAATATTTTCTCCCATTCCATGGGCTGTTTTTACTTTCTTGATGATGATCTTTGCACAGAAGTTTTAAACTTTGAAGTCCAAGTTACATTTTCTCTTGCTGAGTATGCTTTTTGTGTCCTAAGAAAGATTTACCCTTGTTTTCTTCTAGGAGTTTTTATAGTTTTAGCTCTTACTTACAGGTCTTTGATGCATTTTCAAGTTAATTTTTGTTTGTGGTTCAAGGTAAGGGTCCAACCTCTTTTTTTTTTTTGCTTGTGACTGCCTATCTAGTTGTCCAAGCACGATTTTTTGCGAAGACTATTCTTTCCCCCATTGAATGGTTTTGGCATCCTTGTTGCGCAGTGGCTCACGCCTGTAATCCCAGCACTTTGGGAGGCCAGGCGGGTGGATCACGAGGTCAGGAGTTCGAGACCAGCCTGGGCAACACGGGGAAACCCCATCTCTACTAAAAATCAGCCAGGCATGGTGGCAGGCACCTGTAATCCCAGCTACTTGGGAGGCTGAAGCAGGAGAATCGCTTGAACCTGGGAAGTGGAGGTTGCAGTGAGCCAAGACCGCACCATTGCACTACAGCCTGGGTGACAGAGCGAGACTCCGTCTCAAAAAAATAAAAAATAAAAAAAATCAGTTGACAAAGTTTGAGTCCTGCTTTTTTTTTTTTTTTTTTTTGAGACAGTTGCACTCTGTTGCTCAGGCTGGAGTACAGTGGCACGATCTCGGCTCATTGCAACCTCCGCCTCCCAAGGAACTGGAATTACAGACATGTGCCACCACATTCGGCGAACTTTAATATTTTCTGTAGAGATGGGGTTTTGCCATGTTGGCCAGGCTGGTCTCGAACTCGGAGTGAAGTGATCTGCCTGCCTCAGTCTCCCAAAGTGCTGGGATTACAGGTGTAAGCCACTGCACCCGGCCCCTGCTTTCTTTTTCAGGATTGTTTTGGCTATTCTGGGTCCCTTGCAGTTTTATACGAATTTTAGAATCAACTTGTCAGAACAAAGAAGTCCCCTGGGATTCTGATAGGGACTGTGTTGAATCTGTGGATCAGTTTGAAGAGTATTGCCCTCTTAACAGTGTTAACAAGACTTTACAAGTCTTCTAATCCATGAGCATGGGGTGTTTTTTCATTGATTGGTGGATTGATTTCAACAATATTTTGAAAATATTGCATTTCTTTTTCCTTTCCTTTCACTTTCGCTTTCCCCTTTTTTCCGTTTATCTGAGACAGAGTCGTCTTGTTGGCCAGGCTGGAGTGCAGTGGCTTGATCTCACTTACTGCCTCCTCTGCCTCTCAGGTTCTAGCGATTCTCCTCCCTCTGCCTCCCGGGTAGATGGGATTACAGGCATACGCCACCTCGCCTAGCTCATTTTTGTATTTTTAGTAGAGACGAGGTTTCACCATGTTGACCAGGCTGGTCTTGAACTCCTGAGGACCTCAGGTGATCCACCCACCTTGGCCTCCCAAAGTGCTCGGATTACAGGTTGAGCCACCGTGCCTGGCCACTTTTTATTTATTTATTTATTTTGAGATGGAGTCTTGTTCTGTCGCCAGGCTGGTGAGCAGTGGCACAATCTTGGCTTACTGCAACCTCTGACTCCCAGGTTGAAGCAGTTCTCCTGCCTTAGCCTCCCAAGTAGCTGGGATTACAGGCATGCGCCACCATACCCATCTAATTTTTGTAGTTTATTATAATAGAGATGGGGTTTCACCATATTGGCCAGCATGGTCTCAATCTCCTGACCTCGTGATCCTCCTGCCTCGGCCTCGCAAAATGCTGGGATTACAGGTGTGAGCCACTGCGCCCGGCCCCACATTTCTTTTATTAAATTTACTTCGAAGGATTTTATCCTTTTTGATGCTATTATACATATGAATTGAATTGTTTTCTTAATTTCGCTTTTGGTTAAGTTTGTTCCTTTAAAAACTACTCAGTGGCCTTTCTTCAAACACATGAATCTCTGACCTTGGACAGATGTAACTGATAGGCCCTCTCCATACATTAGCCATGTGTCAGTCATTTCTATTTCTTTTTTTTTTTAAAAATTCTTCCTATGAAGAAGTTAGTTAATGTACTAATTTGCTCATCTGGCCTTGAATTTTTACTTCTTTGATATATATTTTTAAAATTTTGGGTCTGGGCATTGTGGCTCATGCCTGTAATCCCAGCACTTTGGGAGGCCGAGGCGGGCAGATCACTTGAGGTCAGGAGTTCGAGGCCAGCCTGGTCAATATGGTGAAACCTGGTCTCTACTAAAAATAAAAAAATTAGCCGAGTGTGGTGGCGGGCGCTTGTAGTCCCAGCTACTCGGGAGGTTGAGGCAGAAGAATCGCTTGAACCTGGGAGGCAGAGGTTGCAGTGAGTCAAGATCATACTGCTTCACTCCAGCCTGGGCAGCAAGAGCAAGACTCTGTCTCAAAAAGAAAAAAAAATTGTGTACATTTGTTATAAAGGGGTAATTCAAATTATATACTCAGGAATTTGTCATGAGAACATTTCTTTAAAAAGCATTTCTCCATCCTTTATGAGGTAACTTGAACACTTTTTATGGATAGAGTAAGTACTGTTAACCTAATCATAGGAAATGCAAGGGTGTCTGCAATTCTCCATCACTTTTCCTAACCATTTTTTGATCTTCCCTCTCCGTTAATTCTCCAAAGTTACATTTGTGTGTGTGTGCGTGCATGTACACGCTGTGGAAGTGTATTTACCTTTAGAAACAGTGGTGGTGCTCTGATCTAATGAGTTCTGAAAGGGTCCTGTTCGAGTACCAGCTCTGATGCTAAAACAGGCCTCTACATGACTCCCTTGATTAGCTCAGTTACTATAAAATTTATGTGCGATCATGTATTTGTAATTCCTTTGTAAACATGAAAGTGCCATAAAAATATGACAGTATGATGATACTGCTTAAGGGAAGATAATTTTTAAAGAGTTCAGCTTATATTTCTTTATTCTTTTAAAAGAACTGATTATGCTCAGATGTTTTATTTTTATTGCTTGTGACTCTTAGTACCAGAGATCACAGTAGCAGTTTTTGGATTGTCATTCAGTGAGAGAATTTATTGTAACCAAAGAGGCAGACTACTGTTAATACATGTACGTTATATGGTCCACACCAGGATACCTGTGAGAGTAAAATGGCATTGCTACCAATTGTGCCAGGATAACATGGACTGTCGTATGTAGCTGGAACCTCTGGTTTCCCTACCTGAAGGCCACCTGCTACTGTGAGGAAAAGAGCTTTGAGTTTTTCAGTACCCATGCAGTTTCTTAAAATAGAATTGTAACTGCCTAGCAAGCCCCCTTTCTTTTTTTCTTTTACTTTGTTTTTTGTTGGTGGTGGTGATGGTTTGCTGTTGCTGTGTGTTTTCTTAGAGGCCAGAAGCAGTACATTAATCTTGGGGACCTTTTAGGCAGTACAGATCCCTGGGCCATCCTCAGAGATTCCCCTGTACTTGTCCTGGGCTGAAGTTCATTCAGTACCAATTTTTAAAGCATGGAAAACTTAAATTTTGGAACTGAGTTAGAAGGATGATGTGAAATGCAGTGAAGTTGAGGGGGAAGAGGCTTTAAGGATTCAGAGTAAACCAGTGGTACTTAGGCATTTTAAATATGCGCCATATTCTCAGTAATCCCTGTAGGAATTGTCTGCTTTCAAATTATATTTCAAAGCCACTCAAACTTATTTTCATTTAATTACAGCTACAGATTAAATATGGACCAAATGAATTTTTGGTTATGATTTTTAAAATTGTTCATATATCTAGATGGGGGTCGGCAAACTATGATAAAAGGTTTTATTGGAACACAGCCACATCTGTTTACATGCATATCATCAGTGGCTGCTTTCGTGCTGCAGTGGCAGAGTTCAGCAGTTGGGACAGAGACCATATGCCTGTAAGCCTGAAATATTTACTGCCTTGTCTTTTACGAAAATGTTTGCTGACTCCTGGTCTAGATAATCATGACTTCAGGGTATTTAAATTTTTTTTCTTTTTTTTTTTTTTTAGTTATGAAAATAAGTATGTGAGTTGATTTATATCTAAAAATTGATTTAGAAATTTTCTCTCTCTTTTTTTTTTTTTTAAATATAGATGATTCACCTCCAGCAGAAAGGGAACCAGGAGAAGTTGTGGACAGCCTGGTAGGCAAACAAGTGGAATATGCCAAAGAAGATGGCTCCAAAAGGACTGGCATGGTCATTCATCAAGTAGAAGCCAAGCCCTCCGTCTATTTCATCAAGTTTGATGATGATTTCCATATTTATGTCTACGATTTGGTGAAAACATCCTAGATGTCATCACAAACTCTGCCAAATTTGTGGAACTATGAAATGTATTATTTGTAGACATAAAGACTTGATTGCTTTCCAGTTTAATGAAAGCTTAAATGTCCCTGCGAACCCACAATCTCTGCCAGCAGAACTGGTTTTGTTCTGAATAGTACAGATTGATGTGAACACAAAGCATTTTGTGTAAGGAGAACCCCTTTCTTTTAAAAGAAGTCTGTCTATTTGGAGGGGAGTTACAGGCAAGTTTGGTAAAAGTTAAGCTAGTATCATAGTCATTTAAAATTGTAATAGATCTTAACCATTTTCCCCCTCACCTTAACCCTCTTATTCTGCCGCCACAATGCAAGCATAGTTTGATGTTTTCGTTATTGCCTTTTTTGAGATATATGTATCTGTATCTACCTATATCTATATGTGTGTATACATATATAATATATACACACAGATACATGTGTACACACACACACACACACACACCCCACACACACACCCCACAGTCCCCACACACCCCACTGGCAGTCTTTTCTTTGTGGATTATTAGTATGGGGGTGACATAATTTTCTTGAGTTTAACAGGAGTGCTTTACCCAAGTCAGTCATGGTTATGATATTACTGCTCTTTATTTCAAATTAAACTTTGGGCACAGGAAGCATATGGGAACATTTCAGCTTGTTTCAAAAAATCAGAAGTTCAGAGCACCTTTTCAATCTGGAGCCCTTAAACCATAAGTCCAAATATGAATTACTTGTGAACAGTTAATGACTCATTAGAATTTTACAATCTGGTGAAAAATCTGGGTAAAAGGCTACCTTTAAGTCTAAGCTTTGAATTTTTTTTGTTGTTGTTGTTACATTTTAATCATAAATTCTTTTTAGCAAAGCCCAGGTCCTTGTTCCACACAGTGTAATGTAGGTGTATTTTGGACAGCACATGTGGTACATTGTGTACAAATCGGTAATCTGGATTTCAGTACATGAATTTAAAAGGCAACAATACATCACTGGTTTGCGTGTTTTTGGTAAGTTTCTGGAAGAATACTATGCTTTTATATTGGAAGTGTAAGTTTTGAGTGGCATTGTTGCCTTCTAACAAGCTCTCTGGGACTTTTAAATTTTTATTACTATTATTGCTAATGTATAATTATGGTCAGAAACTTTCAACCCACCCCTTTCCCCTACCCCCTGGCTTTTCCTCACAAAGAATGTCTAGACAAATAGCAGCTTAGTCTCCTGACACCTTGTGGGGTGCATGTTCCTGCTCCAGGTGTGCTGTTAATGTGGATTCATTCCATTCAGTGGCCCCTTGGGGTTTGCATGTCAGTGATGCGTTACCATAGAAGAAAGCCAGCCGTTTGTGTTCGCTTGGTGGGTGTAAGTAATAGCAGCCCTTAGCCACGGAGTCTTTATGTGGTTTATTCCTGCAAGGTTGTTTTAAACTGAAATAGAACTGCTAGTGTGATTGGTTGATCAGCAGAACAGCTGCTCTCACTTTGTTTTGGAGGAACCCTGGTGGTTTGACAACCAGGAGAAAGGCCATATGTGAAACCAGTCTCTTGTGGAGATTGGAAATCCTCCCTGATATTTGGGCAGAGCCTAAACGTGCATGCTTATCACTCAAACACCAAAAGTTTGAATCAGAGGTCCGAGTGACCTCTTTTGTGGCTGTTCTTGATGGTTTCCAGGCCTCGTTATGCATGGTTTGCTTGATGCCCATTTTTTGTGCCTTGTGCTGTTGGATGGTAACGACCACTCACCATGTAAACACAGTACCTCAGTTTTCTGTCCACAGCTGCAGTCGCTCTGTCCCTGGTGCTTCACTGTGGGCAGCCAGGGACAAGCTTCTGAAAGCAGTGTGATACCCAAGTCATAGGTGCTTCTCGTGTGTGAACAGGTGTTATTCTGCAGATCTGCTATGTGTTTTCCTGTTGACTCTTTAAGAGTCCCTGCATGTAAATCTCGAAGCTGAGCCTGGCTCCCAGAGGCCAGACTGACATTACAGCGCAGGAGTTTGCAAGTGTGTCCAGCATGCACGGACTGTGCAGAACTTGGCTCGGTCACTTTGGGTGGAAAAATAAAGTTCATTTTGAAGTATCTTGAGGGTTGGGTCAATTGAGACATTTCTAGCATTACTTAATGACTTGCATTGTGGTTTTTCTGCAAGCAACTTTAATGACTTTTTTTATACCACATGGTCTCCCAGTTTCTAGATGAATGCAACATGATGATGGTGATGATGACGATGAGTTTAATCATTGTTCCATTTATTGCCTTTAGGGCTGAGGGAAAGGGAAGATTTTTTTTTTCTCTCCCCATTTTCCCCCGTTCTGTCTTTCTTTTGGTGGCTTACACCACACTTAATGACGCTATGACTAATTCTGCTCCCAAGCCCTTGTATCTTGGGCTTCGTTTTAGGCTCACGTGTCAGATCTGCATGCATTGCTTGCATTTTTCTGGTATCTGAATGTTGGTTCCTTGTTCCAGGAATTCAACATTAATTTCCAAAAGTATCATGGGACTTGTGACAACACAAGACATGAATCTATGTATAAAATTTATCGGCCTTTCTCATTTACCTGCTCTAGTATTATTGTATTGTGTGTGCGTGCGTGTGTGATGTCAGGCTGCCACGTAAAACTTCAGAGAAAAATCTTAAAAGCAGACCATCCTTTTTTGCATGCTCTATTCTAAGTAGAATGTTCAATGTAACTGACTAAAATTGCATGTTAAAGATATTTAGGTTTTTTTGTTTTCTTTATTTTTATTTGTTTTCAGTTTCCTGTATATTTGCTTACTGTGCCGTTTTAGTGGTTTTAGGATAAAAATGCACTGGTGAAGCAAATGTAGTGCCAACAGAAGGTGATTTTCCAGTTGTAAATGTCATGCAGCATTTGAAGGGACTGTGTTTTCTTAAAAAAAAATCACAGTTACTTCTAAATCAGATTTCGTTTCTTTTATCGTTTTATGTGCCAAACCACGAAGTGCATTGGGCTTGAATCTCTGAACACTGTAGACCCATTAGAAGACTGTTCCGATTGTCACAAATTGTAGTGCCTGAAAACACTCTTAAGCTGATTGTCTTAAAAAAATGAAAGTTCTCCAAAGACAAAACAGGAACAATTATTATAACAAAATAATTATGGTTGAAATGTCTGTGGTTCCTTGGAAATGCTGCGCTCTTTGTGTTTTCCATCATTAGTGCAGTTGGAATGAATGTGTACAGGTCAGAGGTCTTCGTGTTCACATTTTAAAATTAGGTAAATGACCTCATCTTTCAAGCTTGAATTCATTTTTAATTTTAATTTTATTTTATACAATGTGTAGACAGTTCCCTGTTCTCTGCATTTAGAAGTATACACAATATAAATCTGTTAATTCTGTAAGTAATTTTTATAATTATGATGTAACTCTATCTTATCCTTAAAACATTTAAAATAAACCCTTTATGTGCAACTCCTGACTGTAAAGTTTGTGCTCATGAGCAAATTGTGATGTGTTAAACTTGATTCTGAGAAGTTTTTGGGCCAAGTAACCTTTTCACCACATGTAAATGTCAGATATGCATAGAAACGGAAAGAAATAGAATTTTTATTTGATTGATAATATTCAATAATACCTGAAAGAAGAGGAGGCAATCATCGATACCACACATATATTAAATATTGAAGTTTGCAGTTTGACATTGATAAAATTCAACTTTACAAGATCTTAAACTTAAAAAAAATTATTTTAAATAGAATTAAATAATGTGTATTTTATACTTTCATATCTATTCTTGCTTTGAATATTATAATGCTTTTACTTATATTTAAATAATAATGGGATTCTATAGTGAAAAATCACTATTTCTCAATGCTAAGATATAAAAAAATGAAAGTAATACAGGCTCGTGCAAAAGTAATAGCAGTTTTACCATTGCTTGTATGGCAAAAAATGCAGTTACTTTTGCACCATCCTAATATTAACACCTATGTATGTTTTATCTTTCTTGATTATTTTAATCAATGAGGTAAAAAGTGGAATTTATGGCATGTTTTAATTAGTGTTTTTTTAAAAAAATGTTTCCCAATTCATTTTGGCCAAAGGATCTCGTGCGGAAGTCCAGAATATTGACCTGCTTTTGGGAGAATGGTTGATACTTGGTGAGGGATGAGTGCAAACTGGGGCTTCGGGACACCGGGCTTCTAGGTTTGTGTCAGTGCAGTGTCTATGCCCCAAGACCGTGGAGGTTACTGAGGTGGACTGAAGACAGGGTCTACTCCGGCTTTGGTGGAAGAAGTCTGTAGTTTAGGGAGGAAATGAGCCATTGGGAAGCACAGGTGCCCGTCTTGAGTCTGGATTTTCTGACCTTCCTTGCTGAAGGTAGATTATTCATTGTCTGTCTGTGGTATCTATCGCGGGTACAGCTCTGTAAATATCGCTCCAAAAACATAACAGAGTTTAGTCTGAAGTTTGAAAGTTGATGACTAGTATTTGTAAACGAATGAATCAACTCCCCTATTTAAAGCAGTCATCACTCTGTTGGAGAATTTTTGTTTCTTGGTACAGTTAAACTCTGTGATGACAAAAGCATTTGATACTAATAAAGCATTCATAAATGCTTAATAAGTACCTTGCCAAGCACTTTCCACGCTATTTTATTTTGTTCTTAACAGTCTTTTGAGGAAGGGGCAGAGATTGAGTATCTCACGCAAGATTACAGAGGAATGAAGACTCAGATCTCTATTTTGTGTCCAGACTCTGAGCTGCTTTATGAACACCTCAAGTAAATTACTTCATTGGAGTGATTTGAGTAATCCATCTATAGTGTAATATTTTCTGTGAATAATTTTCTGTAACCATATTTCATAAGTTAATATCTAAAAAGTGTTTATTTCCAAATTGCCAAATAAAAGGTTTTATATTAGTCATTAGAATGTAGGCATCTGTGTCTCTGTATACTAGGAATTATAACCCAAAATTGTTTTTGTGCTTAAAAAATAAATGCCTCCACCATAGCACACATATACCTATGTAACCTGCACGTTCTGTGCATGTATCCCGGAACTTAAAAAAAATTTTTTTCCCTAACTAAAAAAAGTAAATAAACGATGTCTTTTTGGAGAGAAAGTATGCTGAAGAAATTTAAAAAATTTTTCATCACAAGAATATAGATACTTTAATTTTTAAATATATTCATTTGCTTATTTATTTTGAGACTGGGTTATGGGACTGGCTAATCTTTGTATTTTTGGTAGAGACAGGGTTTCAGCCATGTTGCCAAGGCTGTTCTCGAACTGCTGGGCTCAAGCATTCTACCCTCCTCAGCCTCCCAAAGTGCGGAGATTATAGGCGTGAGTCATGGCACCTAGCCAGATAACTTTATATTTTAAAGACACTTTCAATATATCATGAAAATAATATCTTCATAAACCTGTTTTTTTAACCACACAGGAGACTTAAAAAGCCTAGATTTCTTTTGCTCATAATCTACAATCTTATACTTAATTTTTATAGTAATTGGTTTGTTCTGTGTCATGTACTTGTAAGTTTTTAGGCAGCATGTGGAGTTGAGAGAATTCATTGAGTCTTTAAGTTACTTCTCCAGCCATTCCTAGAGACTCTGTCTTCCCTTATGATTGATGTTGGTAAACCAAGTAGCAGACGGTTTTTGAAAAATGTCATGGCACGTAAGTTTGCCTAAACATGACATTGGCATTCTTTCTGCTTATTTATTTATTTATTTAGTATTATTATTATTATTATTTTTTGAGACAGTTTCACTCTTGTTGCCCAGTCTGGAGTGCAATGGCGCGATCTCCGCATCCCAGGTTCAAGCAATTCTCCTGCCTCAGCCTCTCGAGTAGCTGGGTTTACAGGCATGCACCACCACACCCAGCCAATTTTGTATTTTCAGTAGAGACGGGGTTTCTCCATGTTGAGGCTGTTCTCAAACTCCTGACCTCAGGTGATCCACCTGCTTCCGCGTCCCAAAGTGCTGAGATTAACAGGCGTGAGCCACCACGCCTGGCCGCTACTTAATTTTTTAGTGAGGGCACTGGTCCAAGTGGTGCGTCGGCCCCTGCCCACCTCTGAGGTGACACAGAAGTACGGGGTCTTGCTGTGCATTTTTTTTACATCGACTATTCAGTGAGTGAGTCGGCTTACTCCTGCTCTGCTTTTACCATCCTCTTTCTCATTTTCAATTTATGCTTTCTGGGGGAAAAGTTAAGAGCTTTATGTACCACACAAACTACCTAAAATCCTTAATAGGGTAAGAAGATTATATCTACATTTAAAATTGTCTGTTTCTATGTTGGAATTACTGACGCACATTATAATGTGAAAGAACAGAAAGTCTTAAAAACTTCATGTTGGGCTGGGCGCGGTGACTCATGCCTATTGTAATCCCAGGACTTTGGGAGGCCAAGGTGGATGGATCACAAGGTCAGGAGTTCGAGACCAGCCTGGCCAGTATGGTGAAACCCCGTCTCTACTAAAAACACAAAAAAGCTAGGCGGGTGTGGTGGTGCACGCCTGTAATCCCAGCTACTCGGGAGGCTGAGGCAGAAGAATAGCTTGAACCCTGGAGGCGGAGGTTGCAGTGAGCTGAGATCGTGCCACTGCACTCCAGCCTGGGCGACAGTCTGTGCAAGACTCTGTTTAAAAAAATAGAAAACAAAACCAACCTTGATGTTAACATAGGTTAACAGTTGTTAACAACCCAGGGTTGAGTGGCAGCATTGTGAATTGTCTTCACATACAGATTGAGGAAATAACTCTTAAAGCTTTTTCTTTGAACTTGTCTCTGTATGGCTTTGTAAAAAATTGGATAGCTGCTTTCCTTGGTCTTCCCTGTACCTGCACGTTGTGTATACAAGTGTGAACCTCTGGCCTTTTCATAGAAAAGTCTGACGACTGTTAGAGAAATGACATCAGCAGTAACTCTTTTTCCTAAAGTCAGTCTTTATCCTGCACTGTGTTTACTCTCTGTTTTATGTACTGGGGACCTGGTTTTAACAAAATGTTACTTCTAGTTTTTCTGTAATGCTGTGGTAAAGTAGCTTTAAGCACTAGATTAAAGTAGCCACTAGATTCTTAATTTAATCTAAATCTGATGGATGCTACTTAGGACAAAACTGTGGTCATTTTCAGAGCAGTCCTGTAGGGGAGAGAAGCGTGTCAAAGACAAGTGAGCACAGTGCAGGCCTATGCCTGGGACAGGGCATGCCGCCGTTCAGCTGGCCTGTCATCATCGGGCATCACTTAAGGCCTTACCATGTTTTGCTTTGTTTTTTCTTTCTTTCTTTCTTTTTTTCATAGATGGGTTCTCCACTGTGTTGCTCAGGCTGGTCCTAAACTTCTGGACTCAAGTGTTCCTCCCACCTCAGCCTCCCAAAGTGCTGGGATTACAGGTGTGAGGCATCACGCCCGGCTGGCTTTATTTTTGATGTTTGAGATTACACTTTCAGTTCCATGCAGTCGATTTTGCTTGTCATATAATGTTTGGTTTTAGGAATATTTTAGTTGTTACATCTTTTTTAGAACACTAGCATCTTCTAGCATACATAAAAATTGTAATAAGCAGTGTTAAAAGTTTAGTAGGATGTTTCACGTTTTCTACTTCATTGTGATTGAGAAGACTGTACATCTAATTTTTATGAATAAAGTGACACATCTATGTTTGTTTTTTTCTTGAGACGGAGTCTCACTCTGTCGCCCATGCTGGAGTGCAGTTTCATGATCTCAGCTCACTGCAGCCTCCACCTCCTGAGTTCAAGCTATTCTCCTGCTTCAGCCTCTCGAGTAGCTGGGATTACAGGTGCCTGCCACCACACCTGGCTAATGTTTTTATTTTTAATAAAAACGGTTTCACCATGTTGGCCTGGCTGGTCTCAAATTCCTGACCTCAGCTGATCCACCCGCCTTGGCTTCCCGAAGTGCAGTGGGCATGAGCCACTGCGCCCAGTCCAAAGAGACATATCTGTGTTTTACGTTTGCTTTTGCATTGTCTTAGCGTTCATGAACACTAAATTGTCTTCTTAGTTCATTTGTAAAACATGGGGCTGGAGGTTGCAGTCTAAGCTCATGACTAGATAAGTAGTGACTTAAATAGCAGGTCTGCTTTCAGAATGTATTCCTACAGAGAGGGAAGCTACATTCTTTTAAAACAGACAGTTGTGCCCAATAAAGTTTATCTGTTGAATACTACAGAAAAGTAACCATCATTATCTTTGTTTCTACCTTTAAGCCTTAGATGCAGGATGTATTTAATTAGTCTTTTTCTTTCAAATATAACCTGAAATAGTTATCTTTGGAAAAGTGTTAAAAGTTGGTTATATTTCTAGGGGGAGAAGTTTGTAGATGTTAAAATTCACCTTGAATTTTTGGACATCCCAGCCGGGCATGGTGGCTCACGCCTGTACTCCCAGCACTTTGGGAGTCTAAGGTGGGCAGATTACTGAGGTCAGGAGTTTGAGACCAGCCTGGTCAACATGGTGAAACCCCATCTCTACTAAATATACAAAAAAAATTAGCCAGACGTGGTGGCACACACCTGTAATCCCAGCTACTTGGGAGGCTGATGCAGGAGAATTGCTTGAGCCCGAGAGATGGAGGTTGCAGTGAGGTGAGATTGCACCATCGCACTCCAGCCTGGCCAACAGAGCAAGACTCTGTCTCCAAAAAAAAAAAAAAAAAATTTTTTTTTTTTACATTGCATCACTAATTCAGTTTCTGGTATGGAGTTATAGCATTGGTCCTCACATTCTAAGTAAAGCTAGCTGCTTTATCACTTCCAACAGAATCCCATTCTCTTAATGTGTGCTCAAAAGAAATAACTACCAAGATTGCGGGAGTGATTTCTAAAGGCAAGTGGGTCATTGTATGTTCTACCATGTGGAGCTTTGTGACGTGGCAGAGGGTGTGAATGGTGTCAATGGTATGGCAAGAACACTTGCGTATTTTGGTCCCGAGAAAGTGAAGGTAGTAGGCTGCCTTCCTAAAGGGTTAGCAATTTAAGGGACATTCTAGACCTCTAGTCTAGAAAATGTAACTGTTGGCTGGGTGCCATGGCTGATGCCTGTAATCCCACACTTCGCAAGGCCAAGGTGGGCAGATCACCTGAGGTCCAGAGTTCAAAACCAGCCTGGCCAACATGGTGAAACCCTGTCTCTACTAAAAATACAAAAATTATCTGGGTGTGGTGGCACATACCTGTAATCCCAGCTACTCAGGAGGCTGAGGCACAAGAATTGCTTGAACCCGGGAGGCAGAGGTTGCAGTGAGCCGAGATCACGCCACTGCACTCCAGCCTGGGCAACAGAGGGAGACCCTGTCTCAAAAATACAAAAAACAAGAAAGTGTAACTGCAGGTGAAGGTTTAATTAAACTTCTTTAGACTGGAATTTCACGTTTTATCTTCCAAGCATTGTTTTGTTTTGTTTGGAGGTAGGATCTTGCTTTTTGTCCCAGGCTGGGGTGCAGTGGTACAGTTAGTTATACCTTACTGTAACCTTGAACTCCTGGACTCAAGTGATCCTCCCAAGTAGCTAAACTACAGACAGGTGCCACCACAGCCAGCTGATTTTTCAGAGACAGGATCTCTCTATGTTGCCCATGCTGGTCTTCAACTCCTGGCCTCAAGAGATCCTCCCACCTCGGCCTCCCAAAGTACTGGGATTTGAGGCGTGAGGCACCCACACTCGGTATTCAAGTTTTTATTGTAACTTATAAGCAAATCAGTTCCAACTTAAATTGGCTTCAGTGCTACTTAGTAGCAAAAGTGTATGTTTTCTTCTAGTATATTTTTAAAATGTGGATATATATAAATAACTTCATAACCCACCTAAAATATTTTATGGAACAAAGTGGATATAAATAATTTTGTCCTTAGAAAGTTCTTTGCCATGTAATTATGATTTTTTACCATCTATTACGCCATACATTCATAGGGACTGGGTTCCGGCAGCCCAGGCTCCTTTCCATTGGTTCTCGCAAATTGCGCTTCTCTGGGTAGAGCAGGTTGGTGTTTAGTGGAACCCAGGCACCTTTCTCTGGCTTCCTCCTTTTTTCCAATCATTTTCCTTCACGAGTTTCAGGAAGCTATCCTGGCTCTTAAGAGTGCTCAGTATACTCTATACATACACACATTAATTGTCTTAAGAATCTTGTGCTTACCTTGTTTACAAACAATACCAACAGCATGCTGGGTAACGCTGTAGACTGCTGCAGTTTTGCCATGGTAACGTGGGCATTCCTCCTTGAACAGTACCCATTCCCTTAATGTCTACTGTATCACCTTTCTTTACAGGTATGCGTATATGTGGGCAAAGGAACAGCTCCATGTTTTCTAAAAGGTTTAGAGGAAGTATATCAGGTGCCTCTCCTCTTCCCTTTTGTGTTCATAATTTTGGCAAATTACTGAAAGATGGTGGTTGGGGCCAAAAGGAATAATTACAAATTTTTAAACTGTCAGGTTGAATAATTCTTTCTTCCTAGATAAATGTAAATTGATGTGGTGTTCCACCACCTATCTTCAGAGATGCAGTTAGCAGAGATGCCTCCTAAAATTTGTGGTCACTGTTACATTATAAAAATGTGCCAGGCTGGGCATGGCAGCTCACGCCTTTAATCCCAGAACTTTGGGAGGCCAAGGTGGGTGGATCAATTGAAGTCAGGAGTTGGAGACCAACCTGAGTAACATGGTGAAACCCTGTCTCTACTACAAATACAAAAAGTCATTAGCCAGGCATGGTGGCTGGTGCCTGTAATCCCAGCTACTCAGGAGAATCGCTTGAACCCAGGAGGCTGAAGTTGCAGTGAGCCGAGATGGTGCCATTGCAACGGAGTGAGCAACGGAGTGAGACACTGTCTCAAAACAAAAAAAGCCTGAAGTTCTATGATGGTTATGATTTGGGGGGATTTAGGGAGTACCGTCCCAGGTGGCAGTTGGACTGAGATTCCGATCAGAATTAGCCTTGGGCAGGGATTTTGGAGTCCGTTCTGTTCTCTATTTTAAAATGCCTCTGTGCCTTAGTTTCTTTCCTTGCATGATTTTCGTAACGTTTGACCTTCTGATTTCTTTATCTACAATAATAGTATGATTTCCTATTTTTTTAAAAACACTTTGGAAAGATTAATTTGGTTTTGCAAAGTTTGTCACATTCAGTGACAGTACGTTGCCCATAAAACTAGCAACATAATTCGAATCACATTTGTTTGTTAGTTTGTTGAGACAGAGTTTCACACTAGTTGCCCAGGCTGGAGTGCAATAGCATGATCTCAGCTCACCGCAACCTCTGCCTCCCAGGTTAAAGCGATTCTCCTGCCTCAGCCTCCCGAGTAGCTGGGATTACAGACATGCACCACTATGCCCAGCTAATTTTATATTTTTAGTAGAGACAGGGTTTCTCTATGCTGGTCAGGCTGGTCTTGAACTCCCGACCTCAGGTGATCCACCTGCCTCAGCCTCCCAAAGTGCTGGGATTATAGGTGTGAGCCACTGCACCCAGCCACTAACATGTTATCTGTAAATCATTTGTGTCTATTCTAAGTTTGACTAGTGATAAGCTTTCCATTGTTCAGTTTTTTTGAGGTGTTTTTTTTTTTGAGACAGAGTTTCGCTCTTGTTGCCCAGGCTGGAGTGCAGTAGCGCAATCTCAGCTCTCCGCCTCCCAGGTTCAAGTAATTCTCCTCACTCTCAGCCCCCTGAGTAGCTGGGATTACAGGCATGCGTCCCCATGCCTGGCGAATTTTGTATTTTTAGTAGAGACAGGGTTTCACTGTTTTGGTCAGGCTGGCCTCGAACTACTGACCTCAAGTGATACACCTGCCTCAGCCCCCGAAAACTGGGATTACAGGCGTGAGCCATCGCACCCAGCTGCTCACTTAGTTTAAGTACTTTCCACTGTTGGTGTCTTAAAACTAGTAATGACATCTGGACTTTGGACTAGAAACGTCAAGCTGATGAAGGCATTAGTTCTTGTGGTGTTCTGTGATGATACATTGAGGAGCTTAGGTCTAAAGATGGCCATTTTGGTGTAGTTTTCAGGAAGAGAAAATAAAAAGTAAAATACCAATTGAAGCATATTCTCAGTTTACAGTCATAATTCTCCTAGCTGAGCATTAGCGGACAGAATGTTAACACTTTGGAATCGCCGTTTCTGCATCTGCCCCAGAACCACACAAATGCACAGGATTTGTGTTCCAGCAGGATTCTTTTAGCTACGGTCAAGACCTTTGGCTTGTCAGGCACTGTATCTACTACTTCTTATGTTTTATGCGCACACTATTCTGTAGTTTTATCATGAATTGAAAGATGAAGTTTCAGGTTCTTTCCGCATTCCACAGAAAAATATCCAAAAACTTTCCTAGTTTCTATGTCTTTATGCTAAAAAATTTCCTAAGATCATTTTTATGGTTTTTTTTCCCCCTACCGTTTAAAAATAGCTGTAGTTAACAGTGTCAAATTAGAACAGGGGAACAAGGTGCTGATGTGATTCTGGTTGGACACAGTCTTGAAGGAACTGGGTGAATCACCGACTTAAAGTCTCGTGTTCTGAGCTCTACTTCCATGGAAAAAATACCAGCTTTATCTTTCCGATGGGCATATTGTGGGATTTAATGGATTTCAAAAAAGGTTCATAGAATTTTGGGAAACTATTAAAATGGGACTTTAAAGTTCCTTTTATAACTAACCATAATATCATCTGCCTTTGCACTTTGTAAAAACCGGAATGTCTTAAAGTAAATTTGTCGTACTTTTATTGAGGATTCTTGGGAGGATATAATTTTGTGCTGTATTTTTTTTTTAGTTTTTAAAGGAACAATTTTAAGACTCTCATGTCATGAAGAATTTTTTTCAGATTATGTTCTAGGTCATCAGTGTTTGGGAAGTACTACCTAGTGAAAACATTCTGGGTTTGAGTGAGTTTGAGAAGAAAATCCCCCCAAAAGAAACGTATGACAGTACATAATTGAAAAAACGAGGAAGTTAATTGATATAGTGCCTGAGGTGCCTTTAAGCAATGGAAGAAATGCTCTGAGCAAGTTCCTCTCAAGTTCAGCAGTCAGTCTTTAGATCGGTCTCCATGTCAGGCTTTCAGGTGCTGAGACCCAGGTTGTGGTTAAGGGGCACCTCCAGCTGTGCTATCAAGGCACCCCAGGTCCCCTCTATCATGGTTCTCTGGCTGAGCGTGGAGTTGGTTAAGTATAGCATTTCCTATGATGTGATGATTGGTGTTATAGGCCGCTTAAGTGTTGCTGGTGTCACCTACAGAGGCCTCTGTAAGATCCAAGAAGTAGTCTAGACCTGGCGCCCAGCGAGGGTTGTAGTCCCTGGTGAGGAAATGCAGTTCTTAATTGATAATCATCCCATCAGCTGGATGCAAGGATGACTCTTAAACCCCAGAAAGTCAAGGTATCTGCTTGTCCTGGAGCCCGTGCTGCCCGGCCACCCCTCAGGCTACTGTCTCGTGGGAGAAATGGTGCTCATTGAGTCATAAACGGAAGGCTGGACCTTTCCATGGTTATGCTCCTGTTGTAGATGGTCAGGAGGACTGTGGAAAAGGTCCTCACAGGTTTACAGACAGAAAAGCCTAATCTGAATCCTACAGGACCCTGGATTTATAGCCTCGGCGGTGTTGTTCCGGTTTAATGTTGTAGCAGAATGAGTGGTAGAAGGGAAGGCCGGTCAGAGTCTAATTGGTTGCTTCTACTTTAACCACCTGTTGGAGACAGGATTGCAGGGCAAAGAGCTGTCAGCCAGCCTCAGGTTGCTTGTTGGGAGTCAGCAACTAGCTAGGTATCATGTAACTTAATTAGCTGCTGGCTGGTATGACCATTTTCTCTTATACAAATTATTACAAATTATTCCCCAGTCTTTATTTTTTTTTTATTTTTTGAGATGGAGTCTCGCTCTGTCACCCAGGCTGGAGTGCAGTGGCATGATCTCGGCTCACTGCAAGCTCTGCCTCCCGGGTTCAAGCAATTCTTCTGCCTCGGCCTCCCAAGTAGCTGGGACTACAGGCATGTGCCACCAAGCCTGGCTAATTTTTATATTTTTAGTAGAGACAGGGTTTCACCATATTGGCCAGGCTAGTCTCGAACTCCTGACCTTGTCATCTACCCACGGCCTCCCAAAGTGCTGGGATTACAGTTGTGAGCCACCGCGCCCGGCCTCCCAGTCTTTTCGTGCCTTTATTTCCCTTGCCTTATCAACAGTTAACACTTTTTAAAAGGTCTTGAGCCCAAATCACCCCTTCCAGAAAATTCAGTTGCTACCTTAGATCCTTAAAAAGTGGTGTTTTGTGTGCTTTTTGTTCATCAGTATCTGCCAAAGTGCTTCTAAGTCACCATTAAGTTACTCCTCTGGGGCAGAAAGGAATTAAAGGTCCAAGAGACAGGAGTTTATTGCACATTAAGTTTGTTACTCATCGGAGATGGATGGTCTGTAAGAGTGATCAGTAAGAATGAGAGATTGTTCTTGCCATTAAAGACAAAATTACAAACTTAGCTTAGATCTTAACTGGCATTTATTCAAGATTCTAGAATTGGATAGCCCTCCAAACCAGGATAGGTTCAAAGAACTCCTGTCTGTCACATGGCCAGACAGCGTTTTTGAACAGAAAATAGAAATGAGGTAGAGAAAAACAACTGATATACAGAGACAGCATGATTGAGTACAACGTGATGTTTACCTTTTTATATAATTTAAACAGTTTAGTGCCCGTGTTGACTGAAGCTTGGCTGCTATGATTGTCTGAGACTGTTTGACACAAAAGCATGAAAACATATACCGTTATGCATTGTACTATTACTCATCGCTTTTGGTGGGGATACTTTTTGCAAAATTTTGTATTTCATTGTTGTGGGAACATCTTAGAGTGTACTTACACAATCCTAGAAGATATAGCCTACTGTATACCTAGGCTGCCTGGGATAGCCTGTTTTTCCTAGGCTACCAACCTGTATAGCGTGTCACTGTACTGTATGCTGTAGGCAGTTGGAACACAATGGTATTTGTATGTAAACATACCAAACAGAAAAGGTGCAGTAAAAATACAGTAGTGTAATTTTTTTTTTTTTTTTTTAAAGACGGAGTCTCGCTCTGTCGCTCAGATTGGAGTGCAGTGATGCAATCTCAGCCCACTGCAATCTCCATCTCCCGGGTTCAAGCGATTCTCCTGCCTCAGCCTCCTGGGATTACAAGCATGCACCACCATGCCCAGCTGATTTTTGTATTTTTAGTAGAGACGGGGTTTCACCATGTTGGTCACGCTGGTCTCGAACTCCTGACCTCGTGATTTGCCCGCCTAAGCCTCCCAAAGTGCTGGGATTACAGGCGTGAGCCACTGTGCCTGGCCTAGTATTATAATCTTACGGGACCACTGTCTATGTGCTGTCTGCTATTGATGAAAATGTCATTATGCCATGCATGACTGTACTCCTAAATTGGTCTTTTAGTTAGTTACATACTAAGTTAGGTTGCAGTTCATTACCCTAAGGACTTAGGTACTGAGGCGTCCTCAGGCCAAATACTTTTCTTTTTTTTTTTTTTTTTTTTTTTTTTTTTTTTTTTTTTTGAGACGGAGTCTCGCCCTGTGGCCCAGGCTGGAGTGCAGTGGCCGGATCTCAGCTCACTGCAAGCTCCGCCTCCTGGGTTTACGCCATTCTCCTGCCTCAGCCTCCCGAGTAGCTGGGACTACAGGTGCCCGCCACCTCACCCGGCTAGTTTTTTGTATTTTTTTTTTTTAGTAGAGACGGAGTTTCACCATGTTAGCCAGGATGGTCTCGATCTCCTGACCTCGTGATCCGCCCGTCTCGGCCTCCCAAAGTGCTGGGATTACAGGCTTGAGCCACCGCGCCCGGCCGGCCAAATACTTTTAACCCGCCTCAGGACTGTGCTGAGTGCAGTGTGAGTGCCGGCTACAGCAGCTGTTTGAGGGGTATTCAAAGTGCAGATTCCTGGGTTTCACCCAGACTGAAATTACGGCCCAGGAAACTGCAGTTTAAGAAGCACGTTCCCCTTTACCCTTAAGTTCCCCATTACCCTTAAGTAATGTTAGAGGCACAGACCTACCATCACTCAGGTTTGAGAACTACCATTTTAGATTTTAGAGATAGTTAGAAGTCATGGAGTTTTTTATTTTCGAATACTTGCAAGGCTATATCTTAGGGATGAGGAGAAAATGGTTTTATGTTCCTAATGACCTGAATCTTCCTGTTTTAAACCTGCTGATTAAGTTTTATATCAATATATGAATCTTAAAAGATTTTGAAACTGTGGGATCGATTAAAATTGTTGAGTTTGGAGTTGTGCATGTGCCTTGCAGATTGCTGAGATTATCAGCACATAGTGTTATAGTCCCTCAGTTTCCAGGACCCCTACAGATGCCAAAAACCACATAGACTTAAGTTCCTTATGCAACATGGTGTAGTATTTGCATATAACCTGCCCACATCTTCCCGTATACTTTAAATCATCTCTAGATGACTTATAATGCCTAATACAATGTAAATGCTATATAAATAGCTGTTCTGTACTTCTTAATGAATATTATTTTTGTTTTTTTTCCCCAAATATTTCTGATCCATGATTGGTTGAATCCACAGATGTAGAGGACCAGCTGTACTGTGACTTGCCCATTCATGAGCCAGGCTTAGTTTTACCTATAGCCCCAGCCAGGTGACCCTTATCTGCCTTTGGCTATTAAGAAGGGACTGTTCTAGATGGGGAAAAACTCAGGCTTCAGTACCAGTGATGTTGGTAGTTTCATCAGCAATGAAGCTCAGTCACTTTCAGATGACCTCCTGTTTATTCCTGAAAGCATACAAAACAAGAAGAATGCTGCCAGACATTTAAAGAAGAAATACCATTTTTCACAGACTCAGGAAGCAGAAGAGTAAGGAATACTTAACTTATTCTGTGAAACCAGTATTACCCTGATAGAAAATCCCTCATGAAAATATTAATAGTTGTAAAAAACCATGAACAAGTTAAATAACATATAGATTTAGATACATGACCAAGTGAGACATGTTTAATATCAGAAAAGCAATTAATGCATTTTACCATATTAATAGATTAAAGGACAGAAGGCAGGAGTCATCTCAAATGATGGGGAAAGAGCATTTGACAAAATCTAACACATATTCATGATAAAAACGGAAAAAAATTGGAATAGAAGAGATTTTTTTTCAGCCTGATAAAAGACATCCATAGGCTGGGCGCAGTGGCTCATGCCTTTAATCCCAGCACTTTGGGAGACCGAGGTGGGCAGATCACTTGAGGTCAGGACTTTGAGACCAGCCTGGCCAATATGGTGAAACACCGTCTCTACTAAAAATACAAAAATTAGCCAGGCGTGGTGGTGGGCGCCTGTAGTCCCAGCTACTTGGGAGGCTGAGACAGGAGAATCGCTTGAACCCAGGAGGCAAAGGTTGCAACAAGCTGAGATCGTGCCATTGCACTCCAGCCTGGGCGACAGAACAAGATTCCGTCTCAGA